>NC_053158.1:146929598-147259098 GCF_016835505.1 Polypterus senegalus
TACAAATATGCAGAGCCACAGAACAGTCGAAGGAGAACAGCAGAACAGTCACACGGGCATCCCCATTCTATACTTCTCCCAGTGCGCCTCTCTAAACCTTCCATGCGGGAACATTATCATAAGGCTTAACAATCTTATTGTTACACCTTCTGCGTGCACCCAACCATCCTTATTATCGAGTCTTCCTTGATTTACCGCTGGCTGCTTCTTTCCATTAACCTTCCTAGCTCTTTATTTAAATAGTTTTCCTTCTCACTTTTCTTCTCCTTCGCTGTCTTCTCCCCTTTCAATCAAAATACGCGCCTCCTTGCCTTTTTATAGTCAGTTCCCCTTACGTCACACCATGGTACATTTAGTACAAGTTAATACCGGGAATGCCTGTTACACATCTTACATTCACGAGTAGCGATTTGGGTAGTGAACACTTCGATGAATGAAACCTGTTATCTTTACAAAGGTTGACAAACACGGAATGTAACTTCAAAACAACACGTCCTCCAAATATGAACCTGATTGAAAGAAATGATAATCAAATCCTTGATGACAGCAACACTCATAACAGTGAAAACACAATTACATTGACAATCAGGTTATGTTATTTTTAAAAAAATTTTCCTTTTCTTTTTCATAACTTAACACACTACTTCCACTGCGAAGTGTGTGTATATATGTATATATATATATATATATATGTGTGTATATATATATGTGTGTATATATATATATATATATATATATATATATATATATATATATATATATATATATATATATATATATATATATATATATATATATATATATGGGTACAGGGCTTTGAAGCTCAACCCTGTAGGGGCCCGTGGTCACCACCAGGGGGCGGCGGATGCCTTGGGAGCCCTGGACCTCGGCAGGACCCGGAAGTGCCGGGGGGAAGACGAGCAGGGACACCCAGAGTGCTTCTGGAGATGCAAATGGCACTTCTGCCACACTGGGGTGTGTTGGTGGGAGATTGCCAGGACACACCTGGGTGCTTATAAAAGGGGCCGCCTCCCTTCATGTGATGGCTAGAGAGAAGAGAGCTTGGTGGAGAGGAGTGGAGGCGGCCTGAAGAAGAAGGCATTTGTGTTGTGGCCAGGTCTTTGGGGGTTTGTGCACTTGTGCACTGTAAATATGGTAATAAAACGTGTGTTGGGTGAACGTGACTGGGCGGGGTACCACAAAATATATATATATATCTATACTAATAAAAGGCAAAGCCCTCACTGACTCACTCACTGACTGACTGACTCATCACTAATTCTCCAACTTCCCGTGTGGGTAGAAGACTGAAATTTGGCAGGCTCATTCCTTACAGCTTACTTACAAAAGTTGGGCAGGTTTCATTTCGAAATTCTACGCATAATGGTCATAACTAGAAGCTATTTTTCTCCATTTATTGTAATGGAGTTGAGCTCGAGGGGCGGAGTTTCGTGTGACATCATCACGCCTCTCACGTAATCACGACACGTAGAAAACCAGGAAGAGCTACAAAATGCGCTTAAGAAAACATGCATTATATAATTAAGAAGGCAGCGAAACAATTAGAAGCGAGCGAGTGACATATAAAACCATATTCAGCGGCTCATGTGAACTGACGCAGTGCGCAGACAAAAAGCAACAGTTCCAAAGAGTGCTGAACAAAAACCAAATTACACTGCTACGCTCAAATAGACAAACCACACGCCGTGGCGCAATAGTAGAGCCTTCGCCTGTAGCGCCCACGTCCAAGGTTCGATTCCCGAGAGGGGATGCATTAAGTATGTACGCGCGCTTCTCGATTCATTTTAACCTCGCATCCCCTTAGTTTGAGATGTATGAAAACACATGCGGTTAACGGAGAAAGACAGATCACCAATTGAAGCTTCATGAATAATGGATACTTTATTCGCGATCAATGATTATTTTGGTAAAGCCATACTCAGTGTATTCATTAGATGAACGATAAAAAAGTAAGACCGAGGGGACGGTAACTTACTGAAGCACACAAGCAAAACCACAATAGCACGCGGGCTCGATTTACTGTAGTGCGCGTCAACTCGATCTGACTTGCGCGATCACATTTGAAAAAATATATCTTTTCAAGTTCTATTTAGTCCATATGTGTCAAACTCAAGGGCAGCGGGCCACATCTGGCCCGGCGTGTAATTATATCCGGCCCGCAAGATCATTTTATATACTGTGTTATTGTTATTAATGGCCCGGGGATATGAAGCGCTGGTAACACAATAAACTACAGATTCCATAATGCAGCGCTTCAGCTGCCTTGCCGAACACTTACCGCGTTAATCAAGTCTAGCTTATGAGGCTGCAAGTTATTGCGAAGCTAGCCCACACGATGCCAAAGAGAAAAGGTGATTCTGAACATAGAGCCTTTAAAAACCGATGGGAGGCTGAGTATATGTTTACTGACATTGCCGGTAAACCCGTGTGTCTCATTTGTGGAACGTGTGTACAAAAACTGGGGTCTCCTGCCCAGCAAAAGTCGAGCAGCCGGCGCGCACGCATAGCTGTGCCGGCCTTTGTGACGCTAACTGCGCTTCTGCCTTAAGTCAAAGTGAGCACTTTTAATTTTTTTCATCCTCCCACTGAGCTATAGCCCAGACAAGCGCAAACACGGGACCCCTTTTCTACACCACGGCAAACTAATATTAAGGCGATTCGCACTTTCTTTTGCACGTATACGATTATGAGGTCCTCAGCTCGGATTATGAAGACACGCACACGAGTGAAGGACTGACAGTGCCATTACAGCCGCTTAATGGCAGGGACATCTCACCAGTCTACACAAGACCCACCGCTACTGTCCCCAAAAGGCGATCATAACGTCACCGAACACATCTCTCTATACTATATAAAAGAAAAAGGCAACTTTCCTTTCTTTACACCTTTTTTCCTTTTATCCCAAACCAAAGCCTTTCTCTCTTAACACTGCAGAGGACACAAAACAAATTTTCTTTAATTGCTGGTAATACCGGTAAGGCACATTACCAGAGGTATAAATTTGAACGTTCACATAGAAAATGTAATTTCTATACCACAGCCGTCGTAGCGCTTTCAAAATGGATCTACTACCGAGAGATGATCCATATACATTTTAGCTTCTGTTAGTACTACTTACCTGTTCTGTTATACCGTCTTTTAAAATGTAGTTTACCCGCAACCACTCGAGTAGTGCTCAATGTACCTGTACTTCTTAAAACGTTAATGTTTTACTGTTTAATAACTTATAGACTATATTTTATTATTTTTCTCTTGCACTCAGTGACCAAAGCTATACACACACACACATATAGACACATACATATATATACCTGTGTGTATGTTTGTATGTATGTGTGTATATATATATATATATATATATATATATATATATACACACACACACACACACATATATATATATATATAATTTGTGTGTGTATGTATGTATGTGTGTGTAGATATATATATATGTAGATAGATATGTGTGTATATATATGTGTATATGTAGATATGTACTGTATATACATATGTATATATGTATATAGATATGAAGATATGTATGTGTGTATGTATATATATATATATATATATATATATATATATATATATATATATAGACTCAAACCCATTATGACAGCAGCAATCCAAGCTGTGAGAAAACAGTAAAAAGGAGGCGTCAGATGTCGTGGTACATTTTCTAATGCAGCTAGACGAAAACAACTTTGTGATGCTGCCGCCAAATACACAAAACAATTACTTTCACAATCATGTTACGTTATTTTTCAAATGTTTCCTTTTCTTTTTCATAACTTCTTTAACACATGACATCGCTGCAAAGCGCAGGTATTTTGCTATATATATATCTCTATATATATATATCTATATATATATATATATATATATATATATATATATATATATCTCACAGCAACACTCATAACAGTGACAAAACAATTACATTGACAATCATGTTACGTTATTTTCAAAATGTTTCCTTTTGTTTCTCTTTGCTTCTTTAACACACTACTTCTCCGCTGCCAAGCGCGGGTATTTTGCTATATATATAAAGATAGATAGATAGATATGGGAACAACACTCATATTAATGACAAAACAATTACATTAACAATCATGTTATGTTATTTTTAAAATTTTTCCTTCTCTTTTTCATACCTTCTTTAACACACTACTTCTCCGCTGCGAAGCACGGGTATTCTGCTAGTAGTATATATATATACAGGTGTGCTTGTAATGGTAAAGAAATCTGAAGATACTGGGCAAGTATAAGACATAAAACACTCACAACGCTGTCTATATCTGATGAACAGTACTTACATAAATTCCTTAAGAGACACAAAGAAGTCCAATAAAGTTCTTGCTCGGTATCTGGCACAGTTACCAGTCACCAAAATACACTCTTTAACCATATGGCAAGGCCTTACAAGAAATGTTCTTGTAGGGCATGCTGCAGCTAAGAAATTGTTTTTGCTAACTAGCAGCTAAGAAACTGTTTTTGCTAACTGCTAATAAGCAAGTGGGTACAGTTATGTGAAAGATCATAAAGAATAGAGTGACAATCGGTGGACAAAAAAGTGTTATGGGGAGATGATTCCAAATCTGAAATGTTTGACAAATGAAGACACCAATAGTGCTTTGATGATTTTCTGTGGCATTCTCTGAAGCTTGGCAGCAGATTTGTCATGGTCTGGGATTACATTTCAACTACTGATGTAGTGAATCGTGTAAAAGCCAATGGAATAATGATTGCTGCATATAAATATAAACAGATTTTGAATTACAATGCTATATCATCATGCTGTACCTTTGTGAGAACAGCTAATTGACAAAAAAAATCAACTGTAATGACTAGATGCAAACACAAATAAGAACTATATATATATATAGATATATATAGATATATATAGATATATATATATATACATATAGATATATATATATATAGATAGATATAGATATATATATATAGATATAGATATATATAGATATAGATATATAGATATATATAGATATAGATATAATATATATATATAGATAGATATAGATATAGATATAGATATATAGATATAGATATATATAGATATAGATATATATATAGATATAATATATATAGATAGATATAGATATATAGATAGATAGATAGATAGATAGATAGATAGATAGATAGATAGATAGATAGATAGATAGATAGATAGATAGATAGATAGATAGATGTTAACACCAACAGTGTCAGTTTGGCCACCTGAGAATCCAAAAACTCAACAAAGCTGAAGCTGTGTGGGATCAGATAGGTAGGGAAAAGACCAAAAACAGCCAAAAATCCAAAAATGAGTAATGGCAAACTATGCGAGAGGCTTGAAAACATTTGCCACAGAACTACTTGAAAAACTGTGTGGAAATCTAATTTTTTTCTACTTGTCCACGGACAAGTAAACGTAGAAAATCCACTTGTCCGCCAGTTAAATTCACTTGGCCAATAACAAAAGTGAAAAATAGTTTATTTTTTCTGATCTCTTTTATTGATACCAAAACTGCTTTCCATTTTAAAACTGAAAAAAGTTATTTCAGGGAGTAGTATTTTGCTTTAGAGAACTCTTTAATAAATTCATATTGGAGAATAATCTCTCACAAGAAGCTGTGGAAGAAGAAACTTACTTTTAGACTCACGCTTTGACATAAAGGCAATGTGTTTTGCAGACAGCTGATGCGACAGTAGTGTGTCTTTTCTGTCGACTTTCTTGCCGGTAAATAATGTGGATGTTTTGTCGGCAATAAGGGGATACTGACAGCAAATTTGGCAAAAAACAGAGTCAGTGTCGTCTCCATTTACCCATGGAAACTCTTTGAGCCATTGCGATTGAAAAGACCGTTTTCGTTTTTTATCATACACACGGTCCCTTTCAGCTTTTGTTTTTCTTTTCTTGCCCTCACTGTCAGGTTTTTCAGGGCCTGTTGTGCCAGTTTTAATCAAGAAGCGATCCATTCTTATCCGCGATGCTACTTGCTTCAGTTTCAGCAACACACATTATTAGTGCGTTCTGGGTTACGCAGGTAATTCCTAATGATGTATTCGAAATTCCGCAAGATGGTACATTTTCAAAGATGTAAATATTACCAATGTTGTCTGGAAAAAATAATCGCGTCTAAGTGAAGATTTTTTATAGATATTTCATTGCATTTGGAAACAGTTAGAATTTTTTCTTCTTTATTTTTAATAAACTGACAGCGCAAAACTAACTTGTTTTATATGAAAAATTCTCTAATCAAATATGATCTATAGACAGCTCATCAAAACTGATGTCACGCAATTCATTTCTTAACTCCTCAATATATCACAACCTACGCGAAATCGCAAATTTAAGGAAAGATTAACTGCCTAACAAGCTTTGTTATGTGGTGAAAATATTTGCATTGTAAGTAAAATGACCGAATTTTTATGTAGAAACATTGAATTCTATCAATAATATATAAACGTTATCGATTATAATGAAAAATCATCAGATTACATCATAATGCCGGCATGAAAAAAATAGTAGGGTAAAATACTTATGTAAGACTGTAAGAGTGCTTCCCTTTTAAAAAATCAGCCGTCATTTTGTAAACAATATTGAAGACCAATATGTAGACTGTTTCCGCACGAAGTACATACCCAAATGTCTAAAATATGAAAGTAGTGGTAAAAATGTGCCCTGCACAGCACACATAGGCCTAATTCTTTTTTTTCCAGAAAATTGCACTTGTCTGTGGACAACTGAAACTAGAAAAACACGCTTGTCCGACGGTCAATTTACCCATGTCGGACGAGTTTGGCGTTGGATTTCCGCACCCCTGAACTTATACTAAGGAATGTCACAAAAAATATTGACATATTTTTAAAAAATCATAAAATATTCCTACTATTTTTTACTTTATCAGTGCTTATTTGTGTTTATTCTAATGTTATAAAGTGTTTTCATAAGAAAATAACTACCCACAGGACTAGTTTAAAAATAATTATCCTTTTTGACTTAAGTACTGTACAGTATATGTTATAGTAGACAACCATGAGCGAATTTGATTTAGAAGTGGGTGGGCCAGTTCACTGATATATATTTCATAGTTTACTGATATGACATTTCTAAACCAATCCAACACCTCATGTAGGCAGAGCTCAGAGTAAGAGTGGTGATTTAAACAGTGAAGGCCAAACATCAAAAAAGTTACAATGTTGAAACCTTCTACACCTGTGAAGTATCCTAAAAGAACCTTGCTGAAACTGTATTAAAAAAAAGAAAAAGGAACCTAGTGCAAGGGAAAATTGTTCTATAACACAAGATTACACAGATACCACTGGGCAAGTGGTAAACGTGAATAGTGCATTTCCACCAGCTGTGTGTGCTTTCAGTCATTCACACTGAAGACGATACTGTCGGAGTGAATGTGAGGTTGAAAGATGCAATGTAATATGAATTCAGACTAAGGTGTCAAAACTAGTAAAATGGAGGTGGAAAAAAAAATCCTATTAAGCGAGATAACAAAGAGCCACAGTAGAGACAGATATCAGTACTTAAAAACACTGACAATACTCCAGCATAGACAGGGGCAAGGCAGAATTACTTAAGTAAATGAATAACTAAAGTCAGTTAACATTACCTTCTACATGGAAATGTCAAATGTGCCATACCAGCATACTGTCATAGCGTTTTAACAAATAATACATATAGATCACAATGCTTGCCTATTTACTGTTTTTGTGCCATGTATGTTATGCAATGTAGTGATCCAATAGTCATTACAGCAAAATTTACAAATTAATCAGTAAACTTCATATAACTTACATTACTGAGCTTCAGAATTGATTACAGTTAGCTTTCTAATTTCTCCTGTCAAGTTTTTTTTTCTCTCTATTTTTTCATAGTTACTTTATAAATATGTATAACGTATCAGAAAAAAAGAGACACTGCAACCCTAAATAAAGTGTATGAACCGGAAGAAACAGAGGTCAGGTTTTTACAAAGAAACTCTGTGGGAATAGCCTCTTTAGAGGTACATTTCAACACTTTTATTAGTCGTCCTCAGATGTGTAATCTTCTCTCAAGAACCAAATTTGTCCCCATGACTACACACAGGCTGACAAAGGCCTTATTTCAACAAACAAAAAAAAAATCACAAGAGGTACAATGAAAAAAAATGACAAACATAAATTACATAAATTTTATTAAGTTCATAAGTTTCACAATCTATTACTGAACTTTCTGCCGAGAAAATCCCCTGTACTACTGATAAACAGATATAAATTAAAAGTAATTCTCATATTTACCCCAGATGAAACTCTGGTTAATACACAGCTGGGGAAACAATAATATTTTAAGCATATCATATCCCTGTTAAATAGGGTTGAAGAAACAGTTAAAATTTGCAAAAGTGTGTGCAATATGATCCATATACAGCAATATTGGAAAGCATCAGGCTAAGATAAATTCTCTAGCGTTCTACAAATATGTTCATCTCCTAGCAGAGCCCATTATGAAGCTTTATACATTTTCAACTCCATTTACATCTTACTCTTAAAGCTTTAATTTCACTACATTACTGCTGATAAACATAATCAAGAATGTAACTCATTTCAGTCTCCTCACCTTTCACAATGTGCAAGTGCCTATTAACTGAGGCATTCACTCAACATAGTCCATTGTCTAATAAACACTAAGGGATCACATATTGAAATAATATTAGATACAATAATTCATTTAAGGTTCAATAGTATCTAACATTCTTTTCTTTTAAATTTGTCTAAACAGTTTAAGTGGTATTAAGTTTATGCGTTGTCTAAAAACGGTTTGGGCCTTAAAATAATAAAACAGTTAAAACCTGTTAAAATTCTCAGTGGACGACACCAACAAGTATGAATATACACATTCAGAAAATGTTACAAATTATTTTGAACCGTAAGCAAAGAGTGTGGGGAAAAATTAGGAAATAAAAGGACAAACCAAAAGATGTCATTTAGCATAAGGCAGTTTTGCAGGTCAGTATTAGGTTACTCTAATCAGCAAAATGTGCTTAAATAAAATGCAAAGAAAAAATATTTTAAATCATGTCTTCAGACCTAGCGGTTCCTCCTTGTTACTTGTGGTGAGGAGCAGTAAATGCTTAATCAACAACAGGAAGACATAAAAAAGAAGAAGAAGCTGCGAACATTAATGAACACCCGTCACTAGATTCAACCAAATTCTAAACTTAAATGCAAAGCTTCTTAGAAAATTTCATATGAGACTGTGAATAAAGTACAACAGAACCTCTCCAAATTATATTTTTTTCTTCTTCTACCTCATCTCAGTTAACTTAATCCAGACTCTTATGTTGTGCAGCATGTCTTCAGTAAATGGTTTTGAAAGAAATAAAGATGTCCAGTAAAAACCTATGCCACTTATGTGCAATGCATGTTGTTAATTTTTTAAGGGAGTTCCTGACAGCAGCAACACTTGCACACGTTATGTGTGGAATTTATGGTTGCTAATAAGCACAGTCATTGTTGAATCCACGCATAATTTGAGATATGTTGTTCTTTTATCAAAAATGCAATTTTTTAATTATAATTGTGTTCTCTTTCGAACTGAAATGAAGGAGATGCAAAAATAAATTAAACCTTAGTTCTATGGTTTATAAAGCCTTAAATAATCTCACCCCATTTTATATATCGGAATGTCTGACACCTTATATTCCAAATCGTAACCTCAGATCCTCAAATGAGTGTCTCCTTAGAATTCCAAGAACAAAGCTTAAAAGAAGTGGTGAGGCGGCCTTCTGCTGCTATGCACCTAAAATCTGGAATAGCCTGCCAATAGGAATTCGCCAGGCTAATACAGTAGAGCACTTTAAAACACTGCTGAAAACATATTACTTTAAACATGGCCTTTTTTTATAACTTCAATTTAACTTAATTTAACTTAATCTTGATACTCTGTATGTTCAATTCTTCATAATAACTATTCATGGTGGCTCTAAAAATCCGTACTGACCCCTACTCTCTCTTCTGTTTCTTTTTCCGGTTTCTTTGTGGTGGTGGCCTGCGCCACCTCCACCTACTCAAAGCTTCATGATGCTCCAACAATGATGGATGGATTAAAAGGCAGAAGTCTACGTGACCATCATCATCAAGTCCATCTGTGAGAACCCTAAATCCAAAGAGGACTGTTTTATTTATGTTAGGTAGAACACCCAGAGGGGACTGGGCGGTCTCATGGTCTGGAATACCTACAGATTTTATTTTTTTCTCCAGCCGTCTGGAGTTTTTTTGTGTTTTTTCTGTCACCCCTGGCCATTGGACCTTACTTATTCTATGTTAATTAATGTCGACTTATTTTGTTTTCTTATTGTGTCTTTTAATTTTTCTATTCTTTATTATGTAAAGCACTTTGAGCTACTGTTTGTATGAAAATGTGCTATATAAATAAATGTTGTTATGACTTACATCAAAGTAAAGTAGGATCAAGTGAGTCAATGAAAAAAGTGTTAAACAACTGCCAAAACTAACCAATAAAACTGAAGATCTGGAATGGTGTGTTAGGGAAAAGCAGTTCAGTTACTCTCCCTACTAGTTAGCAGAAATGGAGGAAAAAAGCAGAGGATGTTAATGTTTAGACAAGATTAAAAAACCATTTGAAACAAATTTGGACTCTGTAAATCCACTGTAAGGCAAATAGCATGAAAGTGGCATTTAAAACAATGGTAACCCCTCCAAGAAGTGTACATCTTCCTATGATTTCTCCCATGGCCACAAGGGTAATAATAAAAGAGGTAAAATACTATAATAACATCCATAGCTCTACAACCCTTCCTAGATGTCTCTGGTGTAGTGGTGCATAACTAAACAACAGGAGGAACAAAAAACAGAAATGAGACCAAGGGAAAGTTTGCCAGGAAGAATGCTCTGCAGTCAAAACACAACAAAGCTTATCTAAGGTTTGTCAGAGACCACCTAGACAAACCCAAAGTCTGCTCCCTGCACAAGTGAGCCAAAAATTCAGCTATCTGGGCAAAGCAATAGGCATTATTCTTAGTGAACTGTGAACACAACCCACCACCAATAAAACTTATTCCTATTCTCAGGCATGGTAGTGGATGCCCTTGTTTTCTTATACTAGACCTGGCCAATTTGTCATCACTGACAGTACCATAAATGCTGAAAAAACATGAAGGAATTATTAACGAGAATGTCTAGCTATCAGTTAAAAAAACTCAAGCTGGGCACAAAGTAGATGTTCCAATAAGATAATTATCCTAAACATTCTTCTACAGATATACCCACCAAAGAATGGTTTAGGAAGAAGAGGTTATGTTTCTTACAATAGCCAAGTCAATGCCCTGACATAAATTCAATTAAAATAATGTAACAGGACCTGGAGACAACTGTTCAAAAAAAAAAAAAAACTCACATGGCATAAACTATAGAGTGTGTGAAGCCTGAAGTCCAAAGATCAAATAAACACTTTCACAAAAGGCTGAGAAAAGTGTGTGCATTGCAACAGGTACACACGTCATATATGTAGGAAAGACGGTTCTTGCAGCACGGAGAAAATAAAGAAAGAGACAAATATATGGGACATTGGGTATAAAGTTATGGTACATGTAAAAGTTAGCTTTTTTCAGTTTTATTCTCTCAATGACGATCACGCTCTAACACCACCCCCCGCCTCTCCTGATCTGACTCTAAGTAACAGTGCCAACGTAAATTCACACCCGATCTGACGCTGTTCGTTTTCAAATAATATTGCATTAGTGTGATGATGTTTTATGATTGGTACTATTCAGGTCATAAAATGATTTCTTCAAAATATCATATATACCTACGTCTGTGTTTTTTTCTTTTTTTTTTTTTGACATTATACACCATAAGGTGCATACTAATTCTGCGTGAGCAGGAACACTCAATAAAACTGAATAAAAAAAAAAAAACGTGACGGTGAGATACGAATAAGGCAGATTCACCAGTGTTTGTGTGTCAGCTTTTATCCCTCCAGATCAGTGAACGTACAGTTCCATTGCCTCAAAACACTACTCACATCTAGTTATTCCCAGTTTCAAATAAAAACTAACAGCGTCAGATCGCTTGGGCGGTAGTATGTATCGTGATCATGAGTGAGAGAATAAAAGTGACAAAAAAAAAAAAAAAAGGTAACTTTCACAAGTACAGTACTATAAATGTACACGGTCTGTTACAGATGCAAACCAAATGTATATGTGTACTATATAATATTAACAATAAGAGCAGCTCACTACTGAAAACAGTAAATATAGGAGGCAGTGGGGATCGAACAGTGGCCTCTTGATTACAAGTCAGCAAATCTTACCACTACGCCACAGAAGCTGTTGTATCGTCCTTGAACCTTTTGTAAAAGTGTTTATTTGATATTTGGAGTTCAGGCTTCACACATTCTATAGTTTTCGCCTACATTTTGTAACATTGATTATTAAAATATGAAAAAGTTACTGTTTTAACAATGTGTTTACACAGATTACTGTAGAAACGAAACACACATGAAATGCATGTGTTCCAAATGACAATCTATTATTTCCACTCTAAAACTCCAGCAGTTCACTCCCAGATAATCAAAGAAGGCATGAGCTGGGAGAACTTGGTGAACGTTCTGCAACAGTGGGGGATGGAATAGCAGGCTGCTTGCTACTTGTCTTAATCGGCACATTTACAGGACAAAAGATGTTGACGGAGAGCTGTGAACGGATTTAAGGTGGGCCAGATTTACGAGTTTTCTCGTAGGCTCTGGTAATTCTAGTGTTAAAATCAATGCCAAAAAATAAAAATCCAAACAGAATTATTTCAGTGCCACACAAATTATTGTCCGCTGTCAGAAGTAACTTCGACTCACACCTCCGACAGAACTTCATCCACGTCCCGAGGGAGGTGGGGGACATTGAGTCCGAATGGGCCATGTTCCGTGCCTCTATCGTTGAGGCGGCTGACCGCAGTTGTGGCAAAAAGGTAGTCAGTGCCTGTCGTGGGGGCAATCCCCAAATCCCCAAGCTGAAGAAGGAGTCTTACCGGACCATCTTGTCCAGTGGGACTCTGGAGGCAGCTAATAGGTACCGGCAGGCCAAGCGGAATGCGGCTTTGGTGGTTGGGATGGGAATCAGCACCTGCAAATCCGAGACCATGGTTCTCAGCTGGAAAAGGGTGGAGTGCCCTCTCAGGGTTGGGAGCGAGATCCTGCCCTAAGTGGAGGAGTTCAAGTATCTCAAGGTCTTGTTCACGAGTGAGGGAAGAATGGAGCGTAAGATCGACAAGCGGATCGGTGCGGCGTCCGCAGTGATGCAGGCTCTGCATTGGTCTGTCATGGTGAAAAAGGAGCTGAGCCGTAAGGCAAAGCTCTCAATTTACCAGTCAATCTACATTCCTGCCCTCACCTATGGTCATGAGCTATGGGTAGTGACTGAAAGAACAAGATTGAGAATACAAGCGGCTGAAATGAGTTTCCTCCAAAGGGTGTTTGGGCTTTCCCTTAAAGATAGGGTAAGAAGCTCAGTCATCTGGGAGGGGCTCATAGTAGAGCTGCTGCTCCTCCGCATCGAGAGGAGTCAGATGAGGTGGCTCAGGCATCTGATCAGGAAGCTTCCTGGACGCCTCCCTGGCGAGGTGTTCTGGGCACGTTCAACCGGGAGAAGGCCCCGGGGAGGACCCAGGACAAACTGGAGGGACTGTGTCTCCCGGCTGGCCTGGGAACGCCTCGAAATTCCCCCGGAAGAGCTAGAAGAAGTGGCCGGGGAAAGGGAAGTCTCTGCTCAAGTTGCTGCTCCCACGACCCGACCTCGGATAAGCAGAAGAGGATGGATGGATGGACAAATTATTGAATATCAAGACTATTTAGGATATTTCCACTTAGGAAAACATTATATAGCTGATTGTGTAAAAACAATTCTTCACATCAGGTTTGTAAGAAAACCACTTTTCAGGCTTGACATTTGCTTTTGTGAAATTTATATTTGCATCACTATGTGGAGGAAATATTAATAACATCTGCTGGAGATTAATATTTAATGAAAAAGTAAATTTTTATTCACATTTCTGGTCTCAAGCTTTTCTTGCCAACTACAATTCACATTCATGTGTAAGGTGAGAATAAAAACTCAAAAGATATTGAATGAAATGAGAATCTGACTAGTCGCATCACTGACAACATGTCTGTTTCCATACTCGGGCACAATAGTGATCACACTGTTCCCAAATACTACTGAATCATGCTCAGGCCCACCTCTTCCAAGTGGGCCAGGCCATGGTGCGGTTTGCCTGGCACGGTGCAATCACACTAGTCAAACAAATTAGACTTTGCAGGGTTACATACGGACAAATGTGCTCGGACACGGAACGAATTCAGTGTGAGTACACCCTTAAACTTATACTTAAGCAGATAAAAGTCCTAATAATGCTTTAACATGGCCATAACAAATTTCTTCCAAATAAATAAACTGTGTGTTGTCTCAAAAACCAAACCTTTCTAAGGCTCCAAGATTCAAGATTAAGGATCAATCACCCAGAATTTAGGTTTGGATTATTTTTATGGACTACAGTTCTTATTTTACTACAACCAATTGATTATGAGAAATATGTGCAAGACTGGTGGCCTTCCACCTCTTTCTTTTTGAGTTCTTATTTTACAAAACAAATATACAAACAAAAGCACATATATAAAGAATCTTCATTTTACAAATTAATGGCAGGGGTAATTATAATCCTGATGAGTAATCAATACAAATAAGCATATTTAATGCCAAGATATTTGACAAAAAGATATTAAAACACAGAGAGAAAAAAAGGAATAATACACTGATAATGAAACATAACACTGTGATTACAACACATAAATGCTCAACCATTATAGAAGTTCTGTAAGCAAGAAACATTGAGGGAAGTGAAATCAGCTAATTCATTTACAAAAAATAGACACCTTGTCATGAAATGCTAAGTGCAAAAGGATAGTATGCTGCACAAAGTCACTGCAGTGCTCAATTGCTTAATAGTGCAACAAGAACTAGAAATACAGGGAGTGCAGAATTATTAGGCAAATGAGTATTGTGTCCACATCATCCTCTTTATGCATGTTGTCTTACTCCAAGCTGTATAGGCTCGAAAGCCTACTACCAATTAAGCATATTAGGTGATGTGCATCTCTGTAATGAGAAGGGGTGTGGTCTAATGACATCAACACCCTATATCAGGTGTGCATAATTATTAGGCAACTTCCTTTCCTTTGGCAAAATGGGTCAAAAGAAGGACTTGACAGGCTCAGAAAAGTCAAAAATAGTAAGATATCTTGCAGAGGGATGCAGCACTCTTAAAATTGCAAAGCTTCTGAAGCGTGATCATCGAACAATCAAGCGTTTCATTCAAAATAGTCAATAGGGTCGCAAAAAGCGTGTGGAAAAACCAAGGCACAAAATAACTGCCCATGAACTGAGAAAAGTCAAGCGTGCAGCTGCCAAGATGCCACTTGCCACCAGTTTGGCCATATTTCAGAGCTGCAACATCACTGGAGTGCCCAAAGCACAAGGTGTGCAATACTCAGAGACATGGCCAAGGTAAGAAAGGCTGAAAGACGACCACCACAGACACACAAGCTGAAACGTCAAGACTGGGCCAAGAAATATCTCAAGACTGATTTTTCTAAGGTTTTATGGACTGATGAAATGAGAGTGAGTCTTGATGGGCCCATGGCTGGATTGGTAAAGGGCAGATAGCTCCAGTCCGACTCAGACGCCAGCAAGGTGGAGGTGGAGTACTGGTTTGGGCTGGTATCATCAAAGATGAGCTTGTAGGGCCTTTTCGGGTTGAGGATGGAGTCAAGCTCAACTCCCAGTCCTACTGCCAGTTTCTGGAAGACACCTTCTTCAAGCAGTGGTACAGGAAGAAGTCTGCATCCTTCAAGAAAAACATGATTTTCATGCAGGACAATGCTCCATCACAAGCGTCCAAGTACTCCACAGCGTGGCTGGCAAGAAAGGGTATAAAAGAAGAAAAACTAATGACATGGCCTCCTTGTTCACCTGATCTGAACCCCATTGAGAACCTGTGGTCCATCATCAAATGTGAGATTTACAAGGAGGGAAAACAGTACACCTCTCTGAACAGTGTCTGGGAGGCTGTGGTTGCTGCTGCACGCAATGTTGATGGTGAACAGATCAAAACACTGACAGAATCCATGGATGGCAGGCTTTTGAGTGTCCTTGCAAAGAAAGGTGGCTATATTGGTCACTGATTTGTTTTTGTATGTCAGAAATGTATATTTGTGAATGTGGAGATGTTATATTGGTTTCACTGGTAAAAATAAATAATTGAAATGGGTATATATTTGTTTTTTGTTAAGTTGCCTAATAATTATGCACAGTAATAGTCACCTGCACACACAGATATCCCCCTAAAATAGCTAAAACTAAAAACAAACTAAAAACTACTTCCAAAAATATTCAGCTTTGATATTAATGAGTTTTTTGGGTTCATTGAGAACTTGGTTGTTGTTCAATAATAAAATTATTCCTCAAAAATACAACTTGCCTAATAATTCTGCACTCCCTGTATGCAAGCAAGTTTAACTGGGGCTCATCCAGTTTACAACAACACACACAAAATAATATGAAAAAATGTCACTAAAAATAAATATATACAGTGAAACCTTGGTTCACGAACATCTCGAAGCACGTACAAATCAGTTAACAACCAAAAAGTTCGTCAAACATTTCCATCTGTTCATGATCGCTGACTCGGTATACGAACAAGCCAGGGAAACTCATGCAGTGTTAGTTTTCTCTGTTCAAGGTTTTCTCAGTGTTATTAAGTGTTTTTACATTTAGTTTACTATTGTACTCTGCATTCTATGGTGTAATTAACTATATTTGTGCTTAAAAATCTTTAAAAAATATATATATATTTACAAACAGTCCATATGGTCTGGAACGGATTAATTGTATTTACATATAATCCTATGGGGGGAATTACATCGGTTCACGACCAAATCGGTTTACGACCAGAGTTTTTGAACTAATTATGGTCCTGGACCGAGGTTCCACTGTACTTTAAAATAAGAAATATATTTAATATTGATTGTTAATCTTTAGGTGGTCTTTGTCATTACACAATTAAAAATCTACAAACAAGGTTGACTTGGGACCATCCAAATTAAGATCAAACATAGACATTAATAATAATACTTGTTAACAAATACATTATGGCAATTTTACTAATAGTTATATGAAAGCAAATAACTTATTCATAAAAAATGCAATAATCACATTAATCAACTATATAACACATGACATTTTCAAGTAAAATATAAGGAACTGACAGGTATAATAAGACATAACATTCTAAAAAAGTGGTAAAAATAGCTATTAAATAGTAATTCCTTATAAAGGATGACATAAGCTCAAAACGAGTTTCAGTAATTCTAATAGAAAAATAACCGGTACTTGCACAACTGAAATACTAAATATAGCAGTGTTTCCCAACCTCGGTCCTGGGGGCACACTGTGGCTATATGATTTTGTTCCAACCAGCTTCTGTTTTTAATTGGGCTCTTGAGCTAATTGAGTTATGTGTTATGGAAACAAAATAGAAATTAGAAAACTAAGTTTGGTAAAAAAAAAATATATATATATATATATATTAAAATGTACCAAGCAGTTATATGGGAATAATGTATTTTTTTCTTTTTAACAATATTTTTATCTTGCTTTTCATTCAACTTTCTAAGTGTTTTAATTGTTTAATTAATCCATTATTTACTAATTGGTGGGTCTGATGATAAAGTAGTTGCAGCCTTTGATAATTCTGTGTTTTTTGCCTTGGCGTCTGCTCTGCTCATTTTTAATAGTCATTAATAAGATACAACGGAGGGGAAAACTGCACAAAGAAAGGGCAAAATATAATGAAATCAACAAAAGAGAGTTAAGCATTTAAATATATAACAAAAGCAGAAATATTTCTAAATGTAGAATAAAAGAAAAATAAGCCCAGCTAGTTAAAGGAGATGAGTGCTATCAGGTGTTGTCACTGATTAGGAATCTGGTTGG
This sequence comes from Polypterus senegalus, assembly GCF_016835505.1. Lineage (NCBI taxonomy): Eukaryota > Metazoa > Chordata > Cladistia > Polypteriformes > Polypteridae > Polypterus > Polypterus senegalus. Next base: position 146,947,679 of record NC_053158.1, read on the forward strand.
AACAAAAACCTGCAGCCACAGTGTGCCCTCAGGAACAAAGTTGGGAAACAGTGAAATATAGAAGAGTGGGGCTACCCTCAAACTACATTACAAAATACAGTAAAATGACTATCATCATGTGTTGGGCTGGACGTCTTACCCTTCATGCGGACAAAAAAACATTTCTATCTATATTAAAATAAAAAAAAAAAATGTCATTCTAAGCATTCATTAAAATAAAGATAATCAACTTTCTAGTAATGTACAATATAATGCTTTCTGGGACTGAACATAAAAGAAAGAGGTTTCCCAGCTGTTACATCAATAAATGCAAAAGAAACAGATACAAATATTGGTATTCAAAAAGATGGCAATTACTTTCAAATGTCATTTTTTCATCAAAATGTGTGCACTGATTGTTTTTGCAACCTGTAACATTAGAACATTAGAAAACCGCTTTAAAATAACATCAAGCTGAGTTCTGAACATCCTACTGTCCACCACACCGCTTGGAAGTTGGCAAATAGTACTCCAGGTAAGGTATTACCAGGGCATTAAAAAGCTTAAGGCTGATTTGGTGGTGTTTGTAGCTTGCAAGAAAAGCAAATGATCCATTAAAATATAGGCATTTCTTGCCCTCCAGGATCATGACTCTTCTTACTATGCATTTTCATCTGTATGCAAACATACAGTATTTCTCCCTCACATGTTTCACTTTTTCATTCATTCACTGACTTCCAAACTAGAAGACAAATGGAAACACATTTCAGAAAATACGTAGTTACCAAACTAGCGAATCAGAGTCGGAAGGGTCTGCACAGCGTTTGCACTGCTGCAATGAATAGTCACATTTTTGAGGAGGCACGCATCAAGCTATGCTGTACAAATGCCGCAAGTGACATGACCTATCCAATAATGATCTGTTGGTGATCTCTTTGACTTCTAGGTCCTACTCATAAGGCGTACGTCCAAGTTTTAAGCCTCCCTTTGTGTAATAGAATTTAACATTTCAACTTTGCATATGTAATACCCTAGATTTATTTATAATAAATTTTATATGCCATACATCTGCCCATGCCTGTAATATGTCCAAGTTTATCTATAATGATTCAAATAATTCTGGATTGTCCGCCATTCCACATAGCTTGGTATCATCTGCAAACTAAACCAGCTTGTTGCATATATTCCTAGCCTTATCATTTATATATATTGAAAATAGCAGCAGCACTAGCACTGACCCCCGAGGAACACCACTTTAATACTCTTCATACAAAAACTCTTTACTTCCTATAAATATATGCATATACCCTTAAATTAAAGTCTGTATTGTGCACTTTAATTACATCTGAATTGTTTGATTTGTAATTTTAATCTGTGGAGCAGAAGATTAAGAAAAAAATGTGTCTTTGTCTTAAACATTATGGAAGGCACTGGAGCTATAACTGAATTTTTCTGGCGTACAGCACTGTAGAAATTCTGTAAATCATATATCATTGCTTCTTGTTGATCTATGTTGTTTACTCTGTGAACAATACATAACCAAATGTATGTAAGCATTTTTGTGGGTGAACACAACCCATTACTTATGGATGCTATGCATGAAAATATAATAATATAATATATATATAATATATATAACGTATAATATTTAACTTTTATTGTAAAAACATACTCACTAATGAGAAACCTAATTTAAAAACATTGATTACAAACATATCTATTAATATTTTCAGTTTAAATGTTTGCTTTCATATAGTTGAGTGTTTTTATACCTGTTTATTTGCTTCATGTGATTTGGTGGCCATCTGTTTAAAGCAGGTATGCAGCCATTAATTTCTTTCTAAAGTTTTCTAACAAATCCGAAAGCAAAAACAAGTCATTAATCTGAACTCCTTAAGCATCACACAGATCTATGTAACTCTGTGTAAAAAAGCCTTTCTATTACTATTTCAAAAAAATATAGATGCATAACGTGTACACTAAAGCAAGAGATTGTTAAGCAGCACAGGAAATTCTCAGCCGCTGGGAGATGGATAGCTCTGAATAAAGTGGATGTGTCAAGTTTAATCCCCAATTCTCTTTTCATGCTGCTTATACAAGGCTTTCTGACATTTAAACCCTTAGGTTCACCCTTTCACATAAACGTCATGTCAAGTTAGGTTCTTGCTTGTAAATTTTGTTATAAGAATAACCAGCACTGAACTATAACAAAAAATGTAATTTAATACATTCATTCCTTAATGCAGAGAACATGCAGCACACTGTTTACAGTGCTATAGACATGAAGAATATTTGGTAGTGAAATATTTTTAAAGTGTATAATAAAAATAATCTCCCAAAAGGTTAGCAGAGCTGAAAACTGACCATGTTGATTTTTTGGTGTGTAAAAATCCAACTATGGTTTTAATTAAAGGATAAATAAGTTTGGTATTTTTCATGCTGATCATTATGCTATATATTAATTTGCCACATAAAACTGCATTTTTTTAATAATAAAGAAAAACTATCCAGCTCTTGCATTTTATAATGGAACTTATGGGAGCTGGTAGTTCCATTGAAAAGAAAAAAAAAAATCAAATACCTCATCAGATGCAAAGCCAAAAGTTTCTGCTCCACACATTAAACATCACTTTATTAGTTGGAATGAGTAGAAACTTACGCAATAGACAAAAAGCTTGATAAAGTCTGGACTCTTCGACCAGGCTTTTTGATTGGGCACATTTTGACAGGTACAGAATATTTATTAAAAAAAAACACAACAGGCAACAAAACAAAAAATTCAATGTAATATATATATAAACATTTAAGTAAAAATGAGAAAGATGGGAAATGCATCAATTAAAATAATTCTAAAATCTTTTTATAAGTCTTTGTACTGAAAAGAATATCAACTATTGATTATTTAGGAAATTAAAGTTTCAAGCAACATTCACATCATTCCAACTGACCAACTGTTTTTTAGGTCTCTCCACAAAAACTGTTCAGGACTGAGTAGCCTAATATTTGCTGGAGCACTACTGTGGCTTCAATATTTGTTCTTAGCCAAATGCCTGAAGAATTATTCTATTACTTATTCCAGGTACAGTAATCCCTCCTCGATCGCGGGGATTGCATTCCAGAACCCCCCGTGAAAGGTGAAAATCCACGAAGTAAAAACCATATGTTTATGTGGTTATTTTTATATATTTTAAACCCTAATAAACTCTCCCATACTCTTATAAACATTTCCCGCACAGTTAAACAGCATAAACCCTTTGTATTCTCTTAGATATTCATTGAAATTATGTATGTAAACACACTGTTTATATACAGTAAAACCTAAATATTATTTTAAAGATATCGAGCGTCTCCGATATCACATATGTTATAGCCATTACAATAGACAGGCCACCAGCAATAAATACGTACAATGCAAGAAAAATTGTATACAGTAAATGTATGCACAGTGACACTAAACATACATACATGTACTAAGTACTGTACGTAGAAAATTAATTATGGTTACTCACCAACAATGACATGAAGACTTGTCCAATAACAAGGAGTTTAGTTTTACTGCACAACAATGGAGAGCATTACAGCTCTTGTAAAGGAGCCTCTTCAGGCGACTGTGTAGCACCGCCGTTGTTCTTCTTCCGGCAGTCTTCAGTCCAAATCCCTAAAGCAAAGTCCATCCGGACTAAGGTTGGGCGGTATCCAAATTTTGATACCATCAAACCTCCTCCCTATTTTACCTCGGTATACGGTATTACCGTGAATAATAAAAAAATTCTGACGTAAGGCTCAGACAGCGTCACCAAACTGTTGGCTTGTGCCTAAACCGTTCAGAAACTTAATATCAAACACTAATACTGAAACAATAACAAAATAACATGCAGAACAATATTAACAACTTTTATTAGCAACAAATAGCAGTTTATAAAAAAGTGCAAATAAAACAATCAAACAGAATTAAATTAACATAAACATCCAGAACAGTTTTAGCGCAGAGACATGCACACAAATCAATTAAATTAAATCACACCGCCTGAACAACTTTTAATAACAAAGAGCAGCTTATAAAAAAGTGCAAATAGACCCACAACAGTCAACAAGAGTTGAATTAACATAAACATCATCCATATTATAAAAAGTATTGCAAAGCAATAGTCCTAAACAAAAACTTCTTTCCAGTCTTCTTTCCAATATTGTTTTTAACATAAACCAAATAAAAATACCTGAATCAATTAAATAAATAAAAATAAACACAGTGCGAATAGGAACAAATGGCAAGTGGCATCAATCTAGTCAAGATTTTTTGCTAGAAAAACCAGCATGTTTACTTTGTCTGGCTTTAACAGGGCACGTTGTGGACAGACAACTTTACCTGCGGTGCTGAAAACCCGCTCCGATGGTGTGCTTGTGGCACAGACGCATAGGTACTTTCGTGCCACTCGCGACATCTGGGGAAAACGCCCAGCAGCATTTTTCCACCAGAGAAGTGGGTCCTTGTCTCCTTGAGTAACTGGCTCCAAACAGTAGGCTGTTATTTCAGCTCTGACTCGGTCCTCTACGGTGCCGATGCCGACGGGACCTGCCATTGCATCAGATTTTTTTTGCAGCATACTTCCCAGAGTCATCTTTTTTTCGTGAGGGTGCAGGTTGCGCCTCTCCCTCTTCCACTCTGATGGCTACTGGACCTGCTGCCTCTAAGCTCATGATCTCAGCCTGTAATTTAGCCCTGGTCTCAGCCAATGCGTTGTCATCTGACTCATATCCTCCACGGTAACGAGGGTCGAGGAATTAGCATTTTCGCAATACTTTGCGCACTGAATTGGATTCATACTTGGCCTCCAGCTTTGTTAGAATTCCAGTTTTGATTGACTTTGTTAGCTGGAGGTCATTTTCTGACGCAGCCAACACATTGTCCCTGCAGAGCTGTAGTACGGGGAGGATACAGGAACTGGTCACATAATTTTCTCCTGACAAAATATCAGTGAAGTCACCGACTGGTTTCACTGCTTCGTGAACAGCTTTCAAGACGTCCATGTCCTGCCAGGTCAGGGACAGGCTGCTCCTTCTGTCATCAGACAGGACGTGTCTGATCGCTTGGGCCTACTCGAGGATGCCCTCCACCACTGCCAGTTTGGAGCCCCAGCGAGTTGCGCAGTCCTGACGACAGATGGATGGATGAATTAATTAATGAATGATGAATAAACGATTAAATGAATGAATAGGCCTAAATAAATGAATGAATAAATAGGCATAAATAAACGAATGAATGAATAAATAGGCATGAATAAACGAATGAATGCATAAATAAGTCCATTAATGTATATTATTCCATTTGGTCAAATTTGCATGCACATTTATTTTAGGCTAAATAAGTCCCTTATGCGCATCAAGCCTGCATTTATTTGATACAAAATACAGGAAAATAATAACAATTTAAAAAATGGTCTTTTATTTTAATATAGCCTACTTTTCAATATAATTTATTTATGTGATGCAAAGAATATATATGCCCCATTTTTTATATTTGAGCCCCTGCCCCTGAGGAACTCTCTGCACGTTTTATGCTTACCGTTATGAGACTATGTTTTGGGAGTCCCAAGTCCACTTGCTTCTTGTGGAGTTCATGCTTACGTTGCCAGCTGTGTGAAAAGGCCCCGACAATATTACGGCATAGTCCGAGGGCACGCTCGGTTTTTTTGCCTCTGGTAATGCAATCCATTTGTGACAGCCAAGTTTAGATTGTGACGAAGCAGTATAGCCACGGCCAATGCAGGGACCTGATTGCGGCATGAATGTTGGCAGTGTTTTCAGTGGTTATGGCTGAAAGTTTTTTCTCGTCAAGTTGCCATTCCTGAAGTGCAGCTCTGAGCGCAGCAGCAAGATTGTCCGCTGTATGACTCTCAGGAAAATACGTAGTTTGCAGGCATTTGGATTCAAGTTTCCAGTCAGGTGTAATGGTATGGACAGTCAGAGACATATATGGTGTCATGTTAACTGACTACCACATGTCAGTTGTTAAGGAATAACTGTCTGCCGCTGACAGCAGCACTTGAACATTGTCTCTAACTTTACTATATAAATGTGGAACGGCTGTTTGTGAGAAATATTTCCATCCAGGCAGCTCGTACTGGGCATCTAGGACCTTTACCATGTCCGTAAAGGACTTTTTTTCCACTGTGTGGAAAGAGACCATTTCTTTTGCCAAGTAATTTGTCACTGCATCAGTACAGGTTTTCCAACAGACACTGTCCCTTTTGTACGTCCACTTACAACTCGTTTTGCGCCTTGGTTAAAAGGACACTGAGGTCGTAGATCTTATATTCTTTTCCTCCTTTTTAAATAAAAAGAATTGTGGGCTCATTGATGCCGTAAGGCCTTTAAGGCGGTGTAGCTTTTCCCTTCCTTCAACAGATCCAAAACTTTTACCTTTTCAGCAATCGTTAGCATCTTCTGTTGGCGCTTGGGCACGGCCCCTGAAGCAATAGCAGGAGGAGATCATTTTGGAGCCATAACGAAGGGCTTGACTATGCACAAAGATAAACACAAAAGAGCACAAAAGTTAACACTTTACACAGCGAAACACGTTGATGCTGAATGAGCGAGACGAGACTTCCTGGTTAATGCTGCGGAATCGAATTTGGCGCTCGGTCACTGAGCCAATCAGCACACAGGAACTTAAGTGCGTGCTCTGATTGGCTAGCTTCTCAGCCATCCACCAATAGCGTCCCTTGTATGAAATCAACTGGACAAACCAACTGAGGAAGCACGTACCAGAAGTAAAAAGACCCATTGTCCGCAGAAACCGGCGAAGCAGCGAAAAATCCACGTTATATGTTTAGATATGCTTACATATAAAATCCGCGATAAGAGTGAAGCCGTGAAAGTTGAAGCTTGATATAGCGAGGGATTACTGTATAGGCAAACTCAGCGATGAAAGACCAAAGTAGCCTCTGCATTTTGCTCCCATAAATGCGACAATATGTAGTTACTCAGAAAGTGTCAGAATCAGAGAATTTTTTATATGGATAAACAAGTAGAATTAATTTTGTTCTTAAAATAACTAGTCAGAACTGTTTATCTTTAAAATAGCAATACTGGTCTGTACAGTTTTGGAATCACATAGCCACACATACTCTGCTTAGTTTGTGCCAGATAATTTAAATGCTAAAAGTGACACTTGGGAAACTTTGGTACTTAGTCTTCTAGAATGAGATTACACTAATTACCAGTGATCTCAAAATCAAGATAAATGTGAGGTAAGATTAGAAGACTAAAATAAAAATTATAAAGTAATTCTTTGAGCATTAATATAAAGAAATCACTCTTTACTAAATTTCTCAGAGAGTATGCAAAAAATTCTTATTAATTATATTTTGATTGACATAAAACGTAATATGACAACAAATACAGATACTAAATGTTTAATTATTCACCAATAGGAATTTGCTCTTTATAGATTTTATTTGGAACAAAACCCAGCAGCCACATTATCCACAAATAAACAAAAATCATTTTATACAGCCACTGTCATTAACAAATACCATCTCTGGTATTTGTATAAAACAGGGGTCACAAACTACTAGTCCATCCACAGGATGTTATAATATAGCATTCATTACATACCACAAATATAATTCCACCTTGAGAGTTAACCCCCTATGCTGCGAACCACATCTATATTCAATAAAGTGCCTTGGCATGTATGCTGGCTGTCAATGCAGATTACTGTGCTGCTGTTAAATTTAGCACACAGACTATAGCCATCTCAACTAACCACTAGCTGCATTCTTCCCCATTATGGGCCTTTTGAAATCAAAAACGACTCCTCTTGACCAGAGTTAATTTTTTTTTTTTAAAAAAGGTCATTGGTCAAATATGACACACTTAGTTTGGGGGCTGGTAGCACTGGCCTTTGCCACAGTCTTATTTGTTAGCTTCACTTCTCACTTATTGGTCTACACAGACCTCTCCACAACCATTATATAGCTATTTAGAATGAATAATTAACAATGTAGAATTCTGATCTCTAAAATGCTGGTATGGGGGAGGGGTGGGTTCCAGTTATAAGGTTGTTGTTTTATTATGTATAAATTTGGTTTGACTCTCCTATGATATTTTCCTCTATATTTCTATTAATAAACATTTGAAAAAAGGAATCTTGGGTGGTTTGTTGACTTTTATGGAAATCTACTTGATTTAAAAAGAAAGAATAGCAGTTGTATATATATATATATATATATATTCTAGCTGATTACCCAGTGGCTTCACTCACTGAGTGCAAGGGATAAAAATAAAATGTAGTATATAAATTATTAAACAGTAAAATATTAACATGTAAGAAGTAAAGATACATTGAGCAGTACTGGAGTGCTTTCGGGTAAAGTACATTTTAAAGGCGCTATAACACAACAGGTAAGTAGCACTAACAGCAGCTTAAATGTATTTGGATCATCTCTCGGTAGCAGATCCCTTGTGAAAGGCGCTACACAACTGCTGTGGTACAGAAATTACATTTTCTATGTGATCCTGCAAATTTCTGCCTGACAACCTTGCACTACGTGCCTGTGATTTTAGAGAAAAAATATTCTGAGAAATGTGGACGCTGCCCTTCCGTGCTTAACGGGCAGAAGGTCCAAACAATTCCCAAGTCCAAAACTTAAAATGAAGAGGTCTTACATCTTCTTGGATGTAAACCCTCCATCTTCTTAAAAGAATTAATCACAAAAGCAACCTTGAATGTTGCAGGGTTTTAGTGACCTGGACTCACCTTAAGGGACGGAAAGTAGTCGTGCAGTGCAATTTACAAAGAGAGTTTTGCTTTGATGACACTGATCACACTCATTCGCAAAGATTTCCACTCTCCCAGGAGCCGACGGGACACTCGAAGTGTCACAAACCATGCGAGAAGAGAGGATGCCGCCCAAAACTACGAAGCTCTTGACCCGACATTCCGCACCTCCGAGCGTCCACTTTGTTCTCATGACCCATTGCCGCTGAAGGCGGTGTCGTCTTCACATTGTTTACAGCTCAGCGCAGTTAAAAAGTAGAAAGACGCAAAGGTGTTTTCCTCATCTCTTCTACTATCAAGAACCGCCAATTAAAAAAAAGTTACAATGTGGCAGTTTCCGTGAAAGTCACATGGACGAATAAATAAAACTTCTATGTCAGAACGCGCCTAGTGGCTGACAGCTCAGCACTGGAGTCCAGAGAGCAGGGCTGGGAGAGGGCGACGCAGGGCGCACTTCTATGGGATAGAATGGCGGGTTTGTGTTTACTTCATTTCAATATCAGTAAAATAACTCTCATACAAATAATAATTCGTAAAGACAAAATGATTAGTTCCTGTATTATAATATGTTCTGTGGTAATACCTAATTTCCGTTTTGCGTGGTCATATGTAATTTCCATTTCAATCGCGAAAAGAATTTTAAATATATAGATTGTAGATGCCATGAGGGCTGGATGAGCATCCAGACCAGAAGAAAACCTGGAAACAAGGACCGGATAGGGTGGACAGCCAGCCCATTAAAAAGGAAATATAATCGGTGGAGATTTTTTTATTCCCCCAGCTCGCTAGATGGCAGCAGCCCTGGTTCTCGGCGCCCAGTGTAAAGTCAGCAGGGCATCTTGGGAAATGTAGTCCAGCAAGGCAGCCCTGCTGGGGTCACGGGGCGCCGCAAGAGGGTGCTGCAGGGAAACAAGCTCCCTACTGTGGTGATAGACTTCTGTGTGACCCGGAAGTACTTCGATCGGGCAGTCGCCCTGGCACTGGAAGTACTCCTGGCTCTGTAATAAAAGGGACCACACTCCCTTATCCAGGCAAGTCAGAGCTGGGTGGTAAAGCGGCAACACTTGACTGGAGGAGGGCAGTGCAGTGGTGAGACAGTTATTATATAAAGAGAAAAACAAGTGATTTGTGCTTATGTAACACGTTCTGGAGGGATTTATAATAAAAACCTTCCTTTATTTATTTACGGGACTGTGCTTGTGTGTTCCTGTCGGGGTTTGGGCTGGCTGACGCCCAGGTTTCCATCACAATTATATATATATATATATATATATATATATATATATATATATATATATAATATACACACACACATACATATATATACACATATACACACACATACAGGTGCTGGTCATAAAATTAGAATATCATGACAAAGTTGATTTTTTTCAGTAATTCCATTTAAAAAGTGAAACTTGTATATTAGATTCATTCATTACACACAGACCGATGTATTTCAAATGTTTATATCTTTTAATTTTGATAATTATAACTGATAACTAATGAAAATCCAAAATTAAGTAACTCGGAAAATTTGAATATCGTGAAAAGGTTCAATATTGAAGACACCTGGTGCCACACTCTAATCAGCTAATTAACTCAAAACACCTGCAAAAGCCTTTAAATGTTCTCTCAGTATAGTTCTGTAGGCTACACAATCATGGGGAAGACTGCTGACTTGACAGTTGTCCAAAAGACGACCATTGACACCTTGCACAAGGAGGGCAAGACACAAAAAGTCATTGCTAAAGAGGCTGGCTGTTCACAGAGCTCTGTGCCCAATCACATTAATAGAGAGGCGAAGGGAAGGACAAGATGTGGTAGAAAAAGTGTACAAGCAATAGGGATAACCGCACCCTGGAGAGGATTGTGAAACAAAACCCATTCAAAACAGTGGGGGAGATTCACAAAGAGTGGACTGCAGCTGGAGTCAGTGCTTCAAAAACCACCACGCACACAAGTATGCAAGACATGAGTTTCAGCTGTCGCATTCCTTGTGTCAAGCCACTCTTGAACAAGAGACAGCGTCAAAAGCGTCTCACCTGGGCTAAAGACAAAAAGGACTGGACTGCTGCTGAGTGGTCCAAAGTTATGTTCTCTGATGAAAGTAAATTTTGCATTTCCTTTGGAAATCAAGGTCCCAGAGTCTGGAGGAAGAGAGGAGAGGCACAGAATCCACGTTGCTTGAGGTCCAGTGTAAAGTTTCCACAGTCAGTGATGGTTTGAGGTGCCATGTCATCTGCTGGTGTTGGTCCATTGTGTTTTCTGAGGTCCAAGGTCAACGCAGCCATCTACCAGGAAGTTTTAGAGCACTTCATGCTTCCTGCTGCTGACAAACTTTATGGAGATGCAGATTTCATTTTCCAACAGGACCTGGCACCTGGACAAAGTGCCAAAACTACCAGTACCTGGTTTAAGGACCATGGTATCCCCTGTTCTTGATTGGCCAGAAAACTCGCCTGACCTTAACCCCATAGAAAATCTATGGGGTATTGTGAAGAGGAATATGCAATACGCCAGACCCAACAATTCAGAAGAGCTGAAGGCCACTATCAGAGCAACATGGGCTCTCATAACACCTGAGCAGTGCCACAGACTGATCGACTCCATGTCATGCCGCATTGCTGCAGTAATCCAGGCCAAAGAAGCCCCAACTAAATATTGAGTGCTGTACATGCTCATACTTTTCATGTTCATACCTTTCAGTTGGCCAACATTTCTAAAAATCCTTTTTTTGCATTGGTCTTAATTGATATTTTAATTTTCCGAGATACTGAATTTGGGACTTTCATTAGTTTTCAATTATATTCATCAAAATTAAAAGAAATAAACATTTGAAATACATCAGTCTGTGTGTAATGAATAAATCTAATATACAAGTTTCACTTTCTGAATGGAATTACTGAAATAAATCAACTTATAAAATATTCTAATTTTATGACCAGCACCTGTATATACACACATATATACATATACATATATATACATATATACAGTAATCCCTCGCTATATCGCGCTTTGACTTTCGCGGTTTCACTCTATCGCTGGATTTTAAATGTAAGCACATCTAAATATATATCACAGATTTTTCGCTGGTTCGCGGATTTCTGCAGACAGTGGGTCTTTTAATTTATGCTACACGCTTCCTCAGTTTGTTTCCCCTGTTGATTTCATACAAGGGACGCTATTGGCGGATGGCTTAGAAGCTACCCAATCAGAGCATGTATTACATACTAACTAAAACTCCTCAATGCTATAAGATATGCATCCTGCGCGGAGCTTGATTGTTTGCTTGTCTCTGCCTCTATCTCACCCTCTCTGACATTCTCTGCGCCTGACGGAGGGGCTGTGAGCTCCTCTAAAAAAAATGCCGCTTTATTACGGTGCTCGGCATATTTAAAAGCACACGTATTGATTTTTTGATTGTTGCTTTAATCTCGCTCTCTCTCTCTCTGACGTTCTCTGCGCCTGACGGAGGAGATGTGAGCAGAGGGGCTGTTTGCACAGAGGCTGTTTGCTTAGAAGATACTAACGCTCCTCTAAAAATGCCGTGGCAAACTTAAAAGCACAAGTATTGATTTTTTGATTGTTTGCTTTTCTTTGCGAGCGAGCTCTCGCTCTCTCTCCCTCTGAAATTCTCTGCCCCTGAAGAGAAGATCTATTTGCATTCTTTTAATTGTGAGAAAGAACTGTCATCTCTGTCTTGTCATGGAGGACAGTTTAAACTTTTGACTAAAGGGTGTTATTTCATGTCTAGAGGGCTCTAATAATGTTAACAGTGTGGGAGAGTTTATAAGGGCTTAAAATATATAAAAATACACATATACATATATATATATATACATACACACACACACACACATATATATATATACACACATACATATATATATTATATATACACACACATATATATTTGTGGAGGACTGCCGGCTTTGTGTTCTGGCCCTCACCCCCAGGCCGCCAGTATATGTGTTTGTGTGTGTGTGTGTGTGTGTGTGTGTGTGCGTATATATATATATATATATATATACACACACACACACATACATACATATACAATAAAGCATTCTGACATGTGTGCAAAATACACCAAGGCCAGTAAAGGGATGAAGTGGCTAAAAAGGTCTCTTTCTACCTAAAAAAACATATACCAGACAGCTAAGAAAGAATATGATTCAGTTACATAGAAGCTGGAAAGTCATTTGAGGATGGGGGTTCATCAAAGGCTCTATGTTTTAAAAGGTTAGCATACTGCGATCCAAGAAAAAACAGCTCATTCAGTACCGTTAGTTTATCAACAAACACATTTTCCAAGTGGATAATCAACTTGTCAAAACACCTCTTGGATCGCACTGACACGAAATTAAATCATTCTGTTCTTATTCAGTCATGCTTGATGAAAAGTACTGACATTAACAACAATGGACAGCTTGCTATCTTTGTTAGAAGACTAAATCACCTTAAATTTGAGGTCACTGTAGATTTGGTATGTGTAAATTCAATGCATAGCCAGACTACAGAGGATGAAAATTTCCTAACAACTGCTGGAAGCAATCAAATTAACTTTAACAAATCAAAGCACAGATCTAGGCTATAATACTCACTTTGTAGCAATCCTTCCAACCAATTGTTTCCAAGCTGATTGAGCAGAAGCATAGCTAAATATCCAAGAAACAGACAATATGCATCCATTGATCCATTGCAAAAAGTTACGCATACAGTATATACTGCTAAGAATACTACTATATAATGCACAAATATCAAAAAGTACTGTATGTGAAAGAGATGGGCATTTTTTCCTGTTACCTGGACTTCACATAAAAAATGTAAAAAAAAAAACTCTTACATTCCATACTAAAATTTTGCTTGCGCTCAAAATGGAAAAATAATATTTTAACAAAAAAAAAAAAAGATTTATATAGCTATACTTAGGCCACACGCCATGCCAAGTTCCTTTACAAATCTCAAATCAACAAAAAAACAAAGTTGCTTGTGCACACACTTTTAGCACCGCCCCATCACCTCCCTTGTATAGCTTAAAAAAATTAATAAATAAATCATGGTCTAATCACTATGTTGCATCTTTACTACAACTCATAGGCAAACAGGGAAAATGAAACTTAAGTGAATGTGAGCTTGAGGTTTTACTGACTGAAACTGAAACTGCAAAAAACATTCTTTATCCTGGTTTCTCTGTAGGACTCACAAATAAAGGAAGAAACCATGATTCGGAGCAAGTCAGAGCAGCTGAGTGGAAAGAGCAAAAGAAAAAAAGAGAAAAATGCCAAGTTGATGTGAAAGTTTCAATACATTAAGTCTCTTTACATTCACTGTACACCAGTCTTTGTGTTGACAGTCTGAGGGGCTGGGCGGTCTCTTGGTCTGGAACCCCTACAGATTTTATTTTTTTCTCCAGCCTTTGGAGTTTTTTTTTGTTTTTTCTGTCCACCCTGGCCATCGGACCTTACTCTTATTCTATGTTAATTAATGTTGACTTATGTTTATTTTTTATTGTGTCTTCTATTTTTCTATTCATTTTGTAAAGCACTTTGAGCTACATTTTTTTTGTATGAATATATGCTATATAAATAAATGTTGATTGATTTGATCCTTGTGCTGATCTTGGACTATCTCAGATGACACAGGCAGTCATTTTTCTGTGCTATATAATGCAGTAAACCTTTGTTGGGCTATACTACAGTGTGGCAGGCTACACATGGAGATAGTTTTCAGGGATCAGCGATTTTGTTTTGGTTTGCATCCATTCTCTGCTGCAAAACCAGAAAGTGCCAGTACAGTATACTGGGCCAATTCAAGTCCTGGGTGCAATTTGGATGCTACCCAGATAGAATCAATTTCCTAACCATTAGGGTGAGCAAGCCGAGATCAAAAGGCAATTTGCAGCAATTTCCCAATGTAATTGATGACCTAACTGACTGTACACGTGTTACGATAAAGGCACCATCATGGAATGGATTTGCTTTTATAAAAAGGAAGTACTTTCTTTCAATAAATATACAACTAGTATGTGATGGTTTAGTGTATCTAGCTAATGCTGCTGTGAGATGCTTCGGATTAACCCAAAATTCCTTTATTTCATCAAACAGTAACGTGGGAAGCAGACTTCAGGGTCATGCTATATGAGGTGGTTGGCTTCTTGGTAACACTGCCATTGCTAATTATAATACAACACATACTGTAGTAGAATTTATTTAGAGAAAATTAGGCTGCACAATAAGGTAATTAACGTTAAGCATTAGGCATTATTACCAGTATTGATACTGTGATATAACTAGTTCAGGAACATCAGAATATGACTGACGTGTCACTGAAATGCACTATGAAAAGACATTTTCTATTCACTTCATTGTTCTGCCACCTGGAGTCACTAAAAAATTCTGGGTAGGACATATGGAGTGTTGAAATTTGCTGTAACATTAAGCTAAATTTAGGATTTACAAATCCCAACATTTGCAGGCTTTACACATGCTTTTCATTAAATCTAAAGGTTTAGCCCTTGGATAATTCCAGCAATTAAAAACAATTTGCTTTAGTGAAACATTAGTTCTGTGACAGTTGACTCAGAAAATGGAGAAAGTATGATGTCAGAATATATAAAGTATAACTAAATGATTAATAAAACTAACTAAAGAAAAACACATACAGTTGAACTACTGAAGCAGTATGCAGCTAAGGAAAAAAAGTTCCAGCTGACAGATGAATTCCATTTTTCAAAAAAAAAAAATCCCCTAATGAGGCATATTTTCTTCTGTTTGTCTGCATCCAGTTTACACAGAATAAGAACATAGCCTCATCAGCAAAAAGCTTTCTTGCACCTACAATATGTACTTGGCGTAATCTGTGTGTGGGTTCAACAGCCATTCTGTTAGCTATCTTTAACTACAAAGATAAAAATCACAACTACTTATTTTATTTTCATGTTATTCAGTGGTTGGTACAACAGATAGTTCAAAAGGACTTGTGTCTCTACACCAAATACATATACATAATATGGCTGATTGGGAAATCTACATTGTCCACGGATAGGGAGTGAGGGTGTGTGTAAATGAGTTTGCCCTGTAAAGGCCTATAGCCAATCTAGGATAGGACCCTATCTTTTGACTGATTTGCCAGAGATAAACTTTAGCTTTCTTTGCACAGAAAAACCTGCATAGATGTTATACACTGATTAGGAAAGAGCCCCAGATAAAAAATCCAAATAAGTGGCAGTAGCAGTAAAAAAAAACACCTGTAAAGAAAAGAAAATATTCTCCAACCTTTGAAGAAGAGATTTTTTTCCTTTCTCTTCACAAAGCATGTCTGTGTTTCTATAATGTCAATGGTTAAAAAATGTCCCTTTAATATGTTAGTAATACTTCAAACTGTAGTTCTTAATCAATGTCCACCTCCTAAGATTATCTTTATTCCATCATTTTCCTAACACACCTACTCTACTTACATGTCTGATGCATATCCCCTGAATGTTAGGATTCTGGGGGGCACTGGGTACTTTCTGGCACTATTTGCAACATATTTTCATTGTCTTTAACTTGAAATTATTAGTGTGCACTAATACACTTGCCCACTCTCAAGTATGTGTGATTTCACATTTGTTTTCCATATTAAGTTTTGGAACATGGGAATTTTGAAATACTTCACCATTTCTATTGGAAAAAAAATATTTAATATTTTTGAATTATTTCTGCATTGTTCCAAAGCCATGTTGGATTCTCAAGGGCACCACCATTTTGTTAAACGGTCACTACCATGTTGCTAAGCAAGTGACCAGAAGTGCACAGTTTGACATCACCGTCCTGGTGGTATAAAGGTCACACACACATATATATATATTTGTTCCTTTTTGGTACTACTGTCAAACTAGTGTAACTACTCTGTGGGAGACATGCAAGTAAAAACTTTATTGTATTATCTTTGATAATAAACAAGAACATAGCTTCTCAAACAGTGCACAGTAGTTTTTGTGAAGCCGAGCATTCCAGAGGAGCAAGGGAACACAGGATGGCTAGATGACAACTCAGTGCAAAATTTGTCACTTGTCATAGTCAACACTGGATTATCTTAACAGAAAATTTTATTTTTCAAGAGAATATCAGTGCATTTAGTTAGTCTCACAATACATATTATCTAAAGCAGATGACTGCAATCCTGTAGAATAGCTGAACATTTATTTTCTTTTATAGCTTGATATGTGATGCAAATTATTTATTTTAACTTGTGAAGTTACTAAAATTCCTATTTATTGACAAATAAGCAGTATGATTTTAGATCTCCAACCTCACCTTCAAGAATCTTGTGAGAAAGATGATATTGTTGTTTTTTAAATGTGTCCTGTTCCTATACTTTGAAATAAAACTTTTGTGCGGAAAGTCTTTCAGGTTATAGCTGCTGCTTATATTGAGATGACTCCGCTTACCAACAACCATATTTGACATCTGTGACTCTTAAACAGTTTCAGCAATCCATAGTGTACACACAAACAGTTCTGCCATGTTTGTATTCTTTGTTTTAATGTAATCATCTGACTTCTTACCAAGTTGGGTTAAATTGTTATATTCTGCATATTCTCTTTCTCTCCTTTAAAAGAAAACTCTTCAGTTTAAAATCTATGTGGAAATAGCCATTGCCTGAAATTAAATTATTCAGCCAACAGCAACTGTATCTCACCTCTGCCACTTTTAAACAGTGTCAGCCATTCGGAGTTTACATGAAAAATTACTCTTGCTTTGTTTTTATTTCACCAATTTAGACTGTGAAAGTGAAGCCATGAAAGTCAGGATGTAGTCAGTAGCCAATAAACTTAGTTTTACTCACCCAGGGAAAATTTACAAAAAGAACTTGATAAGTGTGAGCTACTTTTACATGGATTTATGGCATCTTCTTTTAAACATAATTCACCATTACTCTTGACTGGTGCCATAACCAAAGACTATGCACCCCAAAAGACACTACGGTGAACTGAGAAAGGGAGTTTAAAGTCTTTTCTAAAAGGACTGCTGTATAATCTATTGTGTCTAATATCAGAGTGCTTCAAAACTAGTAAGTGTATTAGTTACAAGTTTTATTATAAAATAAATATCAAATAAATAAATGTAACAAAATACTGCTCAGCTTGGTGATACGCTGTTCATTTAGGATAAGACACAATCCAGATTCATATAAATAAATAAACCCATACTTTATTTCAGGCAGTATGTTCAAGCTGCTGTTTTGCTGGGCTTGAAACCACACTGCTAGAGCTAACTGAATGACCTTAAAAAAGCCACAAAACTCAACACCAGTTCTTCATGGAGTCATGCTGCATGTGAACCAATTAGGAATGGTATAGACCACAAACAACAGTACTGTGTTACTGAATGAAAGTACTTGTAACATAAGCTATTTCCAAAAATGTTAACATTCAGTACCTCTGTCTCCTCCATTATAAATATTTAAACTTCTGGTGGTTTGGGGTAGTGTTTCCCAGCCTTTTTGGTGTAACAGACTACTCCAAATCGTTGCAGCACCGATCCAATTCAATTGTAAATAATTGCAACTCGCAACCCACTGGCACCAGTAAGCAATACAAAAGGGTTAGAGTGCATTTACTCATAATCTTTATAATAATCCTTAACTATAATTTTCAATAACAGCTTAAAAAGTTTTTATGATTGTAAATGCACAAAAACTGATACTTGAGGTACAATCACTAAAACCATTTACTCGTGACTCAAATTTTTAGCCAAGTATGCAGAAGGACATTTTTAGCTTAGCACTTAGTTTGTAATTTGAAAATTTCTCGAATCACTATACACAGTTCTCTATATTAGGCACAATTACATAAAACTGAAATTTTCTTTGATTTCATTTATAAAACACTGCAATTCAAAATGGCACAGAAATCGGACAACTGCCTACCCATATAATTCTCATGTGTGAAAACACAGTTAATTTCTTCTCTCAGCAGAACAAAAGTACTACAAATACTCAATAGGGTACTTCTCTTGGTTTGTAAAACAATAGACAAATATTGCACAGAGGAAGAGGTGTGAGGACAAGAGGGGGATAAGGACAAGGTTTGGATCCATTTACAACAGACTGGCAAGCACTGCACCATGAAAATGTAAAAGGTATTGCAGTGTTTTGCATTTCTGAGGTTTTGATGCAAAAATACAATTTTTAGAAGATTTCATAAGGATTTGAATAAAGTATGTGCTTTTGAAAGAAATGTCTGACTTTTATCATGTTGTGTGTTTCTGGGTATTGTGTGTAGCGTGATGAAAAAATAAGCAGTACTTTTAGAAACTGTCTGTAAGCATTCAGAAAAACTATAAATGACTAATACAAAATGTTTTAACATTGATCCATCCATCCACTTTCTGCCATTTATTCAGGTCTGGGTTGAAGGGATAGCAGAATCAGTAAAAATGCTCAAAGCTCCCTTTTTCCTACCAACTCCTCCAACACTTCCAGTTGGATACCAAGGCATATAATATCTCCAGTATGTCCTGGATCTGTTCAGAGGTCTCTTCATGGTTTTACATACCCAAAAACATCTCCCTAGGGAGGTGGTCAGGAGGAATACTAATCAGATACCTGAATCACCCCAATTGGCCCCTTTCAATGTGGGGGAGAAACAACTCTATTTTGAGCATCTCCCAAGAGCCAAACATCCTGCAAAGAAATCTCATTTCTGCCAAAATAATCTGAGATCTAGTTCTTCAGATCACTACCCAAAACTTGTGGCCATAGGTAAAGGCAGCAACATTGATAGACCAGTAAATCGAGAGCTTTGCCTTTCAGCTCAGCTCTCTCTTTGCCACGACTGACTGGTCGAACCTCATATTCAGGAGGAACAATGTGGATTTAATCTTGGTCATGGAACAGTGGCCAGCACAAGGATTCTAGAGGGTTCATGGGAGTACGACTAACCAGTCTACAAGAGTTTTATGGACTTGGAAAAGGCATACATCTGCATCACTGGGGGGACTGTGGTGGTTGTTTGGGGAGTATAGGGTACCATGACTACTGTTGCAAGCTATCTGATCTCTGTACAACTTGAGTGTAAGCATGGTTCCCACTGCCTGCAGTAAAATCAGACTCTTTCCTACTTGTGGCTGCCCTCTGTCACCAATTCTATTCATAATTTGTATAGACAAAATTTCTAGGTGCAACCTAGGGGTGGGGGATGATGTCCAGTTCAGTGATGTTAGGACCACATCTCTGCTTTTTGCAAATAATATAGTCCTACTTACTTTATCTGGCATGACCTTAAACACGCCCTGGTGCGGATTATTCCAAGAGGGGAGCAGCCAGGATGAGGATAACCACATCCAAGTGTGAGGTCATGGTTCTCAGCAGGAAAAGGGTGGGGTGCCTTCTCCAGGTTGGGAATGTGGTGCAACCTCACGCAGAAGAGTTAAAGTATCTCTGTTTCTTGTTCACAATTGAGGGAAGAAGAGAGCAGGAGTTCATATAAATTTACATTTTTTTTTTTTTTATTTCTTAGCTAGACCCATTAAAGAATCTTTTTTATTGCTCATAATTGGGAATACTACAACTCAGCAGGCAAAGTTTAAACAGTTACCTCAAGGTTAAAAACAGCTTCCAACTAAATGAAAAAAAAAATCAATTCTTCTGGAGCCTTCAAAACATGCAGGATATTACATTAATAGAAATGGATTGACTAACAAGTACTATGCCCTTCGGCTGCTTTTGAACACATCCAGCTGATTTTTCAAGTCTCTCTCAGTGCCGCTTCATGAATGCCTGCCTATCTGTGCATTCGCCCAGGGGCTCCTTTGTGATTGGTATTTTGAACAGTTTTCCTCCTTAAGGAAACAATAATAATAATATGTACACAGTGCTACACTATTACAATTCGGAAGTTCTTCACTCACTTTTAGGAATGTTGCTTCACTACTCTTTAAAAAAAGACACCCAATTTAGGAGGTATACGAGAATTTAAAGCAAACTCCTCTGGTTTCACCTGTCAAGTGAAGTAGGGGCCACTACAAAAAAATTAATCTGCAATAAATGTGTACTCGTCCAGTCAGCTACTAATGTGCACTTCAGGCGTAATAAACTGCCAAGAGAGACTCTGCAACCCTGAGCTGCTGATTAACTCGTCACGATTTTAACAGACCGCTAATACAACGACCCGATTTTTCTAGCTCTGCGACTTTGACCATGACAAACCTCTTACCAAGGCGAAGGCGTAACATGACATCAGAAAGCCGGCATCACATTTATACACGTACGCCCCGACCAATCTTGATTTGGCTCAGTAGCATCATTGATCAATGGGAAGTGCTCCCGCTTCTGATCAAGTCTGTGTGACAGGATGCTTAAAAATAACCCTGCAGTGTTTAAGAGTACAGAAAACTAAAACCGCAATTCTGGTGGCGAACGACCCATTCAAACATTAAAAAAGTAGAAGCAGACCCTCAAGGCTGTGCCCCCACCAGGTAAATGTGTACAGGCCGCCCTCAGGAGTCTCACAAGCCCCGTGTACAAAGGTGCCGCCTCCCACTAATGAAATAATCTGTTCCAGACACTCAAGTGAACAGCATTTCCTAAACTAGAACATCACTTACCCTGACTGCTTATATTGCTTAAACTGTTTCGCTTCTTCTTCCACGCCACCTGCTATGTACATGCACACTGTGGATTTGTTGTTTTTTTTATCTTTTTTGCCTGCCTGCTTCTTGTAGCAGCTCTGCGAACTCACTCAGGAGGCTGCCATCTTCCTTCTACCACCAATGCCGTCTGTACGCAGGCGCAAATCCAGAACTGTCACAAGGGAGTCAGCTGATCAGTGATACAGGAAGCGAGTTCCACCGCTTTCGGTTTGCCTCTTTCGTAGATAAAAGGAAAAAGAGATAAGCCACACCTATGTGTCTACTGTTAGCTAGTGATGGGCGGAGTGAAGCCTCATGAAGCATCAAAACGTTTGAAGCAATTGTGTCGGAAATCGTATCGAAGCTTCGAAGCATTTGACACTCACCTCTTTAGTGACCCCTCCTGGCCATTTTCATTAACATTACACAAACTCATGATCCACTTCAATGACGTCTGTTATAACTCTTATTGCTTTTATTTTTTCGCTGCTACAGACTGACAACGAAGAGAAGGGTTCGTCAGCAACTTCTAGTGTCTGATGTCTAAAAAATATAAATATATATATATAACTAACGCCGACAAGCAGAATGCACTATACGATAGCAAGAGTTAAAATAAGACGCCTCACTCATGGATTCCCGGCTCTTTCAATTAGTATTTACCTTTGCACTGTATCATTATAATCGCTCCTGTTATTAGTATTAGAATTAACCCTCATCTTTTCTTGAGATCACATTTAATAGCCTTAAATGTTTTCCTTGGTTTGACTTAATTAAAATGGAGTAGACGGAAAATAATGGTTTATCCCTGTACTTTGCCATGATATAGGTAAGCACATTTGAGAAAGAAAAGGTGAAATCCTTAAATCAGTTGTTATTATTCGATCAAGTATTGAAATATTTCATTTATTAGTACTTTACAATATTTTGTGGAGCACGAAAGTAACGAATTAGCTACAACGAAATGACGCCGTCAATGGCACAATTAACTAAGGTGGTTGCTTTTCAAATTCTGAACGTAGTGCTAGCCGAGTTCGATCCCACTTAAAGACTCATCAAAATTAACAATAATAAAAAATGATCAGAATTGAAATCTTTATAACCAATTTGAACTAAATAATTTTGAGAGATACTGTGGAAGGATCGCATAAGAGATCTGTTCGGGAATCACCAAAATCACCATCAAAATGCGATGTCTAATTGCGGATGGCAGCTCACATATTTACATTAATGCATTTCTATTCATTGCCATTTGACATCCATGAACCCCTCCATTGAATAAGGCAGTGGTTCTCAACCTGTGGGGCGAAGTAACAAAAGGGGCGCGAAGATGTGAAAAAAAGAAAACATCTGTTGGAACCAAAACAAATTAACTTAAACTACATTCTGATAATAGAACAATAAATACTGTATAGAGTTAGATAAATGTCGATAAAAGTTAAGTAGGTATAATCAAATATGCATCTACATTTCAAAAAATGTTGGGGCGCGATTAAAACTGTTATGAAAACTCTGGTTGCAAATACTTAAAGGTTGAGAAACGCTGGAATAAGGTGATAACAAAGCCACTGTGGTAGATCAGGTTGAATTTGCTCTGCTGCACCAAACATTCAAAGGTGTCAATCCAGAGCACATCAGAGAGGCTGAGAGACACGACGCAGATCAGTCACCGGCACAGACACACACGGGCACTCCAAGGTGAGCAGTGCACATATCAAGGTCGGCATTAAAGATTGAGTGCTGAGGCAACAAAAGCAGCGGATAAACACATCTGGACCTGCTGTTGAAAAAGCATTTGCTTTTAACAGCAGCATCCCTCCCTGGTGAACACATCTTCAAGGTCCGGACAGGTGATCAGTAAAAGTTTTTAGTCACAGCACAGTGCAATAATAAAACATTTCCTAAAACACATAGTTGTCCAGTCTGTATCATTCCTAAGCAATCTTCCAGTAATAGAGGCGCAATCCCAGTTACTAACACATTAACACTCAAAGCAAGAACACATTCCACCTTATCAATTTAATATTTAAAAATTTAAACCGCTAAACCCGCCATCAACAACTACAAAAACAGTTGAAATCGTTACTCAAATATTTTTTGTTATAGACATAAAACAAGATGCACGTTTCCATTTGATATATCTTTACTAGTGTTCTCGCCTTGTTCGCTCCCGGTCCACGCTGGAATTTGCTGTTTAATAAAAAAAAGAAAGAAAATCAGACTCTTTTGGGTCATAATTTACAGGAGTGGACGTGGGACCCGAACCCACGTATGCTTTAGTATGAAGCGGTAACGCTACCGCTGCACCACTACTATTTTCAGGAGGATGGTATATAATGTATGTTTTTTAATGTATACATGTATGTATGTAGTGAAGACGAAAACAATTATATATAGATGTATACTATATGACATACCTTCAGTGTTGCATGAAAACGTTGAGGCGAAGAATGGATATTTAGGAGAGTATTATAGTGAGAGATGTGTCGTCACCCGTATTGCTAAAGCTCTTCTTTGCAGCATTATGCATTCAACAAGTCGGCGTTTGTATGATGTATAATTTATAATTTTATTTTTTGCCACAACGTATAATCGGGCGATCATTTAACATGTATTGATCATCTACAAACTTTCATTTCAATGGGAATTCTGTTGAGTTTTTAACTCTGTTGATGCCATATGTAGCCTACTTCAAACGGGAGCTCGTTGAACAAATAATGAGTGGAAGCTTTGCGCAGAGTACTGAGATTGCATCATGACGAGCTTTGAACGGGTCTCCGAAGCCTCAGACATGCGTACTAGTTAGATGATGACGGAGCTACCGAAGCCTCAGACATGCGTACTACTGAGATGATGACGGGGCACTGAAGCCTCAGACATGCGTACTACTGAGATGATGACGCGGCTACTGAAGCCTCAGACATGCGTAGTACCGAGATTGGATCATGATAGGGCTTCGAGCAGACATGGTCACTGGTTACTGAATCTTTGTAAAGCCTCAGCACACTGAAAGGCATTGACCTCTTAATTTTGAGAGTCTATCTGACACTTAACTCTCTAGTTATATTTTGTAATTCGTATTGACATTACACATTTCAGTTGATATGGTTAAGCTACAATTCAGGTAGTTGCTGAGAATTAATTATTGTTCTTGTGGATTGCTGTGATTTCCTTTGTCTGATACATAGTGTCAAAGATATATTGTCATATATTAACTTTATATATATATGAAAAGATTAGGTAAATCGTTCAACCTTTTTATGGAACACTTAATTTTGTTCAAAACCGTACGTCATATAGTATACATCTATACATATAATTTTTTCGTCTTCATTAGGAGAATACAACAATGATACTCTCGTATCAATTAAACCATTTTAACGTGCATATGTCAAACAACATATTTCATCCGCCGCAGTAAGAACAGTAGTAGTAGTTCAGTTGTGCAGAGCTCGTTAATTATCCGGATTAGGTGGCTCAGTGGTGTTGTCGCTCAGGTTCGTGTCGCTGATCCTCCTCTTGTGAAAGTTTTTTTTCTATTCCTCCATTTAACAAGCTTGGACGGATAGTGAGCGAATCGAGCTATCGAGGGAAGGTTGGGCCACCGTAGTCGGGCAGGTGGCACACGCCCTAATTATATTGTGTATGTAAAGAGTTTCACTGTAAAATGTAATAAGCTTCATATTTGTGTGTTTGGAGACCCAGGTGTCGTACTGAATTTGTATTGTAGAAAAATATACTACTGTCCATTATGCCTAAATGTGTCTTTTCGTGTCTGATCGCTATATGGCACTTCCAACTTGGGACAATTCGCTATAAACAGTTTCAGCCAACCTTCTAAACATGCAGAACGACAGTGTGAACCTTAATTGTTGCGCAGCATCTTCGTTTCAGTCAGTCATTGTCCTGTTAGACTATTTACTGTTAAGTGCTGCTTGAGCTACCGTTTATAGTACAACAGGTGGCCTACGTAGTTCTTAAATCGATATTGAAATGCACACACAAGTCTCCTAAATTATTTATTGAAATGCCTACATTTACAGTGTCCGTTTTAGGAAGTCGTAGTTTTTACTTGTTCCCGTTATTAGGAATTATAATTTCTCAGTGTCACATATTATTCGTTACTACTCGCGAGTCCCGTATCATTGAGATTCTGTTTTATATTCTGTATAAGGAAACTTTTTAAAAGTAGCGTTGATTAAACTGACTATAGCAGACTTGTCATCTTCTTAAAATGATTTTATCGATTTGATATTGACAATTAATCATTAGGTCAAACATCAAGGAGGATTTGAGTTAGCATGGACTGCACTGTTTCTTTTTTCGTGACATCGTGTCAGTAGAGAGTGCGTCACGTTAACAATGCATTCTGTCCTAAGTGACAGCGCACACACTTTTTTATATTTCCTAAAGGCCAATGTGTCTCAATTTTCTCATTAATATATTTTGACAGTGTCTTTTAGTGAGAATGATTATAAACATATTACCTGTGTTCATTTCCCATGTAGATCTGTAACGTTTGGTGAGTATAAATAAAAAGTAACAACACATATAATAGTTATGTTGCATTGTTTATGATTAACAAAATTCATCGTTTATCTGAAATGTTCTACGTATACAGTCGATTTATTCCACTTCTGAAGGTGTACATTGTCGGTATTACTTTATTACATGTTATTACTTTAACATGGCCTTTTATAACTTCACTTTAACTTAATACTGATACTCTGTATGTTCAATTCTTCATAATAACTATTCACAGTGGCTCCAAAATCCATACTGACCCCAACTCTCTCTTCTGTTTCTTTTCCGGTGGCCTGCGCCACCACCACCTACTCAAAGCATCCTGATGCACCAACATTGATGGACTGAAAGCCAGAAGTCTACGTGACCATCATCATCAGGTCCTTCCATGAAAACCCTAAATACAAAGAGGACTGTTTCATTTATGTTAGGTAGATTGCCCAGAGGGGACTGGGCAGTCTCGTGGTCTGGAACCCCTACAGATTTTATTTTTTTTTTTCCAGCCTTTGGAGTTTTTTTTTTTTCTGTCCACCCTGGCCATCGGACCTTACTTATTCTATGTTAATTAATGTTGACTTATGTTTATTTTTATTGTGTCTTCTATTTTTCTATTCATTTTGTAAAGCACTTTGAGCTACATTTTTGTATGAACATGTGCTATATAAATAAATGTTGATTGATAGATTGAATGATATTCTCCATTGCATTTGCTCCGAGTGTAACGTGTGCCAGTGTAACCGAGGGATGGCAGACGAGCTCACGTAATGGGTGACAAGGCACATTCTCATCCTGATGTCCAGGCTCTTGTCATAAATATTCCCATCTTGTGCTTTTCTCGTTCCTGCAAGTTTACTATTATTATTGGACATGTAGAGGAAATGTGTTTTATTTTATGTCTATGAAAGGAAGGACGGTAAAGCCTTGAATGAAACTGAGTGTTGATGCTTTGGGTAACAAGACAGGTTAAGGAGCAGAGAACATTGAATGTGATATTGACTGCGGGGGATTGTGTAACTGGAAGATGGTTTAAGAATACAGAAACGGCAAAAACTTAGTCTTTCAGTAATTCTATTTACATCAATTATTTACTCTGTTGTGCTGCACTTCGGAAGATTACTTATTTACCCCCCCAGCGCAGCCTTTGATAAGATGAATTCACAACTAAAGGAATGTTCATGACAAAGTCAGGTGCTTTTTTGAAAGTTTGGCTCCAGATGTGCTTATCCAGCTTCTCCTTCTTCTCAGTACTTGAGTGATCTTTACGTTCACCTTTGGATGAATTTGCAAAGTTTCTTTACAACTTTTTTGTCTCATTAACGCAGAAATCCCAAGGCTTTCCTAAAATTGCAGAAGACACTGTTGATGGCGCTGATTCTGTTTTAAAGACAATTGTGATTAGTTATGCAGAACACGCTTTTACTCACATTGCTTTTTGGAAATCAATAATACAAATCGGCAACAGATCTGGGAATCACTGAATAGTAAAAACGTTTAATGAGGAATGTCTTGCGCATATACTGGTGTAATGACCACGTCGGCTTTAGTGAAGCATTTCTTAGCCTCTGTGATATGATCGACATGGGGTAGAATAGATTCTGGATTGTTACAATACGTGCTACCTTACGCAAAATATGCTCATCGATTTGTTACAGATTCTTGGTGGACACAATTCCACACCGAGGAAAAAGGTGCCCCATGTAAATCGTTCATAATGTCTCCAAAATATATTTGTTAACTTTCAAACAAGTACTACTTAACTGTTTTATACAAAATCCTTATTTCAACATATGCGAGCCCCAACTAGGATTTGAACTCGGGTTAGCGTATTTTATCAATATAACACAGACAACCGCTATTTACGCTTTGAGCCAAAGCACTTCAGCAGACTAGTTACTGACCAAATCGACTGCTGACTGCGCGGATATCAATGACGTCATTACGCTAGCGTGCTCAAAATCACGTGACGGGCGCATTTGAAGCAAGCCTCGAAGCGGTGCTTCGATCTCCAGTGCTTCGATAGCTCGACACAGTGTCGAAACCTGAGTATCGAGCGGCCCATCACTACTGTTAGCAGCACATCCATAACGCTCAGGAACCATCTAGACACGGAAAAACTACAGTTCAGTGGCAGCAAGTCCGTTGATACGTTTTGATCAGGTTTCGCGGGGATAAATTAATTCTGTGTGTGACCTTGTTCTGCACGTATATCAAAAGAGATTCCTCTGTTTTTCAAACTAAAAAAGAAAAAAAAATCTTTGGTACAACGTAATGTCCATTTTCGTGGCAGAATTTGCGGTGTTCGAATTTGGATAAATTAACGGCCCATGTAAAGCTTTTGAAGGTGTGATAATCTCGATGCTATTATGCTGATGTCGTATTTTTGCTATAGCCTAAAGCGTTAAAATGTTAACAAGAACGTAAAATAAATAAATAAATATTAATTATTGTGGCTCCAAGGACACAAGCTTGATGCCCAGCCAGTCACTTTCACATTGAGGATTGTGCGTTTTGTTTGTGTGGAATTTCTTCAGAGACTACAAGTTTCTATAGTGTAAAAATACGTTAGCGTAAATTGTCTTTTGACTTGTTCCCAGTCCACTGAAAAGACTCCAGCACCTCCTCACATTCTGGCAGAACGTACGTGGATCAGAAAAAGGAATTTGGGACGGTGTTTCTTTAAATTTAGGACATTCGTTTAGCATTAGCGTGGTTCATATACAATGCACAATTGGCTGTTTATGCCTTGATTTGTAGTTATTTTTCTACAAATAGAAGAGAAAAAACACTTTTAACGATTCACCCAGGAGTAAACATGTTTATAATAAAGGAATTTTCGCTCCACTATTACAAGGTTCATTTAGATTAGTAACACAAATTGAAGTTATTGCTCATCCAGGCAATTTGTGCTTATAGTCTTCAGTCAGGCTGTCTCATTCAAGGTGAAACTCGATTTAAATGTTGAAGAAGAGCCTGGAGATCGCAAATAAACGGTAAAAAGTTTTTAGTTACAATATTCAGTACAGTAAATTTTCATCTCATCCCATATTTGATCTTTTTCTTTAAGAGGGCTATAGACTGAATTTTTCAGACAGTACTACCTTAACATCAGCTCCAGTCTCCAGCATCTTCCTGCTTTAGGCAGACCTTGGTGAGTAAGACTGCAGGAGAGCAGGATTGAACAGAAAGAAAAGCAAAGAAAACAGACTAGCATAACACTGATCTATTGGTCAATTTTGCAACCCTACATTCTAAAAACACATTTTTCAGGCTAAAAAATAATAATAAGTTTACAGCTAACTTTTTGAGTTGTGCCAACTTCTCCTAAAATTAAGTAGATCCAACACACAATGAGTAATGTGAGTTAGGTTTTCCTTTACATTTCAGAGTATTTTTATTTACAGTGTACTTAATAATTAGCAGTTGGCTAAACAAAAAAGTGGTTTCAAAGTACTGTTTATCTCAGTATGTAAAGGTCTTTTAAGCATTATCCATTTATTCATTTTTTAATCCCATTTATTACTGTTTTACTAGGGCAGTTTCAAAGGGCAGCTGGAGCCCATCTCAGTAAGCAACAAGTGCAGGCAGGAGCAGCCCCTGAACAGGGTGCAAGTCCATTGTCCAATACACACATACACACACTTGGGTTAATTTATCAACACTAATTCACCTACCCTGCATATCTTTGAACTGTGGGAAGAACATACAAAGACCACACAGGGAGCCCCAGGAACTCAAATCCTGGTCTCTTTATTGCAGGGAAACATTGCTACTGTAACAATACTATGACGCTCTTTTATGCATCGTGTATTTAGTAAATATAAGTAGCAATACTGTAAAAGTAAGTTGTTTTTTTATTACAAATTTAAGTTGTTCCAAATAATTTTGTATCACCATTTCTTAGCATTTCGAAGTTAAATTTATGACATTAACATAACATTATCTCTTATACAGTTAGGACCATAAATATTTGGACAAATACAACTTTGTTCTAATTTTGATTCTGTACATTACAATGAATTTTAAATGAAACAACTCAGATGTAGTTGAAGTGCAGACTTTCAGGTTTAATTCAGTGTGTTGAACAAAAAGATTGCATAAAAATGTGAGGCAATTAAAGCATTTCTTTAACACAATCCCTTCATTTCAGGGTCTCAAAAGTAATTGGACAAATTAAATAACTGGAAATAAAATGTTCATTTCTAATACTTGGTTGAAAACCCTTTGCTGGCAATGGCAGCCTGAAGTCTTGAACTCATGGACATTACCAGATGCTGGGTTTCCTCCTTTTTAAATGCTCTGCCAGGCCTTTACTGCAGCGGCTTTTAGTTGTTGTTTGTTTGTTTGTTTGTTTGTGGGCTTTTCTGTCCGAAGTTTAGTCTTCAACAAGTGAAATGCATGTTCAATTGGGTTAAGAGCAGGTGACTGACTTGGCCATTCAAGAATTTTCCACTTCTTTGCTTTAATAAACTCCTGGGTTGCTTTGGCTGTATGTTTTGGGTCATTGTCCATCTGTATCATGAAACGCCGCCCAATCAATTTGACTGCATTTAGCTGGATTTGAGCAGACAGTATATGTCTCTGAACACCTCAGAATTCATTCGGCTGCTTCTGTCCTGTGTCACATCATCAATAAACACTAGTGTCCCAGTGCCACTGGCAGCCATGCACACCCAAGCCATCACACTGCCTCCACCATGTTTTACAGATGATGTGGTATGCTTTGGATAATGAGCTGTTCCACACCTTCTCCATACTTTTTTCTTGCCATCATTCTGGTAGAGGTTGATCTTGGTTTCGTCTGTCCAAAGAATGTTTTTCCAGAACTGTGCTGTGATGTTCTTTAGCAAAGTCCAATCTAGCCTTTCTGTATTTGAGGCTTTCGAGTGGCTTGCACCTTGCAGTGCTCCCTCTGTATTCACTTTCATGCAGTCTTCTCTTTATGGTAGACTTGGATATCGATACACCTACCCCATGGAGAGTGTTGTTCACTTGGTTGGCTGTTGTGAAGGGGTTTCTCTTCACCATGGAAATGATTATGCGATCATCCACCACTGTTGTCTTCCGTGGACGTCCAGGTCTTTTTGCATTGCTGAGTTCACCAGTGCTTGCTTTCTTTCTCAGGATGTACCAAACTGTAGATTTTGCCACTTGTAATATTGTAGCAATTTCTCAGATGGTTTTTTTCTGTTTTCTCAGCTTAAGGATGGCTTCTTTCACCTGCATGGAGAGTTCCTTTGACCGCATGTTGTCTGTTCACAGCAAAATCTTCCACATGCAAGCACCACACCTCAAATCCAGGCCTTTTATCTGCTTAATAGATAATAACATAACGATGGACTTGCCCACACCTGCCCATGAAATAGCCTTTGAGTCAATTGTCCAATTACTTTTGAGCCCCTGAAATGAAGGGATTGTGTTTAAAAAAATGCTTTACTTGCCAAACATTTTTATACAATCGTTTTGTTCACCCCACTGAATTAAAGCTGAAAGTCTGCACTTCAACTTCATCTGAGTTGTTTCATTTAAAATTCATTGTGGTAATGTACAGAACCAAAATTAGAAAAAAGTTGTCTCTGTCCAAATATTTATGGACCTAAATGTATCACAAACCAAAGCCTGTATACATCAGTTTGATCATAAGAATGTGTGTTTAAATAAAGTAATACTCCAAGCGAGTGTTTCACTATTACAGACAGTGTTCAGCAGTTAACATGCCATGAACTTCCGCAGACATGTTAAGTGGGTGTTTCAATGAAAGAAGAGAAAGAAATGTCACCCAGCTAACTTTATGATGTTACCACAACATAAATTTTGTTTTTTTATCAATGAATTAATGAAATGTAGTCTAAAGTACTTACAATAGTAAGTTGAAATAATTTGCATGTTTATTTTGCAACAATCTGTTATTTTAAGTATCAACTAAAAGTTCCTTGAATTAATTTTAAAGTGTACAAAAGATCACAAGGTTCCTAAACTCCACCATTTGTGTCAACTGGTCCGCTTAATCATCTGCATAGAGAAAGCCACTCTTTTCCAGGAAAAGACCAAATGTTTTTGGAGGTGCTGACTCTCATCCCAACTGTATCACATTTGGCAATGTATCATTCCAGTTCATCAAAGAAATCATTTGTCAAAAAAGGATGGCATAAAGCAAAGATGCAAGATTCAGGTGCCCAAACTTAATGTTTTATGAAATTTATCAAGGCTCTGAGAGATCTAAAAACACTTTAATATATAACCTAATGCCAAGCTTATGAAAAAAATGTTTTCATGCACAAATACAGGGACCAAGTGCCACAGAGCAGCAGTACTGAAATTCTGTATTTTTGTATTCTCTGACAGAAGTTTTCAAACAGTATGCAGTTATAAGCCTTTTTCAGTGAACAAAGCATGTGTGGATAGGATTGCCAATTTTTTATTGGTTATGATTTAAATTTAAAACTCCTCCAATTTGATACAGTATATCCATCGATCTATCTCCTATAGCTTCTATTTTCATTTCAGGACTGGGGAGCTGGAGCCTATTCCAACACATCAGGTGCAACAGTTGCAAGTCAGAAAGCAACCCTCTATGGGACGCCTCTTTAATGCATAAAGCAATAAGTGGTTTAGCCCCGCAAACCTTCACATAACCTTACTGAACATACACTGCAATTGCAAGATGCAGTCCTTCTTTACATTTCATTGATCAATGGACAAAAGAACCTAATTCATTAAAAATATCTCTATGTGTATACCTTGTAAGATGAAGCACTGAATTAGATAAAGGGCTGGGGACCTGGGAGACACCCCTTTTAATGTGCAAATGATTGAAAAAAGAAAAGTCAAAAATACTGGTTCTGGCACCTTTTGCCAGTTTTCACGGTTCTCCATGAGCTTTTAAGTGATAGTGAATTGGGCTGCTCCATCCCCAAAGAAACAGATCCCAAAATGGATGTTGTCTACTAGGTTGGAATAGAAGAGGCAGGGCTTGTGGCTTCAGATTAGAAGTGTGATGAAATTTCTTCCAGGTGTTTTTTCTCTACTACAGAAATTGAAAGGGAAACTGGGTTAGTGTTTGTGCTTTACCTATAGTCTTCTTCCATGTTTCCAAAGCTTCTCTGTGTGACAGTATACACTATAAATCCATATACGATATACAGTAATTGATTTAGATTAGATTTATAGATAAAATTGGCTCCTATGCTTCCTGCCTCTCTCTCTCTCTCTCTCTCTCTCTCTCTCTAACAACTAATAATTTTGCTGTAACTCTTTATGTGCTGTATTTCATGCAGACTTAGTCTAGAGGTTTAATTGTTGTTCAACCAAGCATTACAAGAGAGATTTGAGCAACTTTAACAATGATATGATTGTTGGTGACAGACATAGCGGTCACAGCATCTTGGAAACAGCTGCTGTTGTGGAATAGTAAAACTTTACACATTGTAGAGTTTATAGAGGTTGTTTTATCTTCAATGAGAAAAACAGAAAAAATATTTTTTTAAAGACGAGGAGATGTAAGAAACAAAAAGTCACAGAAACAAAAATAAGGAAAAAATACTGGGAGATCAAAGAGAAAGTAAAAGTAACAAACCCAAAATGTTAACCAAAAGTCAAAAGAGCACACGTTTAGTCTGTTGTCGTGAATACATCTTTTAAATTCTTCATCTTCTAATGCCATAAAATGCTTGTTTTGTTAGAGAATCAAGAATCTTGGACACCAGGAGGAATGTAGCATTGCAGCAACCAGGAAATAAATAAAAGAAGATAATATTTTGTCACATTTTAAAAATGAAACAAAAGTTACAAAAATGAAATCTGCCCTATTCAAAACCCTAGAATCATGACAGAGATAGGTGCAATAGACAAAATTACCACTGAATTGTTGAATACTGCAGGAAATCACTCAATTAAATATTTTATAATACAAGACAAACAATAGTACTTTACAATTATATAGAATCAAGTACATCAGCATATATTTATTATGTATGATAAACATAGAGTAAAATGAACAGGAAATGTAATCAGGTGAAAAATGTAATACACTGTATTTAATTTGAGCCTAGATACATTGAGTCAAATGAAGTGAACAAGTGGCAGAGACAGACAGATTGATACAGGAATGGCTTAATGCCACTGTCCACATCCAACTTTACAGATTTATTGTGCATGTATGTTTGTGATGTTTCTTTTTCTTCATTATCAGTCATACAGTCATGTTAAAAAATAAATAAACCCCATGGAAATTGTTGACTCTTTCAGCATATTTGAACATGCAAATAAGTGCCTACGGATAACGATGATACACATGAATAGAAGCACAAGGATAATTTGCCTTTTCAATCATTTATTCAACAAAAATATAAATAGATGTAATGGTCTACTGGGGAAAAAGACAGTACACCTGTATTATTATTGGAATTCCTTTCTACTTACCCTTTTATTATGTTCTTCAGGGATAAGTGTACTCATCAGGTTCATTACCAGGCTGTTGTACTGTAGGCACCTTAAAATTAACACAGACACACATTAATATATGCATACACACAGACTCTAATCACAAAAGTACCATATGAAAAATGTATATGCATGCATGTTATTCCCTAGTGCTTATAACTCACACAAGAGCCATATGAATAATACATACACATTACATCATTCCCTAGTACTTCAAGAAACGTACTTATCATAGACAAGAACAACATATGAAGTCTTAGATATATCTCAGACCTAAATATTACTTTTGGCATACAAGAATTTATATTTGAATATACAAAGGCTCAAAACACTTGGATACAGGCCATTTATCAACCAATGAATGTCTTACTTTAATGGACTGTTCATTATTGGACAGAGCTCTTTGTTCTCAGCCAATAAAACTTGCAGTTTGGATCATATGGCACTTCCTTAATGCTCCATGTGCTCTAAAATTTTACCTTATTACTTCAATCACTCTAGATATAAAGACAAAGTGTAGGAAGTTAAAAGCAATGTGGTATTTACTAAAAAAACAATAATCCTAGTAGAGAAAAATATAAAAGAAAATATGGATAGCAAAATCTGGATATACTGTATATACAGTCTTTAGAAAAAGCTTACAAAAAGTTAAAGATGTCAAAGATAAAGTGAATGTTCCGGGTGGCTTTGATTTAGCAATCAATATTAATGAAATGCTTTAGCTGATGATCAGATGAAAATGGTCACACATCTCTCGCCCTCTTTTGACGTCTCTCTGTTTCTTCTTCTTCTTCTGATGTTGCCTTTCAGATGAAGCATATTTATCATAAGATTCCACATAGCATATCTTCCTTTCCCATGCTGTAAACAAATTTGGTAATTTTTAGTCCCAGGTGCCCATCCATTCTCAGGTTGTAAAGTAATTGGATACAGCTTGAAGTATCAGCATGTCTTCCTTTCCAAAGCTGCAAACCAATTTAGTCTTAGGTGCCCATCTCTTCACATGTGATAAAATAATTAATATAGCTTGAGGCATCTTCTGGATTTTCTGCTCTGTTTAAACAGATGTTACTGTGATTGATATTTGGGTAATTCAGGAAAACAGGATGCTTTGATGTCCTGCCTTCTTAAGTGTTACATTTATTCTGTCCATTTAAGCAAAATATTTGTTTTCAAGTGATACAATTTTTTAACTATCCCTGTAAAATTAAATTATTTTTGTTTGTGTAAGCAAAAATGAAATAAAATGTAAAATCCACAACACTACAACACCCTTGGCCTCAGAAGCTGATATTTGACTTCTTGTAGGCAATTTGCATAGCTGCCCACCAGTCCCTGACATCAACATTTCAATGAGATTAAAATCAGGGCTTTGATTAGACCGGTCCATAACCCTCCATTTCTTCCTTTTGTTCAGTTCCTTGGTGAATTTGTTATTATATTTCCAATGATTATTATGTTGAAAGGTCCATTTCCCACTCAGCTTCAACTTTTGGACATTTGTTTTCACATTCTTCTCAAGCACTCTTTGATATGATACTGAATTCATAGTTGACTAGATGACTGCAAGCTGTACAGGCCCCGAGGCAGCAAAGCAGCCTTATTAACATTTCCAACATCTTGCTTCACAGGTGCTATAAGATACTTCACCTGGAATGCTATCTTCAGTTTGCACCAAATATATATATTGTTACTGTGGCCAAATAACTATCTTTTAGTCATCTATGCAGAGTGCATCATTTCAGAAGGCCTCATCTTTGTCTGTATGTTCATTAGCAAACTGTAGTCTTGCTCTAATGTTCTTCTTGGATAGCAAAGGCATTTTTTCTGGCACACCTAGTATGCAGGTCAAATTTGTGCAAATCCTTTCTGATTGTAGATGCATGTACCTGACACCAACATTTGTAAGACTTACTATTAGATATCATAATGAACTGTCACAGTTCTTGAAGACTTCTTTCAGTATCAAATGGTCAGCTTTTTCTGAGCTGCCTGGTCCTGAATAAATTGGCAATCATTTGAAATCTATACCATTTGTAGACGATTTTATTTATAGTAGAAAGTTTGATATCCAATAATTTGTTGATCTGTTTAAGACCCTAGCCAAACTAATAGGCATCCACAACCTTAGAGAGATCTTCTGATCTTGGTATTATGATATCACACATATCAATAGCAAAGACAACACTAGACCCTAGATATTTGTGGGTTAAATAAAACAGGTTCCACCTGCACATTCCCATCACACATGTATGAATGGAAAACATCTACTAGGTTTTATTTATGACTGGTAATACTACTTTGACCCTCTGTTGGGGGTTAGCACTGTCATTCATAGTCTCTCCCCTTTTTTACCCTCAGAATGGAAGATCCACTTTAACCATCGAACCTGCCTTTTCCGATTGGAACAACCTAAAGACACGCCACCACCGGAAGAAGTCAGTCATTCAACTCGAAACTGAGAAGATGTCATTTTGCAGCACTGGCTCACAAATATTTATTGTTTTGTTAATTCCTTTCTTTTTGGTCAAACATCTGCCAATTACACAAGGTTCACCACCTGGAGTCCCAAATGTTTGTCATTATTTTTTGTTTTTCTAACACTCTCTAAAGAGGTTCTAATCATTGGCAGCTAATCTAGAATGCCTGATTCTAATTTTATGGATTTGAAGTGGTGATAAATGTAGGGGTGTACTTAGTTTTTCCACATAACAAATCTGTATTTTGTTAACTTAGATTATGAGAATGAATATACCATGTCAAATTTATGTGTCATTTATTCAAGTATATTATCTTTATTTATAGGCACTTTTTGTGTGGATCCAATGTTTCCTTGTTAAAATATGTTGAAAAAGTCAACAATTTTCACTTATGTTTACATGTTACTGTATGGTCTGGTAGGCCAAACAAGCAGTCAGCTATCTTCACTTTGTGTGTGTATGCAGGGTTGCATGTGCTAATTTCTTGAACATATAGCTGACGTGATGTTATTGAATCAGCAATGACCACATTCCCAAAAGCAATGTTTCCAAGTCCTTGTTGAATCCATGCATTGACAAATTTAGATAGTTCTGGAGGCAAAAGTGGGTCTACCCAATACTAAGTAGATATACCTAATAAAGTTGCCTCTAAATATGCATACATATACAGTGGGGGAAATAAGTATTTGATCCCCTGCTGAATTTGTAAGTTTGTTCGCATACAAAGAAATGAACAGTCTCTAATTTTTATGGTAGTTTCATTTTAATGGAGAGAGACAGAATATCAACCAAAAATCCAGAAAAAACATATTATATAAAAGTTATAAATTGATTTACATATCATTGAGAGAAATACGCATTTGATCCCCTACAACCCAGCCAGAATTCTGGCTCCCATAGATTGGCTGTGTGCCCATGTGATGTTTTAGTTTGTTTTGATATACTCTGTCTTAAATGTCAAAAACATTATGAGCTGTTGCTGTGATTGCATTTTTATTTTGTACTGTTTCCATGTTTTGTGATTTTCATAATTTACCCCCTACTGCCTTATTTGCCCTCAGACTAATCCTTTATCTAACATGTCTTTAATTTTGCCCCAGTCTCTGTCCACATAATTAACCACTTAGGACTTCCATATGTAACCTGAAAGTTCTATTTAAGGCACCTGTTGCCTTAAGGTAGGCATTGTGATATTAGTTTGCTTGCACACAAATGTTGTTGGCTGTCTTTTTGAAATTATATATTTGTAACATTGTTGATCTTCTGACCATTTTCTTTTTGATCTTTTGGCTTTTGAATTTTTGACGATTTTCTTGGTTTTGTTTCTTGATTTGGCCGACATGGTTTGGTCACTTATAGGATTGCCTTTTTTCCTTTTCTTTTGTGTTATGGTTTTTATACTTATCTAGTATTAAGTTTTATTTTTTATTGTAATTCCTTGTTTTTTTTACTTTATTTAATTTAATAAACTAAATTAAATGTTATTTTCATAGTTATTGCCTTCCATTGAGGCATATTCACAAGAGATAGTTTGTTATATCACTAAAAAATTAACATAAAATAAAGACTGATTTCTCAATGGTTAAAGAAGAATGAGACCCATAAACTTTACTGTCAATATAATAATCTAATACTGAATACTCTAAATTGAACATAATTCTCTTTTAACTTTGACTGTTTATTTATTTTGAGATGTTACCTCACAATAAAAGCCACTTTGTGTCATTCCATATGTTGCAACTTCAAATTTGTTTATGCCTAGAATATTTGTTTAGACCATGTTAAGATGGATGATTTCAACCAACAAGACAAAGGGAGATAAGGAAATTTTAATGTTTAAATTTATAAATGACTATTGATTCAGAGTTATGTTTGAAGCAAGTGGGATACCCAGGTAACGTGATCACAATAGTTTTTCAAGGATATGGTTCTTTTGGGATGCCAGTCTCATATCCATACTGAAATAATAAAACCCTCAATGTTTTCACCACCTGATTTGTTTTTACTGTACTACAAGCTTCCAAACATACTGTATGTTTTAATTTAGTCAGATTCTGCTCTATTTTTTCTGAGACTCGCAAGAGCTATAAAATAATCATGCACGATAAGTGATGAAAATGTTCAAATAAGTTATTTGCTTTTGATATTAAATTAGCTGCTGGTAAATACAGTCTGACAGCATGTGAGACATGAGTGATGTTTACATATCCAATCAGACTTCACAGATCAGACTTCACAGATGTAGCAGTTCTGGCCATGGACATTTAATGTACATTATGGTTGAAAATATGTTTCTTAAAGGTACCTCAATGTGTTATCAGGACATGTAAACTCATCTAGACTAAAGACATTTAGTAAAGTACATATGAAATAAGAAATTCATATAATACAAGCATATTATAAAATAAACAGCATTAATTTTAAGCATGATGCCAGTTGAATTGATGAAATCTACTGATTTACATAAATGTTGCTATCTTTTATATATGCTTTACTTATATACAGTACTTGTACATTTGTATCATATGTAAAAAAAACCTTACACACAGAAGCTTTATAAATAGGTAAATACAGTTTCAACACTGATGTAAAGATACAAATACTATTACAGTCTCTCATCTCTATTTATTTCTTTTATTTTATATAACCATTTTATATATGTAGTGTATCATGCAGAGATCTGTTAACCAAGCCAGCATAAAGTTCTGAGAAAAAAAAACAGTATTTTCTTCCCTTCAGGATCTGCACTATTTTGGCTCCTCCCCCTTATTTCAGTAACAGCTTAATAAATGATATGTTCCAAGATAACAATTAAAAATACAATATATAGCATAGTATTCAATGTAAAGTTCACAAAAACATTTAAGGTTACTGTTATATCCATCAAGGTGTAGTTTGCATCATGTAGCACAGACATGTGACATTCAATAGTCTTGATGGTAATGGATAACAGTTCCTAAGTTTTGGTGCTTTTAGATGTATGGCTTGGGGTAAATGACTCAACCCGGTGGTGTGAGCTTTGCTGCTATAATACCATCAAGCAGAGCAGAGACCAATTTGAGATGACCCAAGATTTATTACAGTAACATGTGGTGTAACTCTTAATAAATGAAAGTAAGTCTGATTTTGTAAGCAGGCCATTCAGCTCACTATCTCATGTTAATCCCAATTCATTCAACATTTGCAAAATACCAAAAGCACTATTGTCATGTGCACCATTTGCTTACTTATTCAGTTTATCTTAGGCTGTCAGTCTAAGGAACTACATGAATACATTTGTAAGAACTGCTGTTTAACCAACTTCCAGCAGCGCCTTTTGTTATTGCCGATGAATTTAAACACAAGAGCTAGCATCCTCCCTTTTGCCTCCTTCCTGGCATGTCATCTGTTGAAATTCATTTGCTTAAGATGAAAAAAATTAACTGTTCCATTCACTCTACACAGTCTATTCCTAGTAACTTTGGAATTATCCCAGTGGCTCTTCTCTGAGTATTATTCCAGTGATCTTATGTTCTTTTCGTAATCTTCAAACATTAGTTCAGATTTGGCCTTGCAAATTTATTATGTATCTTAAGCATACTTGAGCTGTACATGACACAGCATACTGTGGAATATTCAAGAGTATTTCAAACACATGCTTGTTTAGATTTTGGTCTGAGAGTGTGCAGATATATATGTGAATATGACCAGCAGCAGACCAATAGTCCTATTCAGGGTTGGTTCCTGCCTCACATCTGATGCTGCTTACATATATCTCTTCTCCCCATGACACAAAAATTGGACTACACAGTTTTGGCAAATGGATGATTGCATGGATATTGTTATTGTTTCTGCATTTTCCCAAATGCCTCAGAAAATAAAGACTTTTTGTCTCCTTGAGTGCAAATTCATTTTGGCAGGTCCAAGTCAGGTCATGAAAAAAATATAGTTAAAGGTATTTTGTTTTGGAAACATTCAAGCCATATGGTTTTCATCCCAAAGCTTTGTCAGATCTGTCACTTCATCTCTTTATACAGTCTGATCTTTCTTGAAGGAGTCATCCAATGTCACCACTTTAATCAGTGTTTGTTTCACTTCACTAGACTTGTGCTGCTGTGACATCCCTAACTTTGCATGGATTCAGATTTAGAGTAGAAACTTTTGGTACAAGAGGTCTGCGGCTTGTTGGCATCCTCTGAGTAAATAAACAACTGACATGCTTGTGCTGAGGCTGTAGGCGATCTGCAAGAACGATGACTCATCTCTGGGTTGGTGCGAGGCAGTCATCAGATTGTGTGTTGCCTTGTTAGCATGTGCAGCCAGTCTGATTGTTTTGTTATCATCCCTGGGTAGCAATCAGGCAATTAAACCTGCAACCCTGCCCAGTGTATAAAAAGGCAGTGCAAGACAGAAACAGGGACAAAAAAGAACAAGAAGCAAGAAAGAACAGAAAGAAAACCATGAGACCAGCATCAGGTGACGTGGCAGGATGAGCCAGCCAGCTAGTGTGGAAAGTAACACGGTCATTGGTCCCGTGTATGAGCGAAGAATCAGCGCTCCAAGGGCAGCTCACCCTACTGAATATTTGTAGAGGAGTGATTGTGAGCATGGTGAAGTTCCTCCCAGGGATTCGATGCATGCAAGGGGAGCAAGAAGAAAGACGGAAGGACAACTGATCCTGAGCATTCCAGTCAATGCCACCTGAGGCAGCCAAGACAGGGGTTGGATTGGAGAGGACTGTGGCTGCTATTGTTTCCACCTGCTAAGCAAGTAATGGGTGAGCTGGGGAGACGAAGTGGGAGTTGTGCTGGGCTTGTCAAATGGAACAAGGACCTAATGACTTTGATGGTTTTATTCTTGTTTTAAGTTCTGGATTTCAATTGCAAGGAGGTTTACTGTTTTAATGGATTTTTTAATTATTTTAGATTCTGCACTGCATTTCTGGACACTTTGTTTTTGACTGTTTTAGTAAAAACACTTTTACACACCTGTCCCTTGCTCTGTGTGAGTGTCCTCGTCTGCTAGGCTCATCCCTTATATTGGCGGTAGCGGGTTCAGTAGGCTCCTGGGATGCAACCAATATGATGGGGCTGACTGGCACCGTCACAAAGCTGAATTACAAGGCAAACAGCAAAATAGAGGCAGTCGTGTGTGACCAAACACACAAATCATTCTAAAGAGATCAATTAACATGGGCTTCTGAGGTATCTAAAAATAATTATTCCAATGTCCTTTCCTGTAAAAGAGTGGACAGAAAATTCCAGAAGATCAAAACACAAAAAATAAATCAGACAAAGGTATTCATGTATAAAGCATAATAAAAAAGATAAACATCACCAAAAAAACTTCACTAGAGTTTAAGCCTAGGGTTTTCAAAAAGGCTGATTTTGTTCAAAGCTAGAGCTCCACTGTAAGACAAGTCTGAGGTATGTATTATTGAAATATTGTATTTAAAGGTTTTACTTGATTTTATGCACAACCCAATAGTTTAGCTCATGCTGGTGAGAGATGCGCACATGAATGCATGCACATGCCTATTGCAGTAATTACCGATGTGGACGCGGCCCGGACACAGACAGGTGGATATGTTGTTTCTCAACCACCACACGTTTATTTACAATATTTACAAATGTTTTCCATGGTCACACAGACCCAGTAATGGTCACTAAGACCCCAAATTAGTGCACAAACCCCAAACACACACAGTCCTGGCCACAATATGCCTTTCTTCGGGCCGCCTCCACTCTCTTCTGCCTTGTCCTCCTTCCACCCGACTCTAGCCTCTAGGTGGAAGTGCCGGCTGTCCTTCTGGCAGCTCTCCGGGCGTCGTCCTAATTCTTCCCCCCAGAACTTCCTGGTGTGGCGGAAGTGCTGGGGTAACAAGTCCCCAAGGCATTGGGGCGCCTCCTGGCGGTGACCACGGGCCCCTACAGGGTGGAGCTCCCATGCCCTGTACCTGTGGCCCCCAGAGCAACCAGGAAGGCGGCCCCCACGTGATCCAGGGTGGGCTCTGACCCTCTTCCGGTCCCTTACGGCGTCGCCCCTGACATCCCTGACAGTGCCCCACAGCCAGCGAAGACCACTCGTGGGAAAGAGCGACCACTGCCAAGGCACCCTTTCTGTGCCATGCACTGGCAGCGTCCCCCCCTCCAATCGGCACCCCGGCACTTGCCTGTTCGGCACCCTCTCCGCGGCTTCCGTGTCCCTCTTGGTCGAATCGCTGGCACCGCCTGTGCTCTCTCCGCCGGCCTCAGGGATTCCCTCTGCCCCAGCAGAGGGCGGCCAGCACCCGGACGCGTGCACCCAGCACCGCGTCCCAACCTGTCAGAGGAATCGGCACACAGCCTCTCATTCCCCCTTCCACTCTGGGACGCCATGACGGTTTGAGACTCCTTAAGAAGAAAGAGCCTCTTTCCCATCTGCGTCCCTATACTGCAGTGCGACGCGAGACCGCGGCCGACTCGGGGCGGAGGGTGCTAGGACCCGGGGCACTCAGCAGCCCGTGTCCAGGCAGCGTCCTCACGGACTCCCCCCTCGCACAGCTCGTTGCGCCGCACCTATTGTCGGAGGGCTGCTTACTTGAAGCTGATCATTAGCATCACAGCCATGTTCAGCAGACCCTCCTGCATGCTGTACGGAGTCGGCTGTACTCACCGTCTCCGCCGTACCTCTCCGGCTGGAGATTCCAGCGTCGCACCGCCTTGTTGTCGCTAACTTCTTCAGCGTCGCGAGCGCCTTCCTCTCCAGTACCAGCACATCAGCCCTGTACCCATGGCCCCCAGAGCAACCAGGAAGGCGACCCCCATGTGATCCAGGGTGGGCTCTGACCCTCTTCCGGTCCCTCAAGGCGTCCCGGCCGGGTCGTTACCCCTGGCATCCCTGACACAAGTTAGAAGATGGAGCATTAATTAGGCACCAGCTGGAGACAAGGTTAATAAAAGGGAGTGAGTTAGTGCTGACAGAGAGAGATTTTTTTGATAAGGTTGGACAGAATGTCAAGATCAGAAAGAAGCAATCACTTGTCAGACAGGTATTCATGATGGAGAGAAAGGGGATAGTAGTGGGCAGCGTCAGCACTATTGAACAATTTAAGACAGCAGAACCAACGGCTGTTGCAGGGGTTCTGTGCCATGGCTGTGATCAAATTTATTGAATGACTTAAGGTAGCAACTGCGATAGAGAGAAATCATAGGAGCTTATTGAAGACAGGAGGATCTGAAGTGTGCCTGCATCCACTGTGAATGGCAAGGCACGAGGGCGAGCTGTGAAGACCAGCTGAGGTGGCAGCTCAGGAACTGCAGTTTACCAGCTGAGGTGACAATTAGGTTCTGCTGTAACTGACTGAGATGCCAGAATGGGATGCGGTGGGCTATATACTTGGGATTCCTGATGTCCTGAAGTTAGTGGGTAGAGAAAAATGAACAAAAACATATATACATTTTAAATGTATGTATTTAATTATTTAAGGAGCACCCAGGAACACTT
This sequence comes from Polypterus senegalus, assembly GCF_016835505.1. Taxonomy (NCBI): domain Eukaryota; kingdom Metazoa; phylum Chordata; class Cladistia; order Polypteriformes; family Polypteridae; genus Polypterus; species Polypterus senegalus. The sequence goes on from NC_053158.1 coordinate 146,991,970, forward strand.
TAATTTAAAATGCACAATTTATTAGACTATTTATTGATTTATTTATTGAAGGCACATTTGCACTTTTTAACATTTAAATTCTTTGTGTAAAGTGAAACCGTACATTTTTGACTATTGCCTGTCTCCTAACTTACCCTGGTTCATTTCAGTTCATGACTACTGATGACCAGGTAAAGGTTGTTGCCCATGGCTGTGGGTATGCAACGTCACACACTAAAAGTCAGTGTTTCCTTTTTATTTGCTCTGTTTCTTCATCCCCAGGTTATAGAGCATTCTAAAAGATGAAAACCTCATTTTAATAGAACAGGATTTGGCTATATGTTTTAACACAAAAAAAGTCTCCACTGTCACAAACTGAAATAAGAGGACAACTGAACTGCAGGAGGGTATACCCTTCAATAGCACCACTAATTCAGTGAGACATTTAAAACATTTTTAGAAGAAAAAACAACTACAGTTAATTTGTTTCGGTGCTGTAATTTTACCAGTAAGATGTGTTGTTATAGAGGGTGATCATAAACCTTAAAATTCATCCTGTGCAAAAAGCTTAAAAGTACTGATTCTTCAGCTTCAGAAGTACTGTATAATTACTTAGTAATGCAATGACTGAATAAGGACATTAATCTTTCCAATATGCTGTGCAGGGTCAGCTAAGTAGAACGATCCCTTGTAAAGCTTATGTTGGCCCTCGTATTTAACTCCTCAATTCAGTTTGGTGATATGACCTTATTAGATTTTTTAATGTCACATGCTGTTCTCTTTCTTTGTCTTGGTTTTTGGTAAATTTGTAATTCATGAAGTGTATTTTAACATATGTGCAGAAGTGGGTAGTTTTCCATTACATTTACTCCATTACTTTAACTTAAGTAAAGTTCTGGAAAAAAATTTAGCAGTTTTTGTCATTTATTCTTTACACTTTTACTTGAGTGCATACTTATACAAGAAAAATAACTTTTAATCCTTTACCTTTCTGTCACCTTTATACCATTCTATTTGAATTTCTATTTAATGCTTTATATTCCACAGATCTCTTCTACTGCAAAGAACTAGTGACAATCCCTTGCCATTAGCTAGCTTATTCTGTGAATTTCATTAGTCATTTTCAGCTATCAGTCACAGTTTCCTCTTCCATTACTAAGAGCCAATAATAAAGATTCAACCACTCATTCCATTGGCTATAACTGGTTCTTATTCAAAGATTCCCCATTAGTAGCATCTCCCAACTTTGACCAAACTTTGACGAAAAGGTGCTTACAAATGTACTATTCATTATTCTGTAATATCCAGCTAAGTAGTTAGAAAATTAGAATCATGGAGGAATTGCTAAGTAGAATGATTAAACATCCTTGGCTTTTAAATTCAGTTAAAGTTTATACTGAAAAAAAAAGAAATCACATGCTTTTATCTTCCTTTGCCAAAACAGCTAGAAATTTCAGCAACCATTAACTACTTTCAATATATGCAAAGTAAACAGATATAGTTGGATACTTTTTTTCTTCTAGCCTAGCCAAACAGCCAATTTATTCTCTAGCTAGGTAGGAAGTTCTGCTTGTCTTCTGAGTGGTACTGTAGATATCAGCTTTAGACATGGAACATCACAAACAGGTTTAGCTGGAAAAACTAAATAGCTACACTAGTCTGATGTCCTAAATAAATCATTATTATTATTATTATTATTATCATTATTATTATTAGTAGTAGTAGTAGTAGTAGTAGCTGTTGTAGGTGTAGTAGAAGTAGTATCTATCTATCAAATCTGCTAGAAAGGTTGAATAAAAAAGGTCACTAGATTTCTTAATGAGTGGATCAGAGTGCAGTATTTAAATATCACTTACTTAAGTTACTGTACCATTATGGCAGGTCTGTATGTTAAAGATAGTGCATCAAAGTTTGTTTAGGCTAAAATGCAGAAGGGTGCATTTTATTTGCACACCACTGAGTCTTTTGAAAATGTTTATGAGCAGTTTAAAAAGATGGATTTTGTAAAATACTTTTAAAATGGTATCCAATATTGCTTTATTTTTGTATTTAATCACATTTCAGAAATTTCAATGTTTGTTGCAAGCAGTACAGTGGAATTGATTTCTTGAAAAATATTTTTTGAAAGTATTGAAAATCTTAACATTATTATCATTCCAGTACATTAAAAGCCCAATTCAAATCAAACTTGATTACTTGAGGAGTTTTCGACCTGGTACTTTTTTGTTTTTATTCGTCTATTTTTTTGACAAGTACTTTCAATTAAAAGTAACATATTTTTAAAATAACAGTGTTTATAGTTCAGTACTGGTTTGGACTACTCAACCTACTCTGTGTACTGTATGTGTTAGTTGTGACATACTTCAGAAGCTATTGTGAACTTTGCCAGCTTTACTGCACCATGTCAGCTGCTGTGATACACATGCAGACATTAGCACACCAGAGACTATCATAGGGAAAATAGCCCCCAACATAAATCAAAAAGTCAGAGACTTTTGTAAATGAATAGGAATTTACCCATACTACAGTGGGGCAACATTGCTCTCAAAATAATGTCTTATTTAGGATAGTTCTGATTCCGAAGTGACTAAAGAAATTACTACAGCACAGCAGACAGATGCTTACAGTCCCTTAGTTTCTAAGAATACTACAACACCCTGGTTGAGAACTGTTGCTGAGATGTAGCATGCCTTTTTCTCACAAATATGAATAAGGAACTTGCACATGAAAAGAAAACAAAAAAGAATACTACCCTAAGATTGTCTGACAAGCATTCACAACTGCATGAAGGTTAAGCCATTAAAATCCATGCCCATGTTACTTGGATACCAACAGTTAACTTATAGCCACCAGACACTGTTATCATCCTATCATGTCCATAATTTACAAGGAGAGATGAATCATATGTATAGCACAAAATAATTAAAAGATGACAAGCAAGGCAATGCTGAGAACAGGCCCCAGAATGGTCAAAAGAGGTAGGTTGAGATAAGGATAGATGTAAGAATTCTGCACAAAAATATTAGATTTCTGCCCTTAGATGAACTTTATGCTTTTACTTGGCATCGTAAGAAGGGCTATACAACATTCAGCTTTGAATGTTATGTTAACTGATTGAAGGACTTCAGGTGGTGAGGTATTTATAGTAAGCCAATTTGTAAATGGTCAGGTAGTATGAAATATAAGTTGGTATGAGTGACAGTACCTTCAAAATATCTACAATATGTCTAATAAATAGTTGTGTTCATTGGTAGCCACTATGTGTTTGAGACGTATCCTGAGAAGAGAACATCTTTTTTAGTTTGCTAATATCAATCAGCAGAGAACACTACAAGGTGAAGAAATCACTGCACTTGTTCACTCCTTAAATCTGTTAAACTAGCCTTTACTGAAATGTATTGTTTTTTATGAAGGGCTGTCTACTTGTGACAACACTGCAATTGAGTTATGCTGCACTGACTATGGAAAGAAGAACAAAGCCTCTTTGTTTGCCGACAGAAACAGACATTCATGTAGCCCAGGAAGCTGCAATCAGTGAATTTTACAGTGGTTGTAATGATATCACTACACTATTTTGAAATTGAGTCACATTTTAATTCTCTTACATTATTCAACTTTATAGGCAATATTACAAAAGACATTTAGTTCAATCAATACATTACAAATTTATTACTTACTAACATTGATTGCCATCAAAGGATAAAGTAAAAGTGTCTGAAGGTCATCAACCCAGTGCATTAGGCTGTTAGTCAGCACCTGTCCTGGCAGGAACAATCGTTGGATGAGTTGAAAGCCTATTACATTTAGAGTGAGACAATATTAATTTAGATTATTTTTGTAAGCTTATATTTCTGCAAGGATGTTCACCAAATTTTTGAATATGGCAAATACTAGGTAAAGTAATAGACAAACATATAAAATGAACTGGGGATGCTGTTTATAGGCTGGAAATATTTATTAAAAATCTTCATATACTCTTTTTTTATTCCACATTTAATGTGGTTATAATTTATTGTATGCTTCCTTAAATTAGATGAATTATATTTAAATTGATGGAAATAGCCTCATATTTTAAGTATGTAATATTGAATATCTTTAGAAAAGCAAGTTCTTTTGGGGTGAGGTAATTGAATGCAGGGATAGGCCATGTTGCAAACAAATAGAAGGAATTAAAAAGATTTGGGAATATATAATGTATAATATTCAATTTAAATACCAGCTGGTTTTATATTTTTATTAGAAGAAATTATTTATGCTGATAATTTCTTAATTGGGTTGATTGTGTATAGCAGCAGGGAGTGTTGCTGCCTTACCCTGATTCACTCTTGGTGCCTTCTGTGTGTAATTTTTATGTTCTACTAGTGCTCACAAGAGTTTTCTTCTACAGTTCTCTGAAAAGCCCCTTAGGAGTCAGTGAGTTTTTGCTTAAATGTGCTCTATGATAGACTTGCATTTCCTCCAGGACTGGTTCCTTCCTTTTGTTTTTTGTAGCAGTGCTTCCCATAAACAAGACCAGGGCAATAATGGTTTAGAAACATACATTCGACAGTCAGCAAAACCTGGTACTGTAGCTGACAGTAGTTCACTATTCATAAGCATACTTTGAAAATCACTTCTCTTATGCTCCTGGTTCTGTGTGTTTCAGATCATGGAAAGGAGCCATTTGACAAGTTTCCCTTTTGGATTTTTGGCTTGTTTTGCAATTTGTAAATTTAATGTGAAAACCTTGTCTCAAATTTATGTTCTACATCAGCTATATTCTTATTTAAACTGTAAAGTATTTAATGGTATAATATGCACTGTGTTTCCAAAGCATTACTAATACAACAGAGTAATAGATTTAAAAGATAATTAGCATAGAATTTAACCCTACAGAATTTCAGGATGGTTGGGTGGTTAATGCTGCTACTGCATACCTCTATAGACCTTGGTAGAGATGTCCTAATAGTTTTGATCCAGGTACTCCACTTTCCTCCAAAATACATGGATGCACAGGATAAGTTGATGATCTGGTGTGCGTGAAAGTGTGTGTGTGAGTGTGTCCGTGTGTACTCTGAAGTACATGGCTGGCTCTTGACTTACAATTGATTATGGCAGTGATATAACCATCTATTGGAATCAACACATTTGAAAAATGTCTGAACTAGTAATTTTGTCTTTCACTTCTTGGTATTTTGGAGTAGAACAAGTGGAAATTAATTCCAGTTTCCACCATCAAGTTTATTTCTGATGGTAACTGGACTCCATATGGAAATGTCTTGTCTCTAACTATGTTTGAATAAGGCATTGGTTAATCTGTGATTTTCTTCTAGATGCATGGTTACCTTCATAACACACTTGGAAAATTCCCATAACTGATTATTAGGCAATGGGATTGCATCTGGTCAAAGACAGTAGCAGATCAAGACAGGAAGTAAAAAAAAATTGAACTGCAAGACAACCAGGAAAAACCTGTTCTGTAACATGAGGGAATCTCTTCACAAATAAGAAGGGCTTTCTACAAAAGACCCAAGTCAAACTGTAACCACTGAGTAGAAAAAAGGTGCTAAGACTTGAAAATTCATCATCAAGTTTGAGCACAGGCAAGTTACATAATAACAGCTAAGTAATGGGTAATAAAATCAGATGCATTACTCACTGCAGAAATTGCTGGTAATAATTCAAATATGTTGTTCACTAAAATAAATGAAAAAAGTGCTATGCTGTGAAAAAATTCAAGTTTGTGATTTTTATAAAAAAAATATTGAGGCAAGGGTTGCACAGTGGTGCATTGGTTAACATACCTACCTCACATATCTAGGGTTTTGGGTTTCAATTCAACACACTAGATGCAATATGCTTCCCCATGATATTGTGAGTTTTTGTCTTACATTCCAAAAATGTCCATGTTATGTGATTCCAAATAGAACTGGTGTGTGAGTGTGAGTGTGGGTTGTGAGTTTGTGAATAATAGTATCCTCTGATTATCTGGTGTCCTATTAAGAACTGGATCCTTGGAGCTTTTTCTGAGATAACAACAGAATAATAGTGGTAAGATTTGAGAGTGGGCAGTAAATTATTATGGGTTAAAAATTAGTCCATTTATAATAGTGATACACTGGAGAAAAAAAGGAATATTCTCTCATCTATAGACTGAAAAGGCTCCATGGATCCCACAAATGGTGATATTAATTAAAATAAAGTTTTAAATAAGGTAGTTGCCATTGTTGACGACTAAACTAAAACAGGACTTAAAACACAATTAAAATCTACTGCCATTGTAAGTTTATGAGATCTCATGTTGGGAATTAAGACAAGAACTTTGGCCTTGAATTTTTTATCATTCAGATGTGGTGCATACTGTACATATTAGACAGAATCCATCTATACTAATAAAAGGCAAAGCCCTCACTGACTGACTGACTGACTCACTCACTCACTGACTCACTCACTCACTCACTGACTCATCACTAATTCTCCAACTTCCCGTGTAGGTAGAAGGCTGAAATGTGGCAGGCTCATTCCTTACAGCTTACTTACAAAAGCCGGAGTTACGCCTCCCACGTAATTTAGTGCCTGCCCATATAAGGCCATCCATCAGCGGCAATCCAATAGAAACAGTGCTGCTAAATATTCACGGGTGAAGGACTGTGCTTATGCAGACAAAGATGAGATGGTCAGGGTGGTGTTTGGCACAAACTCAGCAAAACTGCGAGAGAAACTTTTAAGTGCCGGGTCTTAGCTAACATTAAATACAGCCATGGACATCGCAAGAGATGGCGCCAGCACAGCTGGGAACCTTCGATGCATGTACATCGAGCGATTCACGTGAACTGACGCAGTGCACAGATAAAAAGCAACAGTTCCAAAGAGTGCTGAACAAAAACCGAATTACACAATTGAGAAGGCAGCAAAAAAATATGAAGCGTCTGACACATACAAGCATATTCATAAGTGCAGCTACTGCGGAAACAAAGCACACAGTGGAAAAAGTCAATGTCCCGCTAAAGGAAGACAGTGTAAAAAAAACCCGTGCATGCAGTGTGTCACATCTCAGATAAAGAGGAAGACGAGCTGTTTATTGATGCAATAAGAAACAAATCGATGAATGAAACCTGTTATCTTTACAACGATTGACAAACACGGAATGTAATTTGAACACAACACATCCTACAAACACAAACCTGACTGAAAGAAATAATGATAATCAAATCCCAAAATATGCGGTTAACGCAGAAAGACAGATAACCAATTGAAGCTTTATGAATAATGGATACTTTAATCGCCATCAGTGATTGTTTTGGTAAAGCCATACTCAGTGTAATCATTAGATAAACGGTAAAAAAGTAAGAGCGAGAGGAGGGTGACTTATTGAGGCATGCAGGCGAAACCACAATAGCATGTATATATATGTTTATATGTGTGTGTATATATATATATATATAGTGAACGCTGGCCCGGACACAGACAGACGGACATCATAATTTCACCACACACAGTTTATTTACACTAATATTTACAAAGTCTACCGTGCACTCTCAACCCCAGTGCTTCCAGCACCGATCCCCCAAAGTCCAGGCCACACAGTCTCTGTGCCTTTCTCCCCTGGCCGCCTCCAGTCCTCACTCCAGCTCTGTCCTCTTCCACCCGACTTCTGCCAATGACTGGAGGGAGGCGGCCCCTTATATACAGCTCCCGGATGAGCACCAGGTGTTCCCGGCATTCCTTCCTTGGCCATGCCCCAGTGTGGCGGAAGTGCCGGCTGTCCTTCCGGCAGCTCTCCGGTGTCTCCCAAAGTCTTCCCCAGCACTTCCTGGTGTGGCGGAAGTGCTGGGCTCTCGGGATATTTAGGCAGCGGGGCCTCGCCTGCCGGTGGCCAAGGGACCCTACAGGGCTGGGCTTCCATGCCCCTTACCCGAGGCCACCAAAATAACCAGGGCGGACACCCCCTCGTGGTCTGGCGGAGGTACAGGCCCTCCTCCGGTCCTTCTGGGCATCCCGGCCGGGCTCCTGCCTCAGCCGGATGTGGCAGATGATGGTCTGGAAGTGGGGCGCTGCCTACACATAAAGCAGGTCATACGTTAGACTTAGTGATTACTAAAGGACTTAAAGTTGATATAAAGCAGATCACTGATATTGGTGTATCAGACCATTTCCTTCTACTATTTAATATAGAAATAAAGATAGAAAACGCTCATGAGAAGCATTTTGTTAAAAAACGCTTCTTTGACTCATCAGCAGCTTTAAAGCTTACAACTATTCTAAGCAATCAGTCCGTTTATAATGCCAACTATAATACTGAGGATAATGTAAATAGTAAAGTGGAAAACTTTAATTCTAAAGTAAGAGCTGCTGTTGACATAGTTGCACCTGAAAAGACAGTTAAAAAATCCTCTAGTACTGTTATTCCATGGAAAGACCCAAAGAGTGTCTGATTTAAAAAGAACATGTCGTAGAGCTGAGTGTAAATGGAGGAAAACTAAACTAACTATCCATTATGAGATATTGAAGGCTAAAATAACAGAATACAATAACACAGTCCGTCTTGAGAGGCGCTGCTATTTCTCTAATATTATAAATAACAATGCTAGTAATCCCAGAGTCTTATTTTCAACAATTGATCGTCTGTTAAACCCAGGTAACACAAAGGAATGCCCCCAGAATACTTCCAGTGAAACCTGTGAGAACATTGCTGTATTTTTCACTCAAAAAATTAATGATATTAGAGATAACATAGTATATCTCCCCAACACTGCAGAACCTCCAAAGCCCCGGTACTCCGTTATAAACAAATTGAATGCTTTCACCAGGATAGATTTACCTGAATTACATAGTATAATCTCTCAACTGAAACCCTCCACCTGCGTCCTTGATCCAATTCCAACCAGGTTTTTCAAAGAAATATCAGGCGCTAATTGACAATATTCTGGACATAATTAATTCGTCATTAGATACGGGGGTCTTTCCAGACTGTCTTAAGACTGCTGTAGTTAAACCCCTGCTCAAGAAAAATAATCTCGACCCCTCTGCCTTTGAAAATTTTAGACCCATTTCTAACCTGCCCTTCTTAAGTAAAATTCTAGAGAAGGCAGTCATTATGCAGTTAAATGACCACCTCAATAAACATGCTATTCTTGATAAATTTCAGTCAGGTTTCAGAACAAATCACAGCACAGAAACTGCACTCGTTAAAGTAGTAAATGACTTGCGAGTGGGCGGCACGGTGGCGCAGTGGTAGCGCTGCTGCCTCGCAGTTAGGAGACCCGGTTCGCTTCCGGTCCTCCCTGGAGTTTGCATGTTCTCCCGTGTCTGCGTGGGGTTTCCTCCGGCGCCGGTTTCCTCCCACAATCCAAAGTCATGCAGGTTAGGTGGATTGGCGATTCTAAATTGGCCCTAGTGTGTGCTTGGTGTTTGTGTGTGTCCTGCGGTGGGTTGGCACCCTGCCCAGGATTGGTTCCTGCCTTGTGCCCTGTGTTGGCTGGGATTGGCTCCGGGTGACCCTGTATTCGGATTCAGCGGGTTAGAAAATGGATGGATGGATGACTTGCGAGTGAATGCAGACAGAGGCCATTTATCTGTTCTCATCCTCTTAGATCTGAGTGCTGCATTTGACACCATTGATCATAATATTCTTAGAAATCGCCTAAGTCAATGGGTGGGCCTCTCTGGTAGTGTCTTAAATTGGTTTGAATCCTACCTGGCAGGGAGAAAATTCTTTGTGAGTTGTGGTAATCACATCTCAAAGACACATGATATCCGATATGGTATTCCACAAGGCTCTATCCTGGGTCCGCTGCTCTTCTCAATCTACATGCTTCCGTTAGGTCAGATTATCTCAGGTTACAACATGAGTTACCACAGCTATGCTGATGACACACAGCTGTACTTATCTATAGCACCTGATGACTCCGACTCTTTCGATACACTAACACAATGTCTTACTGGTATTTCTGAATGGATGAATAGTAATTTTCTCAAACTAAATAAAGAGAAAACTGAAATTTTAGTAATTGGCAATAATGGTTTCAGTGAGGTTATCAGAAATAAACTAGATGCACTAGGGTTAAAAGTTAAGACGGAAGTAAAAAAGTTAGGGGTAACCGTTGACTGTAATCTGAATTTTAAATCGCATATTCATCAGACCACTAGGACAGCATTTTTCACTTAAGAAACATAGCTAAAGTTAGACCTCTTATATCATTGAAAGATGCGGAGAAATTAATTCACGCTTTTGTTTTCAGTAGACTAGATTACTGTAACGCACTCTTCTCAGGACTACCCAAAAAAGACATCAATCACTTGCAACGAGTGCAGAATGCAGCTGCTAGAATCCTAACTGGTAAAAGAAAATCCGAACACATTTCTCCAGTTTTGATGTCACTACACTGGTTGCCTGTGTCATTCAGGATTGACTTTAAAATACTGCTTATGGTTTATAAAGCCTTAAATAATCTCGCTCCATCTTATATATCGAATGCCTGACACGTTATATTCCAAATCGTAACCTTAGATCCTCAAATGAGTGTCTCCTTATAATTCCAAAAGCTAAACTTAAAAGAAGTGGTGAGGCGGCCTTCTGCTGTTATGCACCGAAAATCTGGAATAGCCTGCCAATAGGAATTCGCCGGGCAAATACAGTAGAGCACTTTAAAACACTGCTGAAAACATATTACTTTAACATGGCCTTTTTATAACTTCACTTTAACTTAATCCTGATACTCTGTATGTTCAATTATTCATAATAACTATTCACAGTGGCTCCAAAATCCATACTGACCCCAACTCTCTCTTCTGTTTCTTTTTCCGGTGTCACCTACTCAAAGCATCATGATGCACCTACATTGATGGACTGAAAGCCAGAAGTCTACGTGACCATCATCATCAGGTCCTTCCATGAAAACCCTAAATACAAAGAGGACTGTTTGACTTATGTTAGGTAGATTGCCCAGAGGGGACTGGGCGGTCTCGTGGTCTGAAACCCCTACAGATTTTATTTTTTTCTCCAGCCTTTGGAGATTTTTTTTGTTTTTTCTGTCCACCCTGGCCATCGGACCTTACTTATTCTATGTTAATTAATGTTGACTTATGTTTATTTTTTATTGTGTCTTCTATTTCTCTATTCATTTTGTAAAGCACTTTGAGCTACATTTTTTGTATGAATATGTGCTATATAAATAAATGTTGATTGATTGATTGATTGTGTGTATTTATTGTCAAGGATGCCAGGGGCCACGACCCGGCCGGGACGCCTTGGAGGACCGGAAGTGGGCGTGCGCCCAGCTGGGATCATGTGGGGGCCGCCTTCCTGGTTGCTTTGGGGGCCACGGCTGCAGGGATGGAAGCCCCACCCTGTAAGGGCTTGTGGTCGCCGCCAGGAGGCTCCCCAATGCCTTGGGAACCCTGGACCCCAGTACTTCCACCACACCAGGAAGTGCTGGGGGGAAGAGAGGCAGGGACACCCGGAGGGCTTCCGGGAGAACAGCCGGCACTTCCGCCACACTGGGGCGTGTCAGTGGAAGATTGTCGGGGAGCACCTGGAGCTCATCCGGGAGCGGATAAAAGGGACAGCCTCCCTCCAGTCGACGGCAAGAGTCGGGTGGAAGAGGACAGAGCTCGGAGAAGAGGAGTAGAGGCGGTCAGAAGGACTGAGCAAGGCATTGTTGTGTGGCCAGGACTTTAACGGGTGATTGGTGCTGCGGCACTGGGTTGTGCACTGTAAATATAAGAAAAATAAACACGTGTGGAGAAAGAACATGTCTGCCTGTCTGTGTCCGGGCTGTACCCCACAATATGTAGACATGTATGTGTATATATATATATATATATATATATATATATATATATATATATATATATATATATATATATATATATATATATATATATGCCAGCAACACTCATGACAATGACAAAACAATTACATTGTCAATCATGTTATGTTATTATTAAAATGTTTCCTTTTCTTTTTCATTACTTCTTTAACACACTACTTCTCCACTGTGCAGTGCGGGTATTTTGCTATATATACAGTATATGTATGTGTATATGTACAGTATATGTGAATATATGTATATATGTGGATTTATGTGTGTATATGTATATACAGTATGTAGATATGTATGTATGTGTATATGTATATATGTATATGTATTGTCACACACGTGCGCATGGGAGGCAGCTAAAGGGCTTGAGTGAAGGCAGTTCGGAGGCATGCCGGGGTGTGGCAGAGTGCACTGACTCTTTTCTCCCTTGCCTGTAGACCATCCCCGGGATTTCACCTGGATCTCCTGACATCACTTCGGGACTGAGCCAATGGAAGTCGGCCACACCAGCTCCAGTCCCTCTGATGTCACCTCCGGCTACGAACCAATGGTGGAAGACCACGTGCCAGATCCATATGACCTCACTTCCTGTCTCCCCCTTTAAAACCTGCCCCTTTTCCTTTGTTTCTCAGTCTTGTTTTGGACTCGGTTGTGCACTTCAGTGCTCTGTATTTTGAGAAAACGACTTTTGCAGCCAGGATACCACAATATACGGGTGGCTGCCCCAACTCTTTATCTGTCCATGTCTCGTTCTTGTGACAGTGGCGTAGTCGGCAGGATGGAGAAGTCCCAGAAGAGAAGGGGACAGGACCTGCAATATACCCAGGTGGGAGCGTACCGGGGCCGAGTCTTCAGGCGGGGAGGGTGCCCCGTGGTTCGGCGTGACCCGGTGCGGGCTCCGCTCCCGGCACTCATAACTAGGCCATCTGGAGAGGCCAGGGAGTGTGCGGGTGGGGCTCACAGAATTGGGCTGCCCTGGAGGGGGGAGGCAAAAGGGACTCAGTATGCTCTCTTGGGGGAGAGTGCCTGCCTCCCTGCGAAACCAAAGCCCCATTTACCACCTAGGGGTGCCCCAGACTGGCAGGTGAATAAAATAAAAATGGAGGTTGGACCCTGAGCGCCAACCAACAAACAAGCCTGGTCCTTATGGGCAATGGTAGGGCATTGGCTACGCCATTTGAAAACACGCCTACCAAATAATAGAGCAGGTAGCTTGCTATCTGCTCCTGGAAGCGCTTCCCGTGGCTTCACCCAGCCGGTTTGGGGCAAGCAGTTTAAGAACATGTCTGAGCTCATAGAGCTTATGGAGACGCAGAGGGCGGCCTCACACTCTGGGGGAGCAGAACCGCCCTCATGTCAAACTCAGCCGGGTATGCTCCAAGACCTAGCCCCTCCCTGTACAATCCGGAGCTCAGATGGCGTCCAGCGGTGCCGCGCGCAAAAAACCGGGGCAAGGAGGAATGCAGGTGGAGGGCGAGGAGGGGTTGGTGTGCTCTGGCTAATCCGCTGGCGGTCCCACATACTGGCGTGGTGATCGCCAACGGACACAAGACCACAGGTTTGTTCGACCCGCAGCAACATTTCCATTGTTGCCCGCCGCTTTGTGCAACCGCAACAGTGGCTAAATTTAAGACCGGTATAACCTGTGTCCACGGAGACATCCGCTGGTACAGGTCCGCCGCTGTGTCATCAGTTACGGAGGGTCAGTTCAGAACTCACCGTAGCGTCCTACCTGATCCTCCACACCCGGTGATACTAGGGCGGACTGGTCTAAAATCAAAAGCGGTGAGACACATACCACTCCGGGGTTAATTTGGGCCTCGTTATGGACGGAGATAACCCGTCTCAAGCTGCCTCCACGCCGTGTAATCAGCCGGCAGAGAGACGGCAGTCGCCTGACTGACGTGGCAACTCCGGCCGTCGCGGGCTAACACGCCATCCACCAACGCCGGCGGAGCGGAGGAAACCACGCCCATTGAGGTCGACGCTGACCCTCTCTCCGTGTTGCGGTTCCAATTTAAAGAAACGCCGGCTTCTTTTAGAAGGGAGCAATGGAATGATGACTCCCTGAAGTTTGTAAAAAATGCAGTGGTCCTTGTCAATGGCCAGCGCACTAATCAGTCGATGCCACAGGGCCCCTACTTTGTGCTAGATAATGACCTCCTTTACCGTGTAGCAATGCATGACGGGCAGGAGACGAGGCTGCTGCTAGTGCCGCGTACCTTCCGGCAGGTCTGGTCTGAGCTAGCACCTCCTAGGTGGCCACCTGGGCACCGAAAAAACTCTGGAGCGGATTAAGCTCCGCTTCTCCTGGCCAGGAATTAATGAGGAGGTTAGTCGCTTTTGCGCTTCCTGCCCGGAGTGTCAACTGCGACAAATTCCTAGGAGGGACCGTGCTCCTCTTGTTCCTATTCCACTGATTGACGTTCCCTTCCACAGAATCGGGGTCGACCTGGTGGGACCCCTGGAGCCCTCAGCCCGAGGACACAAGTACATTTTAGTCCTCGTGGATTACGCTACACGATACCCGAAGCTGTTCCGTTGCGCCAGCTACCTCTAAAGCCATCGCGACGGAATTACTAGGGTATTCGCGTGGGGATCCCCAAAGAAGTCTTGACAGACCAGGGGACCCCTTCACCTCGGAAACGTTCAAGGAGACTGCCAGATTACTGAAAATAAAGCATTTAAAGACCTCGTGTATCATCCTCAAACCGACGGATTAGTAGAGAGGTTTAATCAAACTCTCAAGCAAATGCTGCGTAAGGTGGTCAGCGAGGATGGAAGGAACTGGGATCAGCTCCTCCCCTCGTCCTTTTGCCTATCGGAAGTCCCACAAGCCTCCACGGGTTCTCCCCTTTGAACTACTGTACGGGCGACAACCTCGGGCATATTAGATATTTTGAAAGAAGGCTGGGAAGAAGAGGCTCTTCCCTCCACAAACATACTGGAGTATATCGCGCAGTTACGATAGATTTGGAAAGATTCGCCTGTCCTTAAAAGTCACATGGAGGAGGCTCAAGCAGCACAGGCCGGTACTACAACCGGCACGCCTCTTGGGAGTTCCGCCCGGAGATCGGGTCATGGTCCTAGTGCCTACCTCCCACTCTAAATTGCTTGCCCACTGGCAGGGCCCCTACGAAGTTAAGGAGAGGAAGGGACTGGTCGACTATTTGGTGAGTCAACCCAATCGCCGGCCAAAGGAGCGGTTTATCATGTGAACCTGCTGAAACCGTGGAAGGACAGGGACCCCGATCCCTCCTCCGCCAGCCCCGCCACTCTTCGCCACACACACGACCTTAACTTCGCACGGACTTAAGTCCCAGACAGCGGCAGGAGCTGGAAACAGTTATCCGGACCGTTCGGGAGGTAGTCAGTGAGAACCCGGAAGGACCTCTCTGATTGAGCACAACATCGTGACAGAGCCCGGGTTGTTGTCCGAGAACGCCCGTATCGCCTTCCCGAGGCAAAAAGGCTGAAGTGGAGCTTGAGATCAAGCGCATGCTGGAGCTAGGTGTGATTGAGGAAAGTTATAGTCCCTGGTCCAGCCCCATTGTGCTCGTCGGTAAGCCTGGCGGAAGTTGGAGGTTCTGCAATGACTTCCGTCGGCTTAATCAAGTCTCCCAATTTGATGCTTATCCAATGCCACGCGTGGGCGACCTCCTCGAGAGGCTTGGACAGGCTCAATACCTGACCACACTTGACATGACGAAGGGTACTGGCAGGTTCCTTTAACGGACTCCGAAGGTAAAACCGCGTTTAGTACCCCTAGCGGACACTGGCAGTATCGTGTCCTTCCATTTGGGTTACACGGGCTCCAGCAACCTTTCAGCGTCTGGTGGACAAAGTGCTTCGGCCTCATAACTCATACAGTGCTGCCTACCTGGATGACGTGGTCATCTATTCCAGCACATGGAAGGAACACCTACAGCATGTCCAAGCGGTATTACGGACACTTGGTGAGGCGGGCTCGGATTAATCCCAGGAAATGCTTCTTCGGATTAAGCGAGGCCAAATATTTAGGCTACCTGGTGGGTCGGGGTACCGTAAGGCCACAGTGCTCCAAAATTGATGCCATTCTGAAATGGCCCGTCCATGAACCAAGCGGCAGGTCCAAGCCTTTCGGTTAGCGGGTACTACCGCCGGTTTGTACCCGGTTTTGGAGAGAGCGGCGCCTTGACTGATTTAACAAAGAAGAGGGCCCGAACATTGTGGTATGGACTGAAAAACAGGCTGCATTTGGTGACTTAAAGCAGGCCCTTACGGCCCACACCTGTTTTGATGGCACCTAACTTTTCTTTGCCTTTCATCCTCCAGACGGACGCTTCGGACACAGGCCTGGGCGCCGTGCTGAGCCAAAGCGTCGATGGTGTGGAGCACCCCATCATGTTCCTGAGCGGAAACTGTTGGACCGGGAGACCAGGTATGCTGCGGTGGAGAGGGAGGCTCTGGCGATTAAATGGGCGATTACTCAGCTGAGGTACTACCTGTTGGGCTGGGAATTCACCCTTGTCACGGACCATGCACCTCTACAGTGGATGGCCCTCCACAAGGAGTCGAATCCGCGGGTCACCCGGTGGTTTCTTGACCTGCAGCCGTACAAGTTTTCGCTCGTTCATCGTCGGGGCACTCTCCACGCAAACGCTGATGCTCTTTCTCGGGTTCACGACCTCTCGGTTAGGGTCGCCCGACCCGCCGGGTCTGGGCTAAGGGGGGGGGCCTTGTCACACACGTGTGCATGGGAGGCAGCTAAAGGGCTTGAGTGAAGGCAGTTCGGAGGCATGCCGGGGTGTGGCAGAGTGCACTGACTCTTTTCTCCCTTGCCTGTAGACCATCCCGGGGATTTCACCTGGATCTCCTGACATCACTTCGGGACTGAGCCAATGGAAGTCGGCCACACCAGCTCCAGTCCCTCTGATGTCACCTCCGCTCTGAGCCAATGGTGGAAGACCACGTGCCAGATCCATATGACCTCACTTCCTGTCTCCCCTTTAAAACCTGCCCCTTTCCTTTGTTTCCTCAGTCTTGTTTTGGACTCGGTTGTATGCACTTCAGTGCTGATATTTTGAGAAAACGACTTTTGCAGCCAGGATACTACATTATACGAGTGGCTGCCCCAACTCTCTATCTGTCCATGTCTCGTTCTTGTGACAGTATATATATGTGAATGTATGTGTGTGTGTGTGTATATATATATATATGTGTATATATATATATATTATATATATATATATATATATATATATATATATATATATATATATATACAGCAACACTCATAACAGTGACAAAACAATCATGTTGCGTTATTTTCAAAATGTTTCCTTTTCTTTTTCATTACTTCTTTAACACACTATTTTTCCGCTGCTAAGCGCGGGTATTTTGCTAGTTATTTTATAAGTTGTAACTTTGTTTACATTTTTTGCTTTGTGATTATACTGCAGTTTGAAATTCAATGTATTTATTGAAATATGAGGGTTAGGAAATATTATTTTTTGAGTGCTTTGTATGTGTTAATTTTGAATTGTAATTTGTTTTCATGATATTTATTCATTTTTATCATTGTTATGGCCACATTTCGATATTTGTCAGTTCACACAAGATTTAATGGCGACAGACATATACTGTATACCCACTGTGTGAATGGTTGCCTCCATGTGATCAACGTTGATATGGCACACAACATCATTGTATGCAAGCAATTTAAGCTGGCAGCACAATATCCACAATGTCTTAACTTTTGGATACAATGAAAAACATTTTGCTACATGTACACATTTTTTTGGTTAGGGAGTTCCACTTCGCTATTCTGGCTACTGAAAATTATTCTTTCAATTGGTTTCAGTTCTTTGTTAATGATTTTGTTTTTAGGTTGCAGGGTTTGTTAGCTCTCTAGTATTCAAACTTTGCTAGTATAAGCAGATTATGAATTTTTCTTTCTCCGCAAATCTTATTTTCCACCTGCTAATGTTACTTTTTTTCAAGTTTCTGATTAATGCTACTGGACATGTCAGTTTGTTCAATGCATAAAACAAAGAAAAGAAAAAACGATATTAAATCCTGACTGGACAACCATTTTCACCTACACTAAGCTTCACACTCCTTTTGTGCTCGAGGTAGCTTATTCATTAAAAAACCAGAACACCTATATAATTTTTAGAATAATTAATATTATTTACACTGAATTAGTTTTTTTGTGTTTGTGCTTAGTTAAGAGTTATGTCTATCTACGGATAATCTAAATAATAAATATGTTTTCAAGTTTTCATGGTCTCTGAGAGGTTTTCTCTAGGTACTGCATTTTCCTCCCACATCTCAAAGGTGTCTGTATTAGGAAAATTGGAGGTTCCAAATTAGTTCAACAGGAGTAATGGTGTGTTCATGGAGTGTATCTGATGGTCCTGTGATGTACTGCCCACCATCCATGGTTGGCACTAGCCTTGGTGCTGAGAAAGGCACTGCCTCATTAAAACCTGTGTTGGATAAAAGGAGTTAGAGAACATTATGTCAAGTGTGGGGTGGGTATGTGCATAACTGTACTCTGTGATGGAGTGGTGCCCCAGCTAGGTTTAGTTGTATTATTATTATTATTATTATTATTATTATTATTATTATTATTATTATTATTAGTTCCTCTATTGTGCCTGTGCTTATAGGAAAACTCTCTGAGCCATAGGTGCTTGATGAAGCATGGATAAGGCATGTTCAGAAGGAAAAAATACATTAAATGAAATAACTTTTTTACAGCAGCTAAATACCTGAATCTTAATAACTCTTGGCTTTGGGGTCTTAGAGCTTTATTGAAAAAATGTGCTTTAAATTAAAATTGTCTGCTCTAATTACTTATTATCTTAAGTTTAATTATAATTAAACACTAATTATTTTGTTAATTTACTCTTGTACAGTTCCATCAGGGAGGAGGGTAATGTGGTCATTGCTTAACATTGGTGTGCATGGCTCTAATGATGTAAGTTCAGTCAACTGTATTAATGACTGAGTATACCAAATTAAGAAGTAAATTTTACATAATGCTATGTACTACCATATTTGCATCAGTATTTGGAAACAAAAACAACACAACAGAAATTAAACAAAAGCTACAATATGTCAGAAAAAACTGCAAACTGTGCAGGCACCTAAAGCAAACAGAGATATTTGGGTCAGGGCTAATGCTCTGGGGTACAAATCAGAGCCAAGCACATAAAGCATCCAAATCCAGCAGGCAAGGCATTTAAATAAAGTAAGAACATTAACAATTTTAGTAAATAACAATGGAAGACAGACCATCTGCACTTACATAAAACACTACAATCACTCAAGTGATCATAAAATGCACCCCAGTATCTGTGCCAATGATGTGCACATGATGACTCTTCTGGGGTTCTTGTAGCTAGTTTTTTTATTAAGATTTCATTATTCTTGGCTGCTCTCTCTAGATTACCAGGTGTTCTGTCTTGATACTGGCTGTATACACTTTGTGACATGCAAAGTATTTTCTCCAAGTTAATCATGCAATAAATGTTGGTCAAAGGCCACATGGCAAGAAGAATGAATGTTTAACTTGTTTTTGCATTTACACTCTTTATCTGGTTAATCTTAATTTGTGAAGACAGTATGCTGTCTCTGACACTATACAAAAAGATGCATTATATAGTATACTGTAGTATATTATAATATTAAGTCACAAACTTTGATAAAAGAAATTTGTGCAACTATTCCTATTATTCCTTCATTATATATGGTCAAAACTATACTATCTAATAATGATAAAGATATAATCAGTATTAATTAGATGTTACCAACTTATCTCAAATAGTGAACTCTTAGATCATTTAAGGCAATGTTTGAGCCTTTTAATTTATGGAGAAATATTTTGGACAAAATTAAATAAATATACAATTAAATAAAAACACTGTGAAATATGACAATACATAAAGACAGCAGAAATGTGCACATACATACACACACATGTCATGAAATATGTTTTTTGTTGCTTATATATTTACTTAATTTTGTCTGTAATATTCCTCCAAATTCAGAATGAAATATGGCCTGAATTTAAAACTGTCACTTTCACTCATCAAAGCTGAGAGGGCGGGCTCTAGCAAGTGTTGTTTTATGACTGGCAAATCATCCATAGAGTGGATGTACATGCTTTGCCTGACATGGGAATTCTGTGGCTCATGCGCATGCTCAGAGTTGTGACTATGCAAGTCGACTATGAGCCAGAAATACTGTGCGCAGCAGCTACTTTAATTCTATGAACTCCAAAATTCATTATTAGGGGCCTGAATCTGAAGTAACTGCTATAAATATGGAATTTGATAGCCAAAAGTTCAAGTCACAGATTAAAACACAACATTAACTCGAGCCTGCCCACTCAGGTTTGATGAGTGAAAGTAACAGTTTTAACTACAAGCTTTATTTTATGTTACGTTTGGAGGAATATTATTATTGAGAGAGAGAGAGGTCAAAAAGAGAGTGCAGGCAGGATGGAATGGGTGGAGAAGAGTGTCAGGAGTAATTTGTGACAGATGGGTATCAGCAAGAGTGAAAGGGAAGGTCTACAGGACGGTAGTAAGACCTGCTATATTATACAGTATGGGTTGGAGACGGTGGCACTGACCAGAAAACAGGAGACGGAGCTGGAGGTAACAGAGTTAAAGATGTTAAGATTTGCATTGGGTGTGACAAGGATGGATAGGATTAGAAATGAGTACATTAGAGGGTCAGCTCAAGTTGGATGGTTGGGAGACAAAGTCAGAGAGGCGAGATTGTGTTGGTTTGGACATGTGCAGAGGAGAGATGCTGGGTATATTGGGAAAAGGATGTTATAAATTGAGCTGCCAGGGAAGAGGAAAAAAGTAAGGCCTATTTGAAGGTTTATGGATGTGGTGAGAGAGGACATGGAGGTGATGGGTGTAACAGAACAAGATGCAGAGGACAGAAAGATATGGAAGAAGATGATCTGATGTGGCAACCCCTAATGGGAGCAGCCGAAAGATGAAGAAGAAGTTTGGAGGAATATTATGGACAGAATTAAATAAATAATTAAGCACCAAAAGCGTATGACACATTCATTTGCTTACACATTTTATCCTTTTTTTTAATTTTATATCATATTTCAAAATAATTTCAGTTATTTGTGTATTTAATTTTGTCTAAAATAATCCTCCATAAGGGAAAGGGTATTTATGTGGATTTGATTTTGAATAGGGGTAGGCAACATTGGTCCTGGACAGCCACAGTGGCTGCAGGTTTTTGCTCCAACCTTGTTTCTTAATGAGAAGTTAATTATTACTGATGAAGCACTTATTGCTCAAGTGTCATTTTAGTGGTCTTCCTTGTTAAGTTTCTCCACCCTTAATTTTTTATTTCTGTCTTAAACAGCTGCATTCACTGTTTTTAATGTTTCCTTAATTGAAATAAGATGCAAATGACAAAGGAGCCAGTAGTTCTTCATCTAACTTGTTTCCATTTACACCTTTGTGCATTCATCATGCACTATTTGGTTTAATAAAACACTTAAGAGAACATTGTGACAGACTGAAAATGATCCATTTTGGGCTTCAAATCATTTAAATAATATCATTGGAAAGGAAAAAATCTATGATATAAGAACCAAACATTTCAGTCTAACAAGCCATAAAATTAAATAAGGTCTGAGATTGGCAAGGACTGATTTCTAAGTGAGCAATTGGGTTGAAACAAAAACCTGCCATCATTGCGGCCCTCCAGAATCGATGCCTATCCCTGATTTAGAAAAATGTATCAGTAGTATTAGTAGTAGTAGTATTGACTGAATTCTTGTTTGTTCTGTGTCTAATTTGTTTAAATGTGATTCAGAAAAATCAAAGAAATGTTAAGTAATAGTTCACAATGGTACTTGAATGCTATATTTACCCATCTTTGTATTGATTTGCAAAGACAGTTGACTGTAATAAGTATATAATGGTGCCAATATTTAATAATGCACAATGCAATATACAACAATACACCTGTGGTCAGAATTATAACATTTGTATATGCACAAAAAAGGTTTGAAATTTTAGTATGGAATCTATGCACACAAACACTGGGATTTTTAAATGAAGTTGATCAGAAAATGTGCATATATTTACGGCAACTTTGATCCATCCATATGCAACATTTCAGAGACTCTGGGAAATGACGATACCCTTGATCAAGTAGAGAAATGGAGATAAACCAGCTAAATTACAACTCACATTTAATGATTCATATCATTAAGCTGTTATTATAATGTGTGTTGACAACACAAACATATTGCACCTCAAAAGTGATAATTATGATGTGCAGACTGCATTTTATTTCCTTTTTAAGAGGGCCAATGGTACATATTTTCACTGAATAACTTCTCATTAGTTTATATTGGCTACCTTTGTCACTGCCCATTTAACTGGCAGAGAGGTCAGGATTATCTCAGCAAAGATAATCACTACATCATGCCCACTGTACTAAAAGCCACTGAGTCTCCAGGAAGGCACTACATTCAGTCTCTTTTGGTGTGGATGTACACACATAAGACACAACATGTTTTCCCAACATAAAAAGGAAATCTTCAGCAGTGTTTGATTCTCCTAACATAACTGGAACACTTTACTGCACTCACATTACAATAAGGGCATCTAGTGGGAATGATGCTACTTTGTGATCTGTAAGTATTTATAATCCATTAATGAACAAGTCATCCAAGATGTCACTGGCAAATATTGTGTCTCAGTGGCCTGGATCATGATTTATTTATTTTGTGGCAAACAAGCATTAGTAGACGTGATGGTGCTATACATGGTGGCTGGCTTGTTGGTAAGGTAACTTTTTCATATAGCCTGCACTATTCATTGTTATCAGCAATCATGTCATTACATGTACAAGTTAATAGTGACTACTGCACACCCTCAGACGCTGGTGCCTTAAGCATTTCCCAGACTTCCAGAATGCAGTGGAAAGGGTTTACAGTGCCGCACATGATTCTGTGCTCTCAATTGTGCAGCACAGCCAGACCTTTTAAATGCAGATGGTGGTGGCTGGATGTATCATAGGGGAAGATGCTCTACCAGATAATGAATGCCTGCAGTATCATGATTGCATATTAATTAGATTAATTAGCATCAAGGCATGTTCATATTCACAAATTTACAAGATGACTGTGGTTTAAAGATGTACATTCTGTGGAAATGGGCATACACCATGCATTTTTCAGATTTTTGGTATACTCATTTTTTCAAAGTTGAATCCATGCAAAATTTCATAAAAGTGACCCCAGGTATCTGAATGATACATATGAAACAACTTATCTATTAGCTAGCCAAAAGCGTTTCACAAAGTCATTTTCTATATAACACTGATGCTCTTGTCATGCCACAAGGCCCTCTAAGCTAGTCTAAGTGAGTGCTTACATAGCATTGTGACTCGTAATAGCTGCAATACTCACACTAGATCTACTTGTGTCTTTTAATTCTTTCTATCACACAAGTACATTCAGTTAGTTGCTTTGTATTTTGACCCAATGTCTGGATATTTTTAGACTCTTGTCCTCTTTTATTTCTTTTGTGTTGTTTATTGCATATGAAAGATCTTGTCATCATTATATTTTTGCACTGCAAAGTACAATGTGCTTGAGCTACACAAAATAGTAGCTGATTGAAAAACAAAATAAGTCTTTGACTAAGAGTTTTCATTAATTTGTTTTAAAGAAAAACAACATTTCATTTTAATTATCAATAAAAAGCTGAATCCCAACACAAACATTTTAAGGGAATTCTTCTTTGAAGTACTTCTAATCAGTCTCTATTCTCTGCTTCCAGTCTAGAATCCAAAAGAGTTTTGAGGAGCAGAAAGGTTTGTGCTTGTTATGTTTCCCTGACCCCTAGAGTACAGCTTTATAATTACCGTACTGTATATGCCTATGCTTTGTATCCCACCATTGGCAAACCAAGTAAACGTTTAGAGGTATCTCAAGATTAATTTCAGACATCTGAAAATAATTTTCACATATCTCAAAATAAATTCCTTTATGTTTTAAGGCATCTGTGATATGTCAAATGCATTTTAATATACCTAAAACAAATTTTACATATCTAAAAATACATTTGTGTGCATTTCAGGATATCTCAAATGTAGATGAAGATGCTCCAAAAATGCAGTGGCCTGTCTGATTTTCAACTATCCAAGACAGGCATGTGTCACTCTCCCCATAGCACTGTTTACAGGGCAGTCAGTGGTTGATCTAATTTATAAGTTAATTTGCCTAAAATCATTCGCAAATACCTAAATATAAATGTACATGTAATTTGGAATTGATCTTGTATGCGTTTTTTAAAATCTAAAATTTGTTTTAAACTATTTCAAAATAACTTCCTCTAAAATTTCCAGTTCTTCTAATAAGACTTCCTTTTTAAGATATCTAGAAAAGCATTTGATATTATGATGTGTGAGTCAATCAATCAATCAATCAATCAATCAACATTTATTTATATAGCACATATTCATACAAAAAATGTAGCTCAAAGTGCTTTACAAAATGAATAGAAAAATAGAAGACACAATAAAAAATAAACATAAGTCAACATTAATTAACATAGAATAAGAGTAAGGTCCGATGGCCAGGGTGGACAGAAAAACAAAAAACTCCAAAGGCTGGAGAAAAAAATAAAATCTGTAGGGGTTCCAGACCAAGAGACCGCCCCTCTGGGCAATCTACCTAACATAAGTCAAACAGTCCTCTTTGTATTTAGGGTTTTCATGGAAGGACCTGATGATGATGGTCACGTAGACTTCTGGCTTTCAGTCCATCAATGTTGGTGCATCATGATGCTTTGAGTAGGTGGACAAAGAAACCGGAAAAAGAAACAGAAGAGAGAGTAGGGGTCAGTATGGATTTTGGAGCCACTGTGAATAGTTATTATGAAGAATTGAACATACAAAGTATCAGTATTAAGTTAAAGTGAAGTTATAAAAAGGCCATGTTAAAGTAATGTGTTTTCAGCAGTTTTTTAAAGTGCTCTACTGTATTTGCCTGGCGAATTCCTATTGGCAGGCTATTTCAGATTTTAGGTGTATAACAGCAGAAGGCTGCCTCACCACTTCTTTTAAGTTTAGCTTTTGGAATTATAAGGAGACACTCATTTGAGGATCTGAGGTTACAATTTGGAATATAACGTGTCAGGCATTCCGATATATAAGATGGAGCGAGATTATTTAAGGCTTTATAAACCATAAGCAGTATTTTAAAGTCAATCCTGAATGACACAGGCAACCAGTGTAGTGACATCAAAACTGGAGAAATGTGTTCGGATTTTCTTTTCCCAGTTAGGATTCTAGCAGCTGCATTCTGCACTCGTTGCAAATGATTTATGTCTTTTTTGGGTAGTCCTGAGAGGAGTGCGTTACAGTAATCTAGTCTACTGAAAACAAAAGTGTGAATTAATTTCTCTGCATCTTTCAATGATATAAGAGGTCTAACTTTAGCTATGTTTCTTAAGTGAAAAAATGCTGTCCTAGTGGTCTGATGAATATGCGATTTAAAATTCAGATTACATAACGGTTACCCCTAAATTTTTTACTTCCGTCTTAACTTTAAATCCTAGTGCATCAAGTTTATTTCTGATAACCTCACTGAATCCATTATTGCCAATTACTAAAATTTCAGTTTTCTCTTTATTTAGTTTGAGAAAATTACTATTCATCCATTCAGAAATACCAGTAAGACATTGTGTTAGTGTATCGAAAGAGTCAGAGTCATCAGGTGCTATTGATAAGTACAGCTGTGTGTCATCAGCATAGCTGTGGTAGCTCATGTTGTAACCTGAGATAATCTGACCTAACGGAAGCATGTAGATTGAGAATAACAGCGGACCCAGGATAGAGCCTTGTGGAACACCATATCGGATATCATGTGTCTTTGAGATTTGATTACCACAACTCACAAAGAATTTTCTACCTGCCAGGTAGGATTCAAACCAATTTAAGACACTGCCAGAGAGGCCCACCCATTGACTAAGGCGATTTCTAAGAATATTATGATCAATGGTGTCAAATGCAGCACTCAGATCTAAGAGGATGAGAACAGATAAATGGCCTCTGTCTGCATTTACCTGCAAGTCATTTACTACTTTAACAAGTGCAGTTTCTGTACTGTGATTTGTTCTGAAGCCTGACTGAAATGTATCAAGAATAGCATGTTTATTGAGGTGGTCATTTAACTGCATAATGACTGCCTTCTCTAGAATTTTACTTAAGAAGGGCAGGTTAGAGATGGGTCTAAAATTTTCAAAGGCAGAGGGGTCAAGATTATTTTTCTTGAGCAGGGGTTTAACTACAGCAGTCTTAAGACAGTCTGGAAAGACCCCGTATCTAATGACGAATTAATTATGTCCAGAATATTGTCAATTAGCACGCCTGATATTTCTTTGAAAAGCCTGGTTGGTATTGGGTCAAGGACGCAGGTGGAGGGTTTCAGTTGAGAGATTATACTATGTAATTCAGGTAAATCTATCCTGGTGAAAGCATTTAATTTGTTTATAATGGAGTACCGGGCTTTGGAGGTTCTGCAGTGTTGGGGAGATATACTATGTTATCTCTAATATCATTAATTTTTTGATCGAAAAATACAGCAATGTTCTCACAGGTTTCACTGGAAGTATTCTGGGGGCATTCCTTTGTGTTACCTGGGTTTAACAGACGATCAATTGTAGAAAATAAGACTCTGGAATTACTAGCATTGTTATTTATAATATTAGAGAAATAGCAGCGCCTCTCAAGACGGACTGTGTTATTGTATTCTGTTATTTTAGCCTTCAATATCACATAATGGATAGTTAGTTTAGTTTTCCTCCATTTACGCTCAGCTCTACGACATGTTCTTTTTAAATCAGACACTCTTTGGGTCTTCCATGGAATAACAATACTAGAGGATTTTTTAACTGTCTTTTCAGGTGCAACTATGTCAACAGCAGTTCTTACTTTAGAATTAAAGTTTTCCACTTTACTATTTACATTATCCTCGGTATTATAGTTGGCATTATAAACGGACTGATTGCTTAGAATAGTTGTAAGCTTTAAAGCTGCTGATGAGTCAAAGAAGCGTTTTTTAACAAAATGCTTTTCATGAGCGTTTTCTATCTTTATTTCTATATTAAATAGTAGAAGGAAATGGTCTGATAGACCAATATCAATGACCTGCTTTATATCAACTTTAAGTCCTTTAGTAATCACTAAGTCTAACGTATGACCTGCTTTATGTTTAGGCTGATTAACGAGCTGCCTCAAATCAAAAGAGTCCAGGAGGTTCATGAATTCCTTTACCTTTTGGTCACACTGATTGTCGACATGAAAGTTTAAGTTGCCGACTATTAAGAGTGCGTCATAGTTTGTAACTAAAATTGCACCTGTCTTGCACCCCAAAACACAAGGCTGAGTCTCAGTACTTTAGCAAAACCAGCTTTATTCAACTTGAAACAGGAACAGCAGGGTTATTTATTGCAGCGGGATCTACCACTTTCCTATACACAGACACAGCAAATGGGCATAGTCGGTTCAGGTCAATATATATGTTATTTTGACATATTTTGAATTGTATTTCAAATATCTGAAAATGGAGAGGAAGCTACTATTAAGTATATGGCAATGGATTTGAAATGTTTTAATGTTTTTCAGCTTCTTGTCTTTTTAAAGATATCTGGAAATAAAATATGAGATATCTTGAAATACATTTTTAGCGGTCTGAAATAGAGAAGAACCATATTTAAAGATATTGTGAAATGAATTTGAGACCTAAAAAAACATATTTTAGATGTCTCAAACATGAAATCTCAAATTAATTTTATAAAGACTACATTTTGAGTTATCTTAAAATAACATCCAGAAAATTTTAAGACATCTGAAAAGCACTTAATGATATCTTAAAATAGCTTTCTGTGCATTCTGAGATATCTTAATAATAACTTCGTATGCAATTCAAGGTATTTTAAATTCATTTTAAGATATCACATGACAAAAAAATTACATTTACCGTAAAATAAGTATAATTGTAAATTCATTTGTTTTATATCTCAAATAACATTTAACATCTGTTAAAAAATTTTAAAGAGTCATTTTAATATATCACAAAATATACCTGAGGTATCTCAAAAGGAACAGGAACTTATTTTTAAGATATCTTGAAATGCATTTGACATGTCTTAATGAATATTTCAAATATGTGAAAGTGACCAGGATGTGATTTTAAGGTATCTTGAAATACATTTAAGATATTCTGAATCAGATGTATTATCAGATATCTATAAATAACTTTAAGGTATCTAAAAATGCATTTCAGAATATCTTAGAATGTAGTTTGAGAAACAGTATCTTTAAATGTTAATTTGACTTTTCAGGTAAGCCAGTGAGTCAAATCTCTTAACAAGGCTCTGGAAGAGGATAGTTTTGATATCTTTCAAAAATGAATAATTATTTATTAATTTAGATATCTCTCATAAATGAATACTCCAACTTAGTATATGACAATATCTGAATTATAATAGTGTTTCTGATATATAATGAACTGTTTCAGCAGGCTGATTATGTTTCTTTTTCTCAAAATAGTTAATCATTCTGTCAAATAATTTTAACCTGCCATATACTCCATCCATTCAAAGCAAATTTGGGTGGAGCAGAGATTATTCAGCAGTACTGGGTGGAAAGCAGGAACTGACTCTTTATAATATCTGAGGAATCTATTATACCTAAGTGGAAACACATGAGAAGAATGCACAAATTCCACCCACACTATGTCTTGGCCAGGATTTGGACCAGATACTTAGCAACTTTGAGACAGCAGGGCTAACCACTCAGTGAGCATGCTAAATAACAGCTAACTGAATTAAAAGTTAACTAGGTCAAAGCCATAATAAAATGATGGGAATGACATTCACATTTAATGTAATAACAGAGTGGCACACTGATTTGCACTGCCGCCTAAAGTTCCAGGAGAATGGGTTCAACTCTGTGTCTGATCAACATCTGTGTGGAGTTTGCATGTTCTTCCTTATCTATGCTGATTTTCTCCAGCTACTCCAGTTTTCCTCCCACATTCCACACACATGAAAGTTAGCTTACCTCAAAGCAATATACTGGCCATGTACTAGTGATGGTGTGAGTGTGCATGAGTGTGCCCTGTGATGGACTGAAATACTGCACAGGGATGGATACTATGACCCTGAAGTGGATTAAGCACATGTATGGAGGGCAAAATATTATTTCTCACTATAATAATGTTAATTTATGAACTTATTCACTTTCTAAACCACCTTATTCTAATACAGGGTTGCAAGGTACTGTATAAGAAAGTTGCACATATAGTTTGTAACATGGTGTGATAGACATAATGGATAGATTGATATCCCGACTGGGATGGAGTATGGTTTGTTAGCCTGCCAGGAAGCTACTACAGCAGGATAATGAGGATGAATGCATACCCTGGCTGGGATGGTTCCTATTCCCTTTCCCAGTCTTGAAGAAAATATAATAGATGAGAGCGGGAGACTGCCTACCAAGAACAGTTCATCCCCAAGTATGATAGGTGGCAGTGTTTCTCTGGCATGCTCTCGATTTGGACACCCATAGGGTTTCAAAGGATTTCAAGTTCAACAGGGCAGCCCTGGGTGCTTGCAAGAGAAGACTCCCCAGTTTCATGGAGGTTCAGCGCTTCCTGCATGCAGTGTTGTAGCACCAGAAGTATTCTAAGGTCCAGCATAAAAGAAGCTGCTTCACCTCACTCAGGGAACTGGAGTTGGTGGACAAAGCTTGCCTGGAGGAAGGGAGAAAAGAATGGGAGAGAGTGACTAGTGTTTGCAAGACAACCTGTAAAGGTATTATTGCAAATAAAAGGTCATTTGAACCTGGGATTGGTGTCTGTACAGTTGTGTCTGAGGTCTGGAGCTCTGAGATGCTTCCAACAGGTCACAATGGAAATTCTAATCTACAGTAAACAACTGATATAATATAAAGGGCTGTTTTAAATGCTACAGTTAAATTAAAGCATTGCAGAATGCATTCATAAACAACTGATTTAAAGTGATTTTTGAAACATGTTTCTCCCTGGTTTCAAATGAACTGGGTGATCTGACTTGTATAAAACTGCACATACAGATCACAATTATCTACAGTAGGTATAATGGTTATATTTTAGTATTGAAATGTTGTTTTTCTGTAGAGGTACTGTGTGCATATTGAAGGGTTATAAGTTACACTCTTGCCCTCGGTGATGCACACAAACACCTTATACTGCTGAAAAGGCTTACATTTTTGGTAAACCTGTAAAGAATTAGGTCTAAGTAATATCTCACCCTGTGCAGCCTATAGGAGCAGGATTTGTGAAGTCACTGCAATTTAAGTGAACATGATAGGAAGGTGCAGTTTATACTATACAGTATGTACTAAATGCTAGCCACCAGTCTTGTTCACAAAATGTTACATTTCAAGAATAAAATCACAGTTTTGATGAAAGAAATATATTCAGAGCAATATAGCTCATCATTTCCTTCTGTATTCATCAAATGTTACAAAAAGTATCATCTCAGTGAGATTTAAAGGTCTCCATAGAACTACTTTCATCCAGGCTTATTTCTTTCATTGTGTTTACAGATCTCATTGGGAAAAAATACTCAGGATTTGTTGTGAAACTTATTTTTGATCATCTTCTACCTTTACAAAAACAGTATGGGATGGGTTCTATGCGAAATGCTAAGGCTTAATTTTACCCCAAGCATCCCATCTAGATTCAGACACCCACTGTATAATAAGGCTGAATATTCTGGTAAAATCTTGTACTTACATATTTAATGTTTAAATTAAATTTTACCTATGTTTATTTGTCCTTATCTTTCTGTTGGTCTTTCTTACATGAAATTTGACATTTTCTGAATTGTATAAACGTAAAACGCGTTAATTCAGTATTAACCTATGGACTCCAATTTTTGACCTCACCCAGATAATAAAAATTTCTTCGGTCTGCAGAAACATAATCCACCGCATCTACGCACGCCGCATTGTAACCCCTAAACGTTCTGATTTAGTTCCATACCGCCGACAATGCAATAGTCCCAAAAGTATATTTTCTTTACATATACACGATTTGGGTATCGTCGTATCTTTGGCATTAGCGTAAAACCAAGGTCTCCAGCTCACATCTTGCCGACACAATTGACCCAGCCGACTGATCTCAAAAAATCTATGCGACAAGCAGTTATCATCGGTATTGTATGCAGAGTCTGCGTCATCAGTGTGCATTTAGGACTGCAGAGTTTCAAGCACATATTTAATAGAGACAAAGTTTTTCCCTTAGTGGCCACCTTGAAGCCCTGTCGTCAAACTAACGCGGATCGACTTGCCAACAAAGCACACTTTTATCTGCAATGTTGCCACTGCACCGGGAAGTCTCCGAATTCACCAGTATCACATACCAATTTCAATGGTATATTCGTGAAAATGGCATGTCATTCGCAGGAAATTTTCCAGGTCCCTAAATAATATCGCCCATTGCCTACGAACATAAAAAAGTCGTCACTCTCAGCTGTGAAGTCGTTTTAATCCATGCCTCCGAACTAACATGAAAATACATAATTAATCGGATTGATGGTATTTCACAATCTGTTTAGCGTGGAATAAAAAACAAAAAAATCCTTAACAGTTCGCAAAACAACTCCTCAACGCTCGTAACAGACGTTGAGGTGTCTTGAAATCGAGTCGCACAGAATTTGACGTCAGCAGCTGTTGCGTAGCAGCCGGTTGTCAATGTGTTGACGCTGTCTGTTTCCAGGCGATGGATGTGGCTAAGCGTCTCGCGGGTGCATAGCTGAAGGACTAGAGAAAAGGAACGAGAGCTTAAGTTTTTTTTGTTTCTTTCTGCTAAACATCAAATGTACAATTTTAGGGCTTTTTTTTGCTAACCCAACTCGTATGAAAACCTGATAGCCGACATCCAAAATGGTGAGTAAATGAAAAATCCCAACCACACAAATCCGCAGGCCAAGCAGCCCCAGAGCAAGAGTTGCAATCCGTCTCACTCGGTCGCGACGAGAAGTGTACAGTTGACCTACCCAGGACCTTTAGCACCTACTGATAAGGAAATATTTGTGAAGCAACCACAGCAAAAATAATGATTGCAGCAGTGTTGGCACTGTTCAGTACAGTACCCAATCCTGCCTCAGTGCAAATAAAGTAGTACACACTACATCTTGGTATTTCAGAAATGTGAATCCTTTTGTTGACTGTTTATTGTAAACTGTAGCAAATGGATGAGATGGTTTCCAAATACATTACAATAGCTATAAAAAATCAGTTTTATAATTAAACCCTAGATGCTAATGACATTCTCTTTACTATTGCCCTGTAGCGCCGTTTTACTCATCTAAACTTCTTGATTAAATTGCGCATGTGCATCTACTGCCGGTATAGGTTAGAGTAGCTTATTTTTTGTTATTTTTCTTAATAAATGTGTGACTAGTTAAAGAAAACGGAGGTGTGTATGTTCACTGAATAAGTAGTCATCATTCAATTATTAATCTTTTTTATTGTTACAGGATAAAAACAGGGCAAATATTAAGAATCAGCCTTGGCTATGACATCCGTTCATTGCAGGGCATTCTCATAATTAATTTCAAACTGTTGATTGCTGCAGAGACGGTTTAATCAAAGTATATGATTATATACAAGAGGTAACCTAACCTTAAAACTCAAGTTAAAGTGATGGGCTATTACTGATGTTGGAGCTACCTAGTGTTTGGGTGAGATGGTTTTTAGTTTACTACTAGGTTGGCCTTTGGAAAAACACATTGTGGATTGCTTCAGATAGCCCATAAATTGGAACCTAATAAATAATAAAATTTGCAAGTGGCACATACTATTGACAGTTTTACCTGCATCGACTTGAGCACCTTCAATACGTTTGAAAGAAAATGTGATAATTTGGGGTCACGTGTTATTGCAGTGGTTAGCTATGATGCCTTAAGTGATGCCAGCTTCTTGGTTATGTTGGAGATTTAGGTAGTTTGGCTGGAGCTGGCAAGGCTAGGAATGGAGTCTTCACCAAGGCGAGTGTTCTACTTCCTTTGGATTATATTTTTCTGGTACTTGAATTATATCTGAATACTAGAGGTATTGGGTTATTTAGTGACTCTAAATTGGCCAGGTTTAAGAGAATATGATTATGTAAGTTAGTGTTCTCTATTATGGACTAGAGTTTCAAGCAGAGTTTCAAGTGCTTAGTAAGGTTCTTGACTTGTGCCCAATTCAGCTGGAATTCCTTTGGTCCTCTTGTGACCTGTTATTATTATTCAGGTACTGGAAGAATAGATTAACTACATTTTTATGAAAGTGTTGTATCTTTTCAATATTTTGAGGGTAGAATACAAACTGTATTATTTTAATATATATAAAAAAACTAGCCACTACATGTCAAAGACAGGTAATAAGAAATATTTTTAAAATATCCTTTTTCTTACCCTATGTATACTGTTGGTGCCTTTCCTTGGTATTCACGTGTATCTGAACATGTTTTTACCGACATTCCCTTTCTCAAGCATGTTCCCGTAAAGCCTGCTTCTCAGATTCTGTCATTATTTTCAAGTTGTCTTTCTTGCCTCCTGTCCAGTTTTACACTTTTTGTCTGTGATGGCGATTCTTTCATTGTGTGCCTTTACTTCTCTTTATGTATCTCACAGTTACAGTTCTTCTTTTGTCACATCACCAAAGTCAAACTGAGCAATCAGATTGCTCTGAGGGACTGAACACAGAGACTTTAGAGTTTTATCATATAGCACAGGGGTGGCAAACTCCAGGCCTGGAGTGCCGCAGTAGCTACAGGTTTTCATTCTAACCCTTTTCTTAATCAGTGACCAGTTTCCACTGCTAATTAACGTTTCCCCCATCACTTTAATAGCCCTGTTAGAAGAGTTCAGCCCACTGAATTGATCCCTTTCTTTATTAAATAACAGCCAAGCAGAAATGAGATGTGACACAAGCTAACGGACGACCAGCTAAACTGGGGCTTCAAACTCCAACCTAATTTCACTCCAATCACTTTCTTGGTGAGAAGCCAATTCTTGCTGTTAATTAAACCCGTTATTTAATTCCATGGCTTGTTGCTGCTCCCATTCTACAATAGTGCACATTTCAAAAACTGTTGTTTTTCTGTTCTTTCTAAAAGCACCATCAAAATGACCTGAGAAATCAACCTTAGATCATCGCCTCTCTTTAATTTCAGATATTGTATAGTGGACACAGGGGAGCTGGTCATGTGGTGGCTTGTTTTGTGTCTCATTATAGTTTGGCTGCTAATTAAAGAAAAAGAAACAACTATGGGGCCTGAGTCAAGTTAATTAAAAGAAGTAATCAGCAGCAAAAACTAGTCACTAATTAAGAAGATGGTAAGAATGAAAACCTGCAACCACTGCGGCACTCTAGGCCTGGAGTTCACCACCACTGATATAGCAGATAGCAAATAAACTATGTTCTATATTTTGTGGTTAATAGTTAGTTTAATCATCTTATTAAATAATCTAGTCATTCTTTAATTTGTAATATTACTCATTGAAAGTACAGATAATATATAAGGATAAGGAATATTTTATATACAAAAATATTTAAAAACCCATTTTCTGCACTTGGATGAATGTACAGTATGTATGTTTAATTTCAGAAATGGAACGAAAAAGTACAATATTATGTGATAAACTGGGGAATAGTTATCTGTTAATAACATAATATTCTGAAACATAAACAACTCGGAATGTATTTCTCTTTGATCTTAAAATGTGAGTTTGTGCCTTGACAAATATGTTATCAAAGGAATCACTATGGTCACTACTTCTTTATTTCAACAGTTTCTGAGGCATTTTTTTGAATATTCAAATTCAAGCTTTAAACAAATATCATGCCAGTTGCATAAGAGATGATGAGGTTAATGATGTATGTGATGTTTTGAGATTTATTGGATTGAGCTAAAATATGTGTAAAAACATTAAAAAATATTTATATTTATACCTGATTTTCAACAGATAAAGCCCAAACCAGTGCCAATACAAATGTATATAGGAAATAAAATGTAAAGAAACCATCATATCTTGAATAGAGAAAAAAAATTAACTAGGTTACATTTGTTATATGCAGTATACAACAGTTATGAACTTACCTGACACATTACTGTGCCAAACACAAGGCTGAACAATTAGAATAATGATGTGTAATGCCATTAATCTTGAAGGTTGGTGTAATTTTTTTTTCTCCTTTACAGGCAGAACTAGGAGTGAATGATCACCATCAAAATGAGCTCATCAACTACATGCGATTTGCTCGCTCAAATAGAGCTTTGAGACTAAAGACAATAGATTCTTGCTTTCAGGACCTGAAAAGCAGCAGGTGAATTTCTTTGTCTTTGTTGATGTGACGTTTATCTCATTTTCACATTACCAAAGAATTATGAACTACTGTACTTATTTAATGCACTAAAACTGGATCGGATATTTTACCAATTTTAATTTAAATTCAAGGTTGTTGCAGCAGTATTTTTGAATTCCAAGATACAGTATTTTCCTTTTTGTAGAAATTTAATACATGTATGTGTATACCTCTTGCATATGTCTAAACTGGTAAAATATTCATTGATAAATGATGGACCAAAGCAAAATACAGTAAAAGATATGTTTCTTGGGATTAGAATTATTTTATTGATCTTTCAGGATTTGTTTAATCACAACATTTTTGGTAAATGTATGGAGGTCAGATAAAATATTATTGAGTTTACAATGTGTTTATGATACAGACTTGGATAGTGTTAATGGCTTCTGCCTCTCATAAGTGCCATCTTTTTCAAGGAGCTACTTATGGCTATATTTCAGCAATGTATTTGGGTGTTTCACTGGTATACTGTGACTGGTAAAGCACCTTCATCCTTTGAACATTTTGAAAATTACCTTGTTCTGATTTTTCTACTGATTAATTTGTTCACTGTAGCTGCTGCATTTCTCTTAGCTTATCTGAGCTTTGGGCTTCTGAAATGATAGTTCAGGACCTCTGCACGAACACATCTTGATTAACCCTAATCCTCAGTTATAACAAGGTATTTATTTAATGTCGGCATTACTACTTTAAAGCTTCTGGTTATAATCTTTATGAAAATGCTTTTATTTTTGCTCTTCAATGACACCTTCCATCTGAACTAATAGCTAAAGGTAACACACAGATATAAAGAAGCAAATTTTATATATATACTAGCAGAATACCCACGCTTTGCAGCGGAGAAGTAGTGTGTTAAAGAAGTTATGAAAAAGAAAAGGAAAAATTTTAAAAATAATATAACATGATTGTTAATGTAATTGTTTTGTCATTGATATGAGTGTTGTTGTCATATCTATATATCTATATATATATATATATATATATATATATATATATATATATATATATATATACTGTATATCTTATAGGGCTGGGCGATTTTGCCTAAAAAATCTTCGATTTTTAAAGAAAAATTCGAGTTTCGATTCGATTTTCGATTTTTTTTTTCCAATGCACTTAAAAAATGGCTGCAGACATCAGATATAGTGTCAAAAGTGCAACTTTATTGCTAGGATTGTCCTCAAGAGTTAAAATGCGTAGAATCCCAAAACAAAAAGTAAATGAGGCTCTGTCATTCAACAATTTCAAGCTTTAACCCAGGTTTAAGCAAAAGTGCAACAGCTTCACAGTAGCTTAAATTTTCTGTTCAAGAAATCAGATAATTACAAATGTTGTAACATATAACATTACAATTAAAAAAAATAAACTCTTCTCAGTATAGTGTGAATATAAAAAATGAAACATGCCTGTGGCAGACATATAGCCTGCTCAAAGAATGAACAAATGTAAACTTTTATCTATAACAACAAAACACGTGCTTGTTAGATCTCTGAAACATTGTGCATGCTCATTCTAAACATTTTTTGCAAGAAAGATGAGCCTGTCCACAACCTCTGGCTTAAGGCAGGCCCGGTTGCAGGTAACTATTCCCCCACCCACACTAAATACCCTCTCAGAGGGGCACTAGTGGCTGGAATAGAAAGATATTTTTAGCCAGTAAACTTAGCCTTGGAAAGTTGGGCTGATGCAGCTTCCACCATTCAAGAGGATCTGTGTCTGGCTCTATGTCTGGAATAAGGAAATACGTTGCAAGCTCAGTCTCAATTTTTGTTTTCTCAGATTGTGGGTGTGGCGTGGTGGATGGTGCACTGTTTTTAAAGAAGGCACCCAGAGTCATTTTCTTTTTTGGTGGGGTGTTCTCTTGAACAGCTGAGGGACCAGCTTCCTCTGTGGTAGAGTTGCAGAGAACAGAGATCTCAGACACCGCTCTTTTTTTGACAACTTCCAGTTTGCTTGCATCAATGTAGGTTGTACGGAACCTCGGGTCTAAAAGTGTGGCCATGTCCAAAAGTTCCTCTTTCTCCAAATCACAGTATTTACTTTCGAGGTAACGCATGATGTTAGCTTTGATTGTTTTTGTTAGCTCCAAATCTTCCTCCTCTGGCAGGAGGAGACTTGTTTTAAACAAATGCAGCACTGGTTTGATGCATGACACACTGACATATGATTCCCCTGACAGTGCATCAGTGAAGTCCTGGAGAGGTTTTACTGCTTTGTTGGTGGCTTCTAATACTTCCAAATCTTGCCACGTGGGAACAAGATGACGCATTTTCTTGTCCGCACCCAGGACACGAGTTATTGCCTTCTCTTGCTCAAGAAAGCACTCAATCATCTTTTGACGAGACCCCCAACGTGTTGGGGATTCTGAGATCAAAAGATGCTGGGGAAGTCCAAGCTCAGCCTGCACCTCTGTCATGTCTCGCCTTTTTTTCCAGCTGGAGGAGAAGGCTGATACAGCTTTTTTGCAGACCCCTATGGCCCGATCGATCCTTGGATCCTTCACACCATTCTCTGTCATAAATGTGAAAAGATATTTAGTGTATTTTTTGTCACTCCAAGCTTAAACTATATATTTGATTATGTGAGTTTTCAAAATTGTTTTGTACTTTTATCACAATTTTAATAGCTGTAACACAGTTTAATACATAATGTATAATGAATGCAGATTAAGGAAAAGTCAGGTTTATTTATGTAACCCAGTCTATGTGTGTAAACCAGTTGAAATATATACCATGTTCTGGCTATTAAATTATAAGCAAACAGTACTTTACAATGTGCAAGTATGTGCACCTATTTATTCTTACACCAACTCTTACCTATAGCGTTGTGAGTCTGTGGCCAAAACACTGCAAGCTGGGCCAGTTGTTGTCCTTAAGGGCTTTTATGATGTTGGTGCCACTATCAGTTGTTATGCAGACGAGTCGTTCCTCCGAAAGTCCCCAGGAGCTGAAAGCGTCTTTTAAGCCATGGGCAATTATGTCACCAGTGTGGTTGTCGGGTAAATACGCTGTCTGAAGGCAGATGCTGCGCAGAGTCCAACTAGTGTTGATGTAGTGAACCGTCAGACTCAGATATGGCTGCATCGTCCGGCTGGACCACAGGTCCGTTGTGGCTGAGTAAAACTGCATCTCCTCCAGCTCACTGCGGATCTTTTCCTGAGTTGTATTGTACATGTGAGGCAGCGCTACTTCGGCGAAATACTTGCGACTGGGGACAACGTACCTCGCATCTAATACTTTCAGCATGTGATTAAAGCCTCGCTTTTCGACAGAATAACTTGGCAGCATGTCTGTGGCAATATAAAACGTGATCGCCTCTGTAATCGCTTTCCATCCGCTCCGTTCTTATCATAAGGTACACAGTTTGTAAAGCTCTCTGGAAGTGTAGTTTGCTTTTAGCAGGTGTGCTAGAGGAGCCGTTTTAAGCTCACGGAGTCGGCTGCACTTCTCCCATTCTTCGGGATGTTTATTCCTCAGGTGCTGGAAAAGATTTGTTGTACTGCTGCTTCCAGTAGCAACAGCCTTGAAACATATTTTGCAGCAAGGC
Source organism: Polypterus senegalus (assembly GCF_016835505.1). Taxonomy (NCBI): domain Eukaryota; kingdom Metazoa; phylum Chordata; class Cladistia; order Polypteriformes; family Polypteridae; genus Polypterus; species Polypterus senegalus. Next base: position 147,030,747 of record NC_053158.1, read on the forward strand.
TTCTTCTGTGTTTCGTCTGCTGCATCAAAACCAAACCAGTTCCAAATTACGGAATTACCTGTGCCTTTCTTTGGAAGTAGTTCTCTGCTACACGCTGCCATGTTGTTTTGACTGTGTTAGGCGGGGCGGGGGCTGGCTCATATCGCGCTATGGTAACCAACAAGGACGAAACGCGGAAAAGTCCGAAAAAACTATTGTGGCAAAAAACTTGAGTTTGCAAAATAAAAATCGCTTTAAACTACAAAATCGATAAATCGATGAAATCGATTTTTTGCCCAGCCCTACTATCTATCTATCTATCTATCTATCTATATATATATATATATATATATATATCTATCTATATCTATCTGTATATATGTATATCTATATATCTATATCTATATCTATATATATATATATATATATATATATATATATATAGCAAAATACCGTGCTTGGCGAGAAGTAGTGTGTTAAAGAAGTAATGAAAAAGAAAAGGAAACATTTTGAAAATAACGTTAACATGACTGTCAATGTAATTGTTTTGTCACTGTTATGAGTGTTGCTGGCATATATATATATACCTATATATATATATATATATATATATATATATATATATATATATATATATATATACGAACACACACACATATAAACATATATATACACATTATATATATATACACAGTGAAACCTTGGTTTGCGAGCATAATTCGTTCCGGAAACGTGCTCGCAATCCAAAGCACTCGTATATCAAAGCGAATTTCCCCATAAGAAATAATGGAAACTCAGATGATTCGTTCCACAACCCAAAACTATTCATATAAAATGATTAATACAAAATATAAAGTAAAATACATAATACAAATTAACCTGCACTTTACCTTTATAAAGAATCATGGCTGGTGTGAGTTTCTAAACTCATGTGGGATTCCACCCAACGGGACAACACGCGGAAGAGCGTCCCAAAGCAATCGCAGTCTCCCAGCACTGTAGCAGTTCGCCGTATAAGCGCATCCAAAAAGATCGCAGACATGCTATAAGCGCCTGTCATCAATGGGTCATACAGGGAACATTATAAAGATCCCGGTACAATAAATAACAGCGCTGTTGCTGTTTCAAGCTGAATAAAGCTGGTGTTAAAGTACTGAGACTCAGCTTTGTGTTTTGGGGAGCAAGATGGGGATTCGCATTTCACAGCGCACACACACACAGTCACAATGCTGTAGTAAACAGATGTTGACTAAATGAGTGAGGCACACAGACTCAGACGGAGAATAGGAGAGATTGCCAGAGAGAGAGAGAGAGAGGATTGAGACGCGCTGGGCGGGCGAGCGAGATAGATAAGAAGAGAGAGAGAGAGAGACGCGCTGAGCGAGCGAGATAAGGAGAGAGAGAAGAACCATCAGCTCAGTTGTGATCACATAACGCTCACCAGACAAAGTGTATCCATACTACTCGTATTGCAAGACATCGCTCGTTTATCAAGTCAAAATTGATTAAAAATTTTTGCTCGTCTTGCAAAACACTTGTAAACCAAGTTACTCGTAAACCGAGGTTCCACTGTGTGTGTGTGTATATATACATATACATAACATACATATATATATACACATATACAAATATAGACATATATATATACATATATACACATATATATATATACACACACACACAAGAAGTTATGAAAAAGAAAAGGGAATATTTTAAAAATAACGTAACATGATTGCCAATATACAGTAATTGTTTTGTGAGTGTTATTGAGTGTTGCTGTCATCAAGGATTTGATTATCATTATTTCTTTCAATCAGGTTTGTATTTGTAGGATGTGTTGTGTTCAAGTTACATTCCGTGTTTGTCAATCGTTGTAAAGATAACAGGTTTAATTCATCGATTCGTTTCTTACTGCATCAATAAACAGTTCGTCTTCTTCTTTATCTGAGACCTGACACACTGCATGCACAGGTTTTTTTTACACTGTCTTCCTTTAGCGGGACATTGACTTTTTTGCTTTGTTTCCGCAGTAGCTGCACTTATGAATATGCTTGTATGTATCAGACGTTTCATATTTTTTTGCTGCCTTCTCAATTGTGTAATTCGGTTTTTGTTCAGCACTCTTTGGAACTGTTGCTTTTTGTCTGTGCACTGCGTCAGTTCACGTGAGCCACTCGGTGTACATGCATCGAAGTTTCCCAGCTGTGCTAGTTCCATGTCGTGCTATGTCAACGGCCGTATTTAACGTTAGCTAAGACCCGGCACTTAAAAGTTTCTCTCGCAGTTTCGCTGAGTTTGTGCCAAACACCACCCTGACCATCTCATCTTCGTCTGCATAAGCACAGTCCTTCACCCGTGAATATTTAGCGGCAGTGTTTCTATTGGATTGCGCTGACGGACGCCCTTATATGGGCAGGCACTAAATTACAAACGCCAGCGGCAGCCTGTCTATGAACTTAATTTAAACTTTAGATTTACACCGTGCTTTGTTTCGCCACTCGCTGGGCGGCACGGTGGCGCAGTGGTAGCGCTGCTGCCTCGCAGTTAGGAGACCTGGGTTCGCTTCCCGGGTCCTCCATGTGTGGAGTTTGCATGTTCTCCCCGTGTCTGCGTGGGTTTCCTCCCACAGTCCAAAGAGATGCAGATTAGGTGGATTGGCGATTCTAAATTGGCCCTAGTATGTGTTTGTGTGTGTCCTGCGGTGGGTTGGCACCCTGCCTGGTATTGGTTCCTGCCTTGTGCCCTGTGTTCGCTGGGATTGGCTCCAGCAGACGCCCATGACCCTGTGTTCGGATTCAGAGGGTTGGAAGATGGATGGATGGATGTCCATCCCACCACCAAACTGCTCATGCTGAATGATGTTACAGGCAGCATAATGTTCTCCATGGCTTCTCCAGACCCTTTCACTTCTGTCACGTGCTCAGGGTGAACCTGCTCTCATCTGTAAAAAGCACAGGGCACCAGTGGTGCATCTGCCAATTCTGGTATGTGGTGCATCTGCCAATTCTGGTATTCTATGGCGAATGCCAATCGAGCTGCATGCTGCTGGGCAGTGAGCTCAGGGCCCATTAGAGGACATGGGGCCCTTGGGTCACCCTCATGAAGTCTTTCTGGTTGTTTGGTCAGAGACATTCACACCAGTGGCCTGATGGAGGTCATTTTGTAGGGCTCTGGCAGTGCTCATCCTGTTCCTATTTGCCCAAAGGAGCAGATACTGGTCCTGCTGATGGTTTATGGACCTTCTATGGCCCTCTCCAGCTCTCCTAGAGTAACTGCTTGTCTCCTAGAATCTCCTCCATGCCCTTGAGGCTGTGCAGGGAGACACAGCAAACCTTCTGGCAATGACACGTATTGATGTGCCATCCTGGAGAAGTTGGACTACCTGTGCAACCTCTGTAGGGTCCAGGTATCGCCTCATGCTACCAGTAGTGACACTGACTGTAGCCAAATGCAAAACTAGTGAAGAAACAGTCAGAAAAGATGAGGAGGGAAAAATGTCAGTGGCCTCCACCTGTTAAACCATTCCTGTTTTGGGGGTCATCTCATTGTTTCCCCTCTAGTGCATCTGTTGTTAATTTCATTAACACCACAGCAGCTGAAACTGATTAACAACCCCCTCTGCTACTTAACCGACCAGATTAATATCCCATAAGTTTCATTGACTTTATGCTATACTCTGATTAAAAAGTGTTCCTTTAATTCTTTTGAGCAGTATATATATATATTTATATTTACTTCATAAATACTTCTTATGTCCTACTGTGATGTAGGATAAATTCTTATCCTAGTCAGACTGTTAATACAATTCCTGGAAGTAATTTCGAACCCCTCAGTAAGTACTGGTCCTGGTCTTAATAACAACAACAACATTTATTTATATAGCACATTTTCATACAAAAAGTAGCTCAAAGTGCTTTACATAATGAAAAATAGAAAAATAAAAGACACAGTAAGAAAAATAAAATAAGTCAACTTTAATTAACATAGAATAAGAGTAAGGTCCGATGGCCAGGGTGAACAGAAAAAAATAAAATCTGTAGGGTTTCCAGACCATTAGACTGCTCAGTCCCCTCTGGGAATTCTACCTAACATAAATGAAACAGTCCTCTTTGGATTTAGGGTTCTCACGGAAGGACTTGATAATGATGGTCACGTAGACTTCTGGCTTTTGATCCATCCATCATTGTTGGAGCATCATGATGCTTTGAGTAGGTGGTGGTGTGGCAGGCCGCCACCACAAAGAAACCGGAAAAAGAAACAGAAGAGAGAGTAGGGGTCAGTACGGATTTTAGAGCCACCATGAATAGTTATTATGATGAATTGAACATACAGCGTATCAGGATTAAGTTAAAGTGAAGTTATGATAAGGCCATGTTAAAGTAATGTGTTTTCAACAGTGATTTAACGTGCTCTACTGTATCAGCCTGGTGAATTCCTATTGGCAGGCTATTCCAGATTTTAGGTGCATAGCAGCAGAAGGCCGCCTCACCACTTCTTTTAAGTTTTGTTCTTGGAATTCTAAGGAGATACTCATTTGAGGATCTGAGGTTACGATTTGGAATATAAGGTGTCAGACATTCCGATATATAAGATGGGGTGAGATTATTTAAGGCTTTATAAACCATAAGCATAATTTTAAAGTCAATTCTGAAAGACACAGGTAACCAGTGTAGTGACATCAAAACTGGAGAAATGTGCTGGGATTTTCTTTTCCTAGTTAGGATACTAGCAGCTGCATTCTGCACTCGTTGCAAACGATTAATGTCTTTTTTGGGTAGTCCTGAGAAGAGTGCGTTACAGTAATCTAGTTGACTGAAAACAAAATGCATTAACTAATTTCTCAGCATCTTTCAGTAATATAAGAGGTCTAACTTTAGCTATGTTTCTTAAGTGAAAAAATGCTGTCCTAGTGATCTGATTAATATGTAATTTAAAATTCAGATTTCAGTCAACAATTACCCCTAAGCTTTTTACCTCCGTCTTGACTTTTAATCCTAATGTATCCAGTTTATTTCTAACAGCCTCATTGTATCCATTATTGCCAATCACTAAGATTTCAGTTTTCTCTTTATTTAACTTGAGAAAGTTACTATTCATCCATTCTGAGATACTAGTCAGACATTCTGTTAGTGAATCAAGAGAATCGGAGTCATCTGGTGCTATTGATAAGTACAGCTGTGTGTCATCAGCATAGCTGTGGTAGCTCACGTTGTTCCCTGAGATAATCTGACTGAATGGAAGCATGTAGATTGAGAAGAGTGGCGGACCCAGGATAGAGCATTGTGGAACACCATATAGGATAGCATGTGTCTTTGAGTTGTAATTACCACAACTCACAAAGAATTTTCTCCCTGTCAGGTAGGATTCAAACCAATTTAAGACACTGCCAGAGAGGCCCACCCATTGACTAAGGCGATTTCTAAGAATATTATGATCAATGGTGTCAAATGCAGCAGTCAGATCTAAGAGGATGAGAACAGATAAATGGCCTCTGTCTGCATTTACTCGCAAATCATTTACTACTTTAACGAGTGCCGTTTTTGTGCTGTGATTTGTTCTAAAACCCGACTGAAATTTATCAAGAATAGCATGTTTATTGAGGTGGTCATTTAACTGCATAATGACTGCCTTCTCCAGAACTTTACTTAAGAAAGGCAGGTTAGAGATGGGTCTAAAATTTTCAAGAGCCGAGGGGTCATGATTATGTTTCTTAAGTAGGGGTTTAACTACAGCAGTCTTAAGACACTCTGGGAAGACTCCCATATCTAATGACGAATTTACTATGTCAAGAAATGATAGGACATGTGGCTACACATTTCACCTTGCATCAGAAAATGGAGAAACTCCACATGTGCTAGCATGTGCCACATTCTATTTCTCAAATCTGTTATGAACCATAAATCAATATATCAAAGTTAAAATTTATTTAGTGATTCTTTTGAATTATAGATGCTCTCTGGTTATTTGAGATGTGAAGAGGAGTCCATAGCACAAATATCAGACTTTCATTGCAGAATTTTACTAAGCATCTTTGTTTAATAAATGATACTTATATTTTGCCAACAGTACAGTTTTACTTTTATTTTTCGGTTATGTTAATAGTTTTCAAAGATTTCTAGAGACAAAAATGTTCATGTGATAACTGAAGTACTCTAAACAGTCTTAACGATATTCATATAGCCTGGCAGCATTTACACAGAGAGTCAGTTTTGCACTTAGAAAATTTCTTGAAAAACATTTTGATACTGAAATTTACTAAAAATGTATAATTTCATAGTAGTAGCAATTTTTTCAAACCAATGTGTACCAAATCGTCATTTTACCTAAAATTCTATATTGAGCAGAAAACAAAATCTGCTGACAAAGCAAAACTCATTTCTAAATGTATTCCTCATATGTTGCCAAAACTGAAACACTGTAATTTTTATTGAACCCTTCATCATTCATCTACATGACTTTGTTTTGCTACTTTCCTCCCTTTACACTGTTTCTAAATTAACATATATTTTTTATTGTGGGATTTAGCTTTTAGTTTACATGTGTTTGCAAATATATCAATCCTCTGTGCAATCATAAAACAAATAGTTTATAGTACTGTTCTCATAACTGGAGGGTCATAGTGTGTTCCATGGAGGCCGGGAACATGTATAGTTGGAAATATACAGACACTGTATTTTTGAGCCTGTTTCTAGGCCTCAGAAATATGATGTAAAGACTCCAGTACTAGGGCTTCACTGAGCTGGATTTCATTGTTTCTGGTCTGGTGCATTTATACTTATTTGCCATTTTCATTGTGAATGAAAATTTGAAATAGAAAATATAAATCAAATAAAAAGAAACGAAAAATATAGAGAAAAAATATTGCACACTGAGATGTCTGAGCCAATTAGAACTTCCTACTCTGAGACTCTTGAGAAACACAAGCACAACTCCTCTGAAGCACTTCTGGGTCAGGCACAGCCTTACAAATCCCCTGTAATTGTCTGCCCAGAATTCTCTCTGGTGGCCACAGATATGCCAGCCAGACTGCTCCCCCATCTTTAACAAAAGGACCAGACCACCCTGCAGGACCCTCGATAGCAAACTTCCTGCTGCCAGAAGTTACAGAGGTGGGGAATGTATGAGGTTTTATTGTGGATTCCCCACTCTCCTTCCATTACCCTTTTAGTCCTTGAATTATTCATAATTCTTTCCTGTTTCTCTGTCTGGCATTCTACTAGAGCAGGTTAAAATTGAAATGTGTTCCAGCACTGGTCCTGACCCAAATTATCTTTACTGTGTATATACTTTAACAGTATACACTATATGGGTCCAATATTTACATATATACACTTTTTAAGGGTTACTTTTCCTACTATAAGAGTTAATTTAGCACAGTTTTGCTGAGTGGTGATGAATATGAGCGTCTCTTGTAGTAAGTCCTACATGCTTAGTGACATGCCTCCTTTATCAGTGCCTTCATTGATGATTTAACAGCAGTTTCAGTTCTAATATAGAATAAGTATTAATATGATTTAAAAGATCAGAAATAAAAAGCCTTAAATGACCCGTTGGTGAAGAAATCAAGTTATCAAGAAAAATAAGCCCTTTGTGTTGAAGATATGTGCCCAAATGTTAACATACAGATTCTTGATAGGCTCAGCGACCAGAGCTAGAATTGACAGGTTTTAAAAAGGTTTCAATGAATTTGTGGAAGCTATATTTACTGCTAAAGGAGGTGTCAAAGTACTGACTGATAACACATACAGCATTTACCATTTTGTTTTTTCAATGTGCTAAACTTGACAAGCAAGAATTGTGCTTTACAATATATAAATTTACCCACCAAACTAATTTTTATAACACTGTTAAAATTAAATACAGGTTTTTTATAATCCAATATATACAGTTGTTTGAAAACTTGCCAAAACTGATAAAGTAAATTTATAGATTTGGTCTTCAACTGCAACATTGTTTACTTATCAATAAAATACTCTAAAAAGGAAATTAAGTAAAATTAAAAATGGTTAAAATTAAGATACAGTCCTGCCATCTGTTTGCAGAAAGGATTGAATAATAAACTGTAATGACAATCATTGATTTAATTTTGAAATAAAACATAGATTATTCTGCTTGCCACACGTGCTACTAGTCACTAATTCTGTTAAACCAGAAATACTGACTTTTGCACTTAAAGCTGTGTTGCAGCAAAGAAGCCTGTAGGGGGTGTCATCGTGTTTTGAATTCATATGTTCTGTGAGCAACAACTCAGCCTCTCTATCCTAGCCAAAATTTAATATGTGGTGAGGACCATTCAGTCTGCTTTTCAAAATTCCATATATTAATTTATATTTCTGCTCTGAATTACAAATTTTAGTTAATGTTCAATCTTTATTGTATACTATATTTAAAACATTCTCAGTAATATTTATTATGTAACTCTCTTAAATATTTTATAAATTAGTGTTTCTGTTGTTTTCCAGTAAAACATGTTTGAAGCTTGTATGCTGGCTTTTACTTATACATTTTCTCTACCCCTGCAGTGTGCCTATCGTTCTAGATAATAATCACTATGTTCCCCAACAGTATTAGTATGCAAGCTTTGTTCTGAGAAGTCTATAGCATGCTGTGCTTCTGTAGTGTGCAGTGAGTATTTGATAGCAAACTTTTGATTTGTTGCTGTGTTTCTGCACTCTTTAATTGAGAATTTCTCATTTCAGCTGAAAACGTTATGTAGCATGCTACATCTTCTTTCTGAGTAGGGGTTGCCTAACTGGAAAGGGACACCACATTGCCAAAGTAGGCCCATTTACAATATAGGGTTTTGTTTTTAGTTTACTGTACTTTCTTGCCTTTTTGTATTCTTCCCCAGTCATCCCTTACTTCTATGTATCCATCCATCCATCCATCTATTTTCCAACCCGCTGAATCCGAACACAGGGTCACAGGGGTCTGCTGGAGCCAGTCCCAGCCAACACAGGGCACAAGGCAGGAACCAATCCTGGGCAGGGTGCTAACCCAGCACAGGACACACACAAACACACCCACACACCAAGCACACACTAGGGCCAATTTAAAATTGCCAATCCACCTAACCGGCATGTCTTTGGACTGTGGGAGGAAATCGGAGCGCCCGGAGGAAACCCACGTAGACACAGGAAGAACATGCAAACTCCAGGCAGGGAGGACCCGGGAAGTGAACCCGGGTCTCCTAACTGCGAGGCAGCTGCTTAGCTCTCCTTTTTTAAATGTTTAAAGACTAGGGGGCTTTGCCCCCTGCTTGCTTCGCTCGCCTACCCCCTTCCCCTACCCCGGGGCGCACTATGCGCCTGCCACTTCACATCTCTTTCACTTGCGTTGTGAAGGGATGACTGAATGCACGCCAAGGAGATGCGGTTGGGTCATCTGCTGGCTTATTGCTGCTGCTGCTACCGAGCTGCGTCTTCTGCTTGTTGTTTTGCGCGTCGATCATTTAAAAGCCTGTACAGCAGCTGTCCTTTTGTCTCACTGCCTTGTCTCGCGGGATGTTAAAGTGTCTCTCGTGGGATGTCAAAGTGTCTTTCTGAATCAGCTGCTGGCTTGCTGCTTCTGCTGCCGCCGAGCTGCGTGTTCTGCTTATCGTGTTGCGCGCCAATCATTCAAAAGCCTGTAGCGCAGCTGTCCTTTTGTCTCACTGCCTTGTCTCGCGGGACGTCAAAGTGTCTTTCCAAGAAGATCATGTCTCAACCCAAGATTTATTATAATAGAGAGATATGCCTCTTTTTGTTTTTCCCCAACCTGTCATTTTCTGAAGTTATTTTCTTCTAGTTTCTTGAACTGTGGAGCATTTTGAAATTCAGTGTGTTTAATTGTTTATGTTCTTAAGTTATAATAACATCATTGTACTGAGTGTTTATGTCTAAAGAATGCTCCCTGTTGCTGTAACATCAATACATATGTATTGTGATTGTCATTTATTTAAGAGTAAAGGGCTACATTAATGTGTTGTTAAAATGTTGTGTAAAAATTAAACTGAAGACTTTGTGTAATAAAAACATAGTTTTGTTTGTTCCAAGAATTACAGATTCACAGTCAAGGTCTTCTGATTATGACTTTTTCCCCTAATATTACATTTTTCATGATCAGCTACACCCCATTTATAATATGAATACAATTCCAAACCTCTGACACCTGAACAAATAATTCAAGAAAACGTCCAGGTATACATAACTATTTGATAAGCAGCTAAGAGATGTCTCATGTTGTGGTGGTTAGACACATATGAGTATATTATTGGATTTAGCCTTCACTTTTTAAGTACACCTGGTTGGAGAGATTATGTGTCTGCCCTGCAAAAGAGTGGCACCCTATCTAGGAATGGTTCATATCTTGTGTCCAGTTCTTACTAGATAGTTCCAAACCCTCCGTGACCATGACTTGAATTACGTAGACTTGAAAATTAATGGTTGGATCTCCCCTTTGAAGCTGTAAGGCATAAACCAGAATGACATCAGAAAATAGTTCTGGGGGAAAAATGTAAGCAATTTGGATGCAGAAACAAAATATTGAAATTAATTTAGAATTCCTGTATGGCACATTAACTGAGCTTAGAAAAAATGTAGTATCTTGAAAAATAAATAATTCAATGTTATATTAACAATCGTCAATGATCAGGTCATCAAAAAACCCTACTGTAGTAGACAGAACAATAATTTAGAGTTCTGAAGAAAAACTCTAAACCAAATGTCAGTGAAGTCAACAACCTCCATATTACAAGGCTGATAGTGTCACAGACTGCTGTGCACAGCAGATTTTAATAACACACTGATAAAAGCTACACTTTAAGATGCAAACATATCAGCAACAAAAAATGAAAACAGTGCAGATATGTGCCAGAAGAGTTGTGGTAAACAGTATTATTTACAGATGAGCAAATGTAAAGCTACATCCTATTGTTGTAATATTGATAGTGTGGGGAAAGGAACAAAGAGCAGGCATCATGTTATGTCAGTAAGCCAGCACATTTTAAAAGGGTAACAAGGAGAATACACTGAAGACAGGTAAAGGGTCAGAACTGAGAGATCAAGAAAGTTAAGTGCCAAAACCAAAGCAAGAAGTGAAAAATCAGAGTCTTTTAAACCCATTGCTGCAGTTACCCCCTACAAAAAGCTGAAAAAAAGACAATCACAAATGAAACAAAATCCAAAATGTATAACACATCCAAAGTAGATGACCTTATATTGGGAAGTATGGTGGAAATTGTGTTATTGCTTAGCTATGCTTTGGAGTCTTAAGTCCTTGATTCATTTAAATTCATTAATGATTAAACTAATTTTTGTAGCATTAGAGTGACTTTAGAAGTGTATGAAAACATCTTGTCTTGTTATGTATAAAATTTATCCTCACTCATATTGAAATCTCTTTATTACACCAGACAATAATACAAAATCAAGAAATTAATTGGAAAGCCTGAAGGAGTCCGTTTATCAGTTGCTACCACATTTAAATTGCTGAAATGGAGGCTGAAGTCAGAAATACTTAAAAGCAAATTACTGGTCTGCATGGCCTCAAAAGGTTTCGATTAACATCTCAATAAAAAAAACAAATAAACAACGAGAAGATTACAGTGAAAAGACATATTGTCCCAATACTTATTCTTACCTGAAAAGGGTGAATAGGACACTATAGATATATTATTGTAAAACATTAAAGCATATACAGTATGTGCAGGAATACTCAGAGATAAAAGGCAGCACTGTGTATGTTTGTTTCATGGTCTCAAATCTGATTAGCTTTTGTCTACATCAGTTTTGATCATGAGTGGAATAAATGGGTGCCATATACTGTGGTTGAATAATGAAAATTGTGAAACATACATGAATGATAAAACTATTATAGTAACCTTTTCCCAGATTTCTCTCAGCTACCTCACCATATATGCAGCTGTTTTAGTTGAAAGAGAAGGGTAGTGTGAATAAGGGTATGTGAGCCCAAGTTTATTTCATGGATTTTCCCAAATAAGGGCTGCTATTTAAATAATAATGCAGAGTATATGTAAATTCTTCTTACATGCATTCACTTGAAATGTAGAATAAGAGTTTGTACTGGCAATCCTGACTTGAAATTCAAGTTCAACTGCCCTGACTTTTTTCAGCTGCAGCCTTTATTTTGAGGTAAGAATTAGTGGAGGTTATTTTATTTTACATGTGGACTGTTTATTTACTGCACTCTAGTTTTATAAAGCTGTTTAAAATAGTTCCTTTTTTTAAAATAAAAAAAGTCATTGCAAGTCTTTTTACACTTTTTTATTCCTTACAAATTAATTTATATTATACCTTGATTTTTATTGCTTTCAAAAGTTTCAAGTTTTTTTTTTCTGATAAAGGCCAAAGAAAACCTTCATCCATTTTCTGAACCTAATTTTCCACTTGGTAAGGACAAGATGTTGAAGCCTATCCCATTGAATCACAGATATGTAAGCAAGAATATTATTAGTATTTGGAAAAGCATACATTATTCGGGGTTTGTGTTTTAATCAAACACTTTTATTACTTTTTTTTATCTATTTACCATGTCTGCTGTCATACTTCCTCTATATATAGTATATTTTAATTTGATTTATGCTGAATGAAAATTGTTAACTGTTTTTTCCATAATTGTGCAAACATATCTTAGCTGAATGATATATATTAATATCAGGAAGGTTTATGACGTTTAGAAATAAATTAACACAGCAAATTATTTGTGTTTATAATTCTAAAAGCAAAAATGAAAAAATATAAGAAAAACAAAAATATTTCATTATTATATGGGAGGTGCAAAAAGCATGAATATCACAATTTAAAGTTGATCCTGTAGTATGAAACAGAAAGTTAAGTCATTTTTAATTTAATACAAATCAAGAAATTTCAGACAACAATTATGTCTCTGCCACATTTGACATTAGTAAATATTATAGTATTATTAACTATAAGAACCTACTAAATGCATATTTATTCTAAGAAATCAAGGGTTAACTGTTTTGTCATCATCCATTTTCCAAAACCACTTATCCTTAGCTGGGTTGCAGGGAAGCTAGAGCCTACCCTAGCAATCACCACGCACAAGGCAGAAAGGCAATCCCTGGACAGGGTGCCAGTTCTGCTGTATTGTTATCTGTTTGTTTTTTTTTTTCTTGCTAATTAGAATTTATAAAATAAAATAGTTGTGTACAAAAGAGATTTGTATGGAAAGATTTATCAGATGTCACATGCACTAAAAATGTGGAATATGTGTGACTCTTATGTAATTACATGTTACAACACCGTAGTACAGTGGATAGTCCTGCTGCATTGCAGATCCAGGGACCTGAATTTGAATGTATACATTTATAAACTCATTAGTATCTATTGGTATAGAAATATATAACTGCCAGTATGTTCTGTTAACAGGAAATGGTATATAGGCTCAAGCGATAATATCTGGTTCTCATGTGAAAGTACAAGTATCTAGTGCACACAAGATTATTTTTTATTGAAAAAGATAAATAAAAACTACTATGTTCCTTCTGTGGCTCCTTACAAAACACATAACTGTAGATAGCATTTTTTAAAAATACTTACAATATTATTTTTGTCTAAGGTAAATTCCCTTCAAACCAGCTTGCTGGTAAGTAAGGTGTTCAAGAGAAACAAGTTGTATTTTTGAAACTACATGTAAATCGTATTGAAATTCATAAACTACAATCGAGATTGACAGATTAATTTTATTCCATCTTGGGTTGTAGCTCTTCCTTAGCTTTTGAATTTGATTGCAAGTGATGGAGGGAAGGGATTGAAGAGCAGTGCAGGAGTTGATTAGAAGAGATATGCAGACCCACAAAATCACAATGTGAATTTTTAGTGTTTGTTTACTTACATCCTTTTTATCTGCATGTTATCTTGTAGTTTGGTTTTACTTAATTAAACAACTGTGATCTTGAAGTTACTGGAATACATTCTGACCCCTCTTCAACCCTGAGCTGGATTACGTATGTTCAGAAATACAGGAACTCATTAATTAAACAACAATTTCTGACAGTACATAGAATGAAACGCTACAGAAAATTTGATATCTTTTGAAAAATGAATCATCAAATTGTCATTAAAGTATGTGTAAAATGGAGTAAAAATAATCCATGAGAGCACATGAGTTTAAAAATGCAAGTTACAATCTGCTTTGGAGTGCTGTGATGTAAGGGGTTTAAATGTCTTATATTTGAAGTTACAAACAGTTCTAGTATTTATCCCTCTTCAGAAATATACTAAAAGTGCTCATTTAAAGATAAAAGTCATAAAATGAATATAAATATTAAATACTAATAGATGCTGTCAGGTATCTTTGTATCAAAATGCTTAAATTTATCTGTATATTTAGATTGATTTTTATTTTAAATGACAACCTATTTTGAAGTATTGATAACATTTTTTGTTAATTTATGTTACACTGGGCTGTAACTTATTCATTCTCTGGTCTTGGATGACTTCAGTGTGATCAATGGCACTGACACGGCTGGCCATGAGGATTGCATCAGTCCCCGTGGGTCTTACGATGGTGGTAAAAGTAAAGGTCAGGTACTGTAGATCGCTGGATCCTGGTTCCAGCACTATGAGACACATCGTTGGACTTGGTACTCCAATACTGGTGGTGCGGTGAAGGAGATTGATCACATCCTCTTGGGCAGACGCTGGAGGCTCCTATAGTACTGCAGGGTCTACAAAAGTGCCCAGTTGATGAATTCTGACCACAGACTTGTTGTAGCTTCTCTGCAGATCCAGTTTAGGTCTTGAAGGCAACCACCTATGAGGAGAATGAAGCTGGACTTGGCCAGACTCCAAGATCAGACTGTTTCTAATGAGTTTGCACATAGTTTATGTGAGGAACTTGCAGACTTGGGTGTGACTGCCGATCCTAAGTTAATGTGGAAGACCTTCCATTGCAAGACCCTGAAAGTTGCTTAGGGTTGTGTTGGTGTTGCTGGTATTCCCAGAAGTAGGTTTTTCATCTCTCAGGGCACCCATGATATTATCGAGAGGAGTCGCAGTGCATGGCTTAATGGTAACTCCGGTTTGTACTGGGAACTGAAAAGGATGGCTGCAGGGCTTCTGAAACTTTCTGGTATCCCCCCAAGTTGCTGAATATCATGGCCAGCCTGTAGACTGTTACTGTGAGTGCTGAGGAGAGTGGGGGCAGAACCTCTGCATTTTTCCCATTTGATTTTGGGGTTTGTCAGGGGTGTTTTCTTGCTCCTACCCTGTTCAGTGTTTGAATGGACTGATTGTTTGGCAGGGTCATGGGGTCCAGAGGCTGTGGGGCATCTGTTGATGAAGAAAGATTCACTGATCTTGACTTTGCTGACAATGCTGTGATCTTCTCAGAGTCAATGGAGGCTCTGGTTGGGGCTCTTGAGAGAGTGCTCGAGGAGTCTGAAGTTCAAGATCCAGATCTTTAATGATCTCTTGGGCATAGCCATCAGCAGTGTGTCTATTTGTGTAGAGAGTGTCGACCACGTCAAGAGGTTTACTTACCTTAGCAGTGACATTCACTCCTCTGGTGACTCTTCCTATGAAGTTAGTAGATGGATTGGGAGAGCAAGGGGGTCATGAGGCAACTGGAAAAGGGGTGTGTAGCGTTCACAAAATCTTTCCAAAAAGTCTTTAGAATCCTGATGCTTCCTGTTTTGTTGTGTGGTTGCAAGACATGGACCCTATCCAGTGACCTGAGATGAAGACTGAACTCCTGTACTGGTGCATGCTCACCAACTTGATCTGACCTGACTCATATTTTGCTTTTTCTTTTATATTTTAGACTGGTAGAAGACACCTTTACAGTTGATGAAGTTTCTGAGATGCTTGATGGCCTACAAGTTGTTGTCCATGGAGAGGTTGAGTCTGAACTAATCAACACAGCTCATACTAATGTACTACTTCTGCGCCAACTCTTCTCTCAGGCTGAGAAATTTTATTTAAAATTGCAGTCCGACATCTCTGAACTGGAAAACAGGTGTGGGAATTATAATGTATATGTAGAAAACAACAAAAACTGGGGAAAAAAACAGGCAATATGAAATAAGTAACAGTATCTGAGTACAATTTTCATCTGATACTTTCACCCATATTTATATTTTTCTACACTAATACAATAACTTCATCTAAACATAACCACAGAATTGTTGTAATCCTCTCAATAGTAGTATTGCATAATCAAAAATAAAGTAGAACTTGGGATATCCACAGGCATTTTGCAAAAAGGCAATATAAGAAAATGTGTAATAGTAAAAAAGTTCAATTTTATTTGGTGAAAATAATGTCGGAGTAATGGTAGGAAAAAGTTTTATAGGAATAAACCTGACTAAATTATTTAGATGCCATTCAGGCTTATCGTTAAATTGTATTTTAATGTTGTGACCGATTGATCCTCATGAACCCATACAGACAACAATATGCAAGTGTTAATGTGCTGCAATTTGAGATTGTTAATGATAATGAATTATGGCTTTGATCAGGGTTCTCCAAACTTCCAAACACAATGGGCACTTCAGCACTTTTCAGTGGGCTGTAGTAAAAAAAAAAAAAGATCAATGACTTTAGATATGAGTTTTATTGAAATCAGAAATTTTTATAAACTAATTACAGAGTATGTGAGATTAAATTATCATTCATTCAAATTCTCATATTTTCAACACAAATTATAATATAACCATTAATGTGAATGATGGAACTGTTTTTGCGTTTTTTAAAATCTTTTTAAAATGAGCTTCAAATTTTGGAACGCTAATTACAACTTCAAATGTTGTAAATTTGACCTGTATTTTGACTTGATATATTTAAGTTGTGAAAAAGTTTGTTCGCAAAAAGATACGTTGTCCCAAAAATGGAGATAAATTTACAAGCAAATTTCTTCAAATTTGGAAACAGCTCAGAGTTCAAAAATGTATAAAAATCGATCAAGTTTCCATCCTTGTATTTATGTTTAATATGTTCATTTGCCTGAAGTTCAATAATTTCCATTTGAATTTGACTTGGGACATCAGCAAGATCATAGTCAAATGGATTTTGAAGCAATCTAATTTCCCTAGCATTGGCATCTAAATCAGCAAATCACTTCTGAAAATGTTGTTTAAGATCTGAAATAACTAAATTTGTGAACGAGAAAGGAAATTCCACTTCACCCTTTTTATGCAATTTTGCACATTATGGCATATGAGCAAAGTTACAATCTTTCACATGGCCTTCCAGAAGTATCAACTTTTCTCTGAATGCCTTGATATGAGTTAATAAATCACAAATTAAGTTATTTTCACCCTGCAACTTTAAATTTAAATTGTTCATGTGGTTCACCAAATCTGCAAAAAATGCCAATTTCCAAAGCCACTCTGTATCTGATAAAAGTAGTTCATAATGGTTTTTCTCAGTAAGAAATATATCAATTTCATTCCTGAGATGAAAGAAATGTAAAAGAACCTTTCCACAGCTAAGCCATCAAACTGCAGCGTAATATGTCAAATCAGCATACTCGGAATCACATTCCTTGAGAAAAGACCAAAACTGGCGATGATTAAGTTTAATGAGAGCGAATGAAATTTACCATAGAAATAACAGGTTTTGATACACAGCTCATATCAATGTATTTTCCACAAAGTGATTGTTGGTGGATAACACAGTGAAGAAATATTGGTTTTGATATTCCTGCATTCTCACAAGCTTTTGTGATTTGTCCAACCAAATCTTTATACCAGACATGTTTTTTCCTCCATCAACTGTCACACACTGCAGACGATTCCAGTCCAAATTATATTCTATTAGTGTTTTTTGAATTTCTTTGAAGATATCCTCTCCTGTTGTAGTGCCATGCATGCTGTGAAGTGACGCTAATTCCTGTTTGACATTAAGTTCATTGTTGACGCCACGAAAAAATACTATGAGTTGCGAGGTATTACAAACATCAGTTAATTCAGCGGATATACTGACTAAAACATTGTGCTTTGCCTACAACTTGCTGGATAATGCTATTTCCCATATTTTCGACCGGACGAGCAATAGTATTTGGCACAAGACATCATTTTAAAAAGATCAAGTTTATCTAGGCATAACTCAGCCACTGCTTCCATCATACATTCTTTGATGATATTGCCATCGATGAATGGTTTTCCTCTTTTAGCCAAAACATAAGCAACTATGTAGCTTACCAATCATTTTCTGAGTTTGCTTTTGTAAATAAGTCTGGCTGAGAACTCAGACAAAGACATAATAATTCAAATTTATCTGAACGCTACTTTTCTTTAAATTGTGAAAACTTTGAAGCATGTTTTATTTCATAGTGGAGGCATGCGTATATTGTATTCTTTCAACACTGCAACATAGTCTTTACAAATGAGACATACGGCTTGATCCTTTGACTTCAATTGTATGAAGAAGTATTTTACACCCCATTCTTCATTAAACACACGATATTCATGAACAACTTTTCTTTTTCCCATCCATGTTAAAACTCTAAAAGAATAAATTTATAAATAATTTTGAAATTATAAAATCACAAGAACTCTGTACAAGCAAATATGTGAATAAGTGAATACGCACCTTTAAATATAAATTTATGCAATTACAAATTGAGTATTACACTGCACCAATGCAAGTGTTCTTATGGACAATTAACCGTAATGACTAGTAATGAATTTCCAAGTTCACTTTAAAGATTAGTCACAGCACCAGAGCTACCTGCACTGTCAATCATGGCCGAACAAATACGAAGAAATACCGCAAAGTATACAGTTTTACGATTCAGTATTAAATAAAGTTTTGAATAATAATAATATTAACATTATATGGAATATCAATATATTTCGAACACAATTTTAATTATTGCATTTGAAATCTATCAACACGCTGTGTTTTTTTTTATGGGAATATTAGTCCAATTGGCGCATTTCCGCACAATTCTTCTACGGGCTGGATAAAATCATATCGCGGACTAGATATAGCCCATGGCCCGTACTTTAAAGACTCCTGACATCGATCATTATCTTTAACTATTAGTTACGCACACCACACTATTATAAAAACATATCTTTAAATGTGTTAAACCAAACCATTTAAGAATAAAGATGGTAGTTTTGTAGTAATCAAATGATCAAATATTTATTATTTACAAGGATATATATATATATAATAACTAAAAACTATCTTTTTTTGTAATTGGTAAAATATATGTTTAAGACTTTAAGCATAAAGAGAAATATATGGAAAAAATTGCATAAATGTTTTATAATTTGTTTTTATGTTACTTATTTAGAAAAATATGTAATAATGCTCTTCCTTCTTATGTCATTTATAATATTTAAAGGAATCCTAGTTAATATTAACACGAGAGGTAAGGTAGGTAATGAATTACTATTTACAGGCCTTGGGCATTTATAAAAGGAAACTAACTATACTTGTGGCATCTTCCCCTTCTGTATTAGGCTCTAGGAGTGTTTAATTGGCACATTATTCTTCTCTGGTGATTTTATTGTAATTGCCCTGACTAGTGTTGTGTAGGTTTGGTCATTGTTTTTTCCTGTGATTAACTGTTTCTTCTACTTCAGGTTCCTTCACCCATGTTTTACTTGCAGGCTTCTTCTGCATATCTTGCAACCTCAGCCCCCAAGTCTTCTATTTTTAAAAAGCAGCTTACCAAGTTTTCATCCTATTCACAATAATACACTCTGTGCATTCCAAAAAGCAGTCCATTTGTGATAATTTAAACATTTTACTCTTTGAAGCATTGGTCAGTACAATGTAAATTCAGGTTTAGTTTTTATTTTATTCTCATGCCTTATGTAAGATTTAAATTGTCGGCGAAGTAAAAGATTTTCTGTTGGTTTATAGTTGGCCATAAAAACCCCAATGTCTCTCAATGGCACTATTCTTGTAATATAATTTGCAATCATTTTAAAATTAGTTTGGGTGAATTAATTGTGACCCATTTCTACATACAATACTTCTTTTTAATATGTTTTGTTGTGTGTTGATATTACAGATTTTCTGGAATGATCAGTTTTTTTCGGCCTTATGTAGATTTGTAAAAAGGTTGCACTAGGACTCTAGCAAAAAATGTCTAAAATATAATAACAATAGTATGTTCAATTAAAATTTTGTTAACTGATTTAAGAAAATTTTGTATTTATGTACAAAATGAGCATAACACCGTAGAATTAGTATTCAGAAACTTATTTGCACTGGATGACCATTAAAATGAATTTAGAGCTTTTCCACTGAAAGGTGATAAAAGCATAACAGCGTACTTTATTATCAATTCTGATGAGGAAAGAATGGTGTTTAGAAACAATTATAGTACAATCTTTGCAACTATCAAGGCTCAACAAGAAGGTGTCAGATATCTGGTGTTGTCCATACTGTAATTCAGTTTTGTGTAATTTCATGTATTCTTTATCCCATCAGCTATAAAACATTCAGTATCACTTCATGCTCACTTAAGTGATTTTAGAAAGTGATTTTTAGAAAAACGAAAATAGCCAATTTTGGGATATAGATACAACACCTTCGAAAGAAAAGTAGAGATGAGAAGTAGGAATAATAGTTGATGTGAGCGAGCCAACTAATTTTCTGTATACAGTGGTGACTTTTTGCTTATTGGTTTTAATTTCACTGTTCTCTGTACAGGTGACAGTACTGCTACTACTTCTATTGCATACTTCACATAGTGTGTGAGACAGAGCATGGTGTTGGCTATGAAAGATTTAACAAGTCTATAGTGATTTTTGATGGCTAGCACAATTCTATTGATTTATGTGTTTGTTTGTAATATAATACAGTTTTATAGGACTATGATATGGCATGCATGATACACATGTATTTTCATTGCATATTTCAACATTGTATTAAAAGCAGTAATGGCATATTTTCTGTTGCAATAACTTATCATCTTAATAAATAGTAAATGCCATGTTGAGGATCACCCATTTAATTAGCCAGTCTTAACGTCCCTCATCTTTAAAATAAGAGTTTTACATTTTAAAATAAAAATTCAGCATTCAAAAATAACAAAACATAAGCGTCCATGAAGTTCTACCTGTGGTATGGCACATATGTCTATCTAAATATTCTTTTAGGTTATCCAGGATATCATCCTGCACTTACTAAATTATCTTCTTTGGTGCCTTTTAAGGCTTGCCTGAAGTTAACATACCTGCTTTTTGTTGCCCTTTTGCTGCTTGACTTAGAACAATTCTAAATGCAAAATGTATTTGGATGGGTTTCAGTTTAATCAGATTTTGTTACTGTTTGATTCTTTATCTGTGTTTCATCACCCTTATTTCATCCCACATATGGTTGTGATCAGTTGCATGACCAGTTGTCTTTTGTTTCCTGGATGATGGGAAAAAAAGCATTGTAACCATACCAAGCTGTTTAGACAGTGATCTGAAAATAGTTCTCAAGACCATATTTACATAGTAGTGAAAAATTAACATTATATAATTGTGTATATTATTATTATTTCTGAAATTAAGTGAATTAATTTTTATGACATTTTAAAAAAATTAATTGAATGTATTAACCATTCAAATTACTATGTGCTTACTATATTACTAAGATGTTGGGCAATGTCTCTTTTGACAGTTTCTTCCTGCATGCAGGGAGATTACACCTGTGGCATAAAGTCCATGAAGTATTTTAAGATAGAGGCACCTTTTTGTGGTGCAGTGCATGTTGTGAAAAAGCATCCTTTTAACCACAGACGTTACTTTGGCATGCTAAAAATAACCCCTACAGTTTAGCCTATATACTCACGCAGTTTCAGTTTTAAAGCCAGCTGTGCAGATACTATTCCAAAAAAATATATCTTAAGTAAAATGTATATTGAATAGTTTCCTGAGCTATCAGAATTTAGTAATGTTTAGTTAATAGACTTGAAAGAAATAAGGCCAATGCTTTAAATGGATGGTAATTGACACAGATTCCTGTGTTTAAGAAAAGTGAGTCCAGTTCTCAGATAACTGCTCACCTTGTCTAGATATAGAGACATTGACTTAAGTAATTGATCCTTTTCAAAGAATATTACAGTCTAGTTTTGTTTCATCTGTGCATCAGTTTTTAAATCACTTCAGGGTTGCAGGAACCAGAGCCTGTCCATGTTGCAAAATTATTCATAGTCTTCAAACGGAGGAGGTAGACATTTCTGTGGTTGCTCTGAAGTATGTAATTTGGATGACATTAATTTCATATTTACTGGCCTTCATCAGTTTTCTAAAAGTTATTTTTCTGCCTTTGCTTCTTTAAAGTGAGAGCTGATTTTAAAAAAAAAATCACGTATTACAATACTTAAGATTGATCACGTATCTGTATCAGTGTAAAGGTCTGACACCTTCTGCCAATAACATTGCTTCATGGAGCTTTAATGTGTTTAAGAATGTATTGGGAATTTGGAGGAGATCAGTTCACAAGTATGGATTTGCATACTGGACAAATGCAAGAAGGGTAATTGGTGCTGATGAAGGGTTATTGGTGCTGAAGTTGGGTAATTGGTGCTGCCTTGGGTGGGGGCACCGACTAAATTTTGGAATGAATCATGACCTACAGTCTTTACTTGAGCAAATGGGGAATCTGAGCCAAATCTGGCAGAAACAGATTTAACAGTGTGGATATGCATACTGGACAAACACTCCCATAAACAAACATTCATCTTTATAGATTAGGTATAAATTATCAAATATCCTGTCTTTTGATTATTTATTATACTTTTGGTTGATTTGGCTGATATATTATATGGTAAAATTTGATCTTATTTTAGAACAACTTTGCATGCACTTAGTGAAGAGTGCCATACAAAAACAAGCTAAACTGAAAGCGTTGAAAAGCTTTTGGTTTTGATGGCATTGAAGCCCAGTATTTGGTTTACATTAGTTTCCCCTTTTTAATGTTTAAGCTTAGGTAACTCAAATACTGCAAACTATAATGCTAAAAAAGTAACAGGAGTAACAAACATACCAGCTTGTTAATTTTTGAGTAATGTGGGAGATTGATTTTCTGTTATAGAATAGTTGTTATTCTCACTGGCATATTGTAGCAACAGTCTTACTCTGGAGTAATATCTTAAGTGGACATGGCAACATTATTTCTAAGTAGATCTTGTAAGTAAAATGAAATCCTCATAAAATGAAAATGGAACCTCACAGAACAGTTAGGTTTTGTCCATTTTGTGGTATCATTTGTGGTCTGAATATTTTAAAAAAGCATTTTTTTTGGATTAGTATCTACAAACATGTCTCCTCATGTATGATAGCAGCTTTAAAATCTCTTATGAGTGTGGGCTTGTAGATACAAATGCATCAAGATTTATTAAATACCAATTTTTTTTTCAGGGCAGTCAAAGCTGTCATCTAGACAGATGATCAGATGTGCTCTAGGGCTTTCAGATTTTGGATAATGTTTCTAAAAGTATTTATGCTCTTGGACCAAGTCAGAATAGTTTGTGCAATCAACGATTTTAATAATCATCACATATTTGTTTTAAATATAGACATTCAAAATTAAATTTGTATTATTTTTATTGGTGTGAAATAATCAATTGTTTTTGATATATATGTACCTATTACTTAGATTCTGAATTAGCTTCCAGTTTGTGGGTATGATGCACAATCTAATGGTTTTCCATATGTGTTTTTTTATGGCCTTATTCCTACTGATGCCACGTTAGGGGCTGTAACCTTTAGACTGGTAAAGGTGGGTTTGGATAAACATTAACTTTTAATTTGATATTTTTTAAGGGAGCTACTAGAGCAAGTTGCAGAATTTGAAAAGGCTGAGTTTACATCGTCGAGCAAAAAGGTAAGTTAAAGGGCTACATTCACCCTTAAATAATAATAGCTAAATGCTCATGCAGCTATGGTGCTTATTAATTGATTTGTGCATCTGTTTTCTTGGATTTGCACAGATGTTGTATTGCATATTCATTGCTTGCAGTTATATTTACAGTACATTGTTACATTAGTGAAAATCTCTGAGGTATGTTCTTTATTATTATTGCAGTTTTATTAGTATAGAGTAATGTACGTGGTATATACACCCACTCACCCAAACTTGCTTATCCAGGCAGGATCATGGGGCAGCTAGCCTATTCCAGAAATTATCAGGCGCAAGGCAAGACCAACACCTGAACAGGGCACCAGGCCATCATAGGATGAACATATGCACACGCTCATGTGAACTAGGGCCAATATGTGTTGTTACATTTTTCCAGTAGTTTTCCACATTTCAAATCAAAATCTAAATTGTTAGTGTGTTAGACTTTGCAATGTCATGCTGTTTTCTATCTTGCTCTTAATGCTGACATTACAGGCGTGGCTATATGTAATGCTGTAAAGGAAAATTGACTGCAGTTCTTTGTTGTGTGAGGTATTAGGCAGGAGAGAACTTGTGTCTTTAGAGTTTTATTAGTATAAAAATTCTTACATTTTTTCCTACTGTTAAAAGAATAAAATGAAAAGTTTTTATATCTATAATATGATTAAACACTTTCACAAGAAGAAATGTCTGAATCTTTTTTTTGTGTATATTTGTTTTTAACTTCTCAAATTCTGGAATCAGTGTACAGTTTGCTCTCTTTAAACAGAAATACCCACACATAATGTAATTTTATTTTTGATATCTGACATTTTTTTTCCTCAAGGGACATCACGAACCAAACAGACCTAAGCTTGCACCACTAAATGAAGGTGGTGTGTCAGAACTGCTAAACAAGGTGAGACTTGCCTTTGAATTGACATTTGGTGTATATTTAGATATGTAGAAAATGGTTGACTGATAGTGTTACAAGATATTAAAGATTCCTGAAATGCTCTTAGGAGCAGTAGAAAGTGTCATAGAAAGCCTTAGTGTATACTTTAAAACCAATTACACTTATTTTGCAATTCACTTTCATTAAATTACAGTACTTACCAGTCTTGCAATAGTTGGGTCTTAAAAACTACCAAATACTATGATGCTTACCAATTAGTTGTGTTCTGTATTTGCCTTTTATTTGTAACAACAAATTAATTTTATCTGGCAGTGGTTATGAACAGCACAAATAAAATGTGATAAATGTATATTCTTTTGTTATTGTGAGCTAGTCTGAGACAAATTATTTCTATTGTGTTATTTCTTTATCCAGTTCTTTCACTTTCTGTAGAAAGTTTAAAGTAATTTATTCCTCTCTGTAATTCTGCTCTAGTTAAGTTTTAATAATTATTCTTTACATTTATACAGCTTTGTATTAGGGATGTAAATGTCATAAATTTCTTATCTAGATGATGACTATTATTGATACCTAATAGTTGAATCTTCATTTATAGTGTCTCAATATATATACCCTTAACAGGAATTGGCCACCCTGTAATTCTATGGATGCAATAACTCAAGGGCGGCACGGTGGCGCAGTGGTAGCGCTGCTGCCTCGCAGTTAGGAGACCCGGGTTCGCTTCCTGGGTCCTCCCTGCATGGAGTTTGCATGTTCTCCCCGTGTCTGCGTGGGTTTCCTCTGGGCGCTCCGGTTTCCTCCCACAATCCAAAGACTTGCAGGTTAGGTGGATTGGCGATTCTAAATTGGCCCTAGTGTGTGCTTGGTGTGTTTGTGTGTGTCTTGCGGTGGGTTGGCACCCTGCCCGGAATTGGTTCCTGCCTTGTGCCCTGTGTTGGCTGGGATTGTCTCCAGCAGACCCCCGTGACCCTATTCGGATTCAGCGGGTTGGAAAATGGATGGATGGATGGCAATAACTCAAAAACAAATCCTTCAATCGGAACAAAACTGGGAAGCTGTCATTAGTCATTATCACTATGAAATGAAATAGTGGAACCCTATTTATTTGGTAAAAATAATTCAACTAAATTTTGCTTTGCAGAGATAGTGGTTTTATGTTTATATATATATATATATATATATATATGGTGCAGTGATCCCTCGCTATATCGCGCTTCGACTTTCGCGGCTTCACTCCATTGCGGATTTTAAATGTAAGCATATCTAAATATATATCACGGATCTTTTGCTGGTTTGCGGATTTCTGCAGACAATGGGTCTTTTAATTTATGGTACCTGCTTCCCCAGTTTGTTTGCCCAGTTGATTTCATACAAGGGACGCTATTGGCAGATGGCTGAGAAGCTACCCAATCAGAGCACGTATTATGTATTAAATAAAACTCCTCAATGATATACGATATGCTTCCCGCTCTAACTCTAACAGCCCGTATTGATTTTTGATTGTTTGCTTTTCTCTGTCTCTCTCACTCTCTATGACATTCTCTGCTCCTGACAGAGGGGGTGTGAGCAGAGGGGCTGTTTGCTTACAAGATACGGACGCTCCTGTAAAAAATGCTGAAAAGACTACCTTTACATTGATCCCGTCATTGCGGCCGCTTTATCGCAGGTACTTCGTATACTTAAAAGCCCAACAGACCTATTGATTTTTGATTGTTTACATTTCTCTCTCTCTCTCTGACATTCTCTGCTCCTGACGGCACTCCTTTGAAGAGGAAGATATGTTTGCATTCTTTTAATTGTGAGAAAGAGCTGTCATCTTTGTCTTGTCATGGAGCACAGTTTAAACTTTTGACTAAAGGGTGTTATTTCATGTCTAGAGGGCTCTAATAATGTTAAAAATTTTATTTAGAAGGTCGTAAACAGGTTTTCTATGCTCTAACTGCGAAAATATTAGATTTATAAATAAAGAATACCACTTCGAGGAAATTCATTTATCTGTCTGGAGCGGATTAACCGTTATAAATGAGGGTTTACTGTATAACTTATAACATCATGGACAGCTCAATACCTCCCCGGGGACGCTTGGTGGCAGCCTCCCTGGCCAATGTTCATTTCCCACTCTCCCACGTGGCTCCATGGGACATGGAGTCCTCTACAGCCTGGTTGGGAGAGGGGGTGGCCGCTAGGGGGCGCTGCCATGACTCAAGAGCCTGGCTGGATGAATTTTTAGCCCCACTTGGAGGTGCAATTAGGACCAGGTGGTCAAGCACCTGGAACACTTCCGGGTGGGGTATAAAACGAGCCAGCCTCCACCACTGAGGGGCCAGAATCGGGAGGAAGTAGACGAGGTGGCCTAGGAGGAGTGGTGGTGCCAGAAAGGGTTGTTTAAAGTCTGTGTTTTGTGCTTGTGGGACTGTGTTGGGCCTGTGGGACACGGGGAAGACGTGCCCCATGGCTGAAGAGAAAAAATAAAAGCCTATTTGCTTTACACATGCCTCTGCATAAGTCTGTGCCGGGTTGGGCGCTATATAGCGCCTTTTACTATATATATATATATATATATATATATATATATATATATATAGTACATATCAAGTATTGATCTAGATGCTCTCTCTCTCTCTCTGTAAAGTTTGTTATTTGTATGTTACCTGTAAACTTGCTAGATCAGGGGTCGGCAACCTTTTGCTAACTGTGTGCCAACTTAAGGTTTCAAATTATTCAGAGTGCCAACATCACATATCATTTTATACAAGTCGAGGTCAATATTCTTATTTTACCATATATTTTATTTTTATATTTTAATTAATTAATATACTGCGGTGGGTTGGCACCCTGCCCAGGATTGGTTCCTGCCTTGTGCCCTGTGTTGGCTGGGATTGGCTCCAGCGGACCCCCGTGACCCTGTGTTCGGATTCAGCGGGTTAGAAAATGGATGGATGGATTAATTAATATATAGTGATATTCAATAATATATAAAGTTGTAAACAACATTAAAAGAAATAGAGTTTCTTGAAAGACTTTTAAAAAAACTTTTATTATTAATGGGAGCCTTGCCCTTGCATGGTCTTGGCCAGTTGCTCAATATCGACAACATACTTTGTCACTTTGAGTTTGACACAATTTTCTGAATGTTCAGGCGTTAAGCGACTACACTGTGGATTTAGCACTGCTTTCATGTGAGAGAAAATTTGCTCACTGGAATAGGTTGATCCAAAAGCTGAAAGAAGAGCAAAAGCGATTTTCTTCAAACAGATGTAATAATTCGGAAGGGATGTCCAACAGCTGAGAATAGCTGCAGACTTTTCTAGATTTTCATTTTCCAGAGACTTCCATAGTTCAACAAATTTTGATGTCCATAATTCTGAAGATCTGAAGTCAATCTGTTGCATTTTAAATTCATTAATATCCATCCAACTAAATAGTTCCAACTGGGTAGTTTCCAAATCAATTATATCAGGCTTAATGAGATATGAAAATAAGGATCCATGAATGTGGAAGTCTTTACTTCGTTTATCAAATTCTGCTTTGAGTGCTTCAATGTACTCTTGAAGCTCATCTACATTTACTTCAAATTGATTTGAGAGATTCTTCACATTCGGAAAGTACTTGAATGCTTTGATGTTGATATCATGGGTAAAAATGTCTAGTTTCATTGTAAATGCTTTCCAATAGCTGAAAAGATCAAGTACTGTTTGTCCCTGTCCTTGTAATTTCAGATTAAGTTCATTTAAATGTGTGCTTATGTCAGTCAGAAACATCAACTTTAACACCCAGTTTTCATCATTCAGTTCAGGAAAATGCTTCTTTTTTTCATTAAGAAACACCTCAATAGCTCCAAGACAACTGACAAATCTATTTAAAACTTTGCCTCGACTAAGCCAGCGAACATTGCTGTGTAGCAGAAGATCTCCATATTCACACTCAATTTCTTGTAAAAGAAACTTGAACTGCCTGTGAACCAGTGAAGAATGAGAAATTATAAAGTTGACTATTTCAGCAACAGTTGTCATCACAGAGACCAAATTCAGAGATGAGGTCTTTGCACATAGGCTCTCCTGGTGTATAATACAATGAAATTTCAAAAGTTTGCGGCCAACATGATTTTCAAGAAGTTTTACAAATCCTTTCTTCTTGCCAACCATTGCAGCAGCACCATCGGTTGTCACACAGAATAACTTGTTTAAGTCTATGTTATGTTTAGCAAAATAACTAATAAATGCAGTCAGAATGTCTTCTGCTTTGGTTGTGTCATGAAGTGGTAATAAGCAACACAACTCTTCATAAATGTGATTATTTTCAGGATATCTTGCAACCAAGGCTAAGCGAGACAAATCGTTTAAATCAGTGCTTTCGTCAAGCGCAACACTAAATACTTGAGATTGTTTTAATCCAGATATTTGTTTAGTTGTTACATTTTCAGCTAAATCAGTTATGCCTCTCAACTGATCTTGCAGAAATTGGTATTTCTCTAATACGAGTGAATATAATCTCCTTATTTGGTAAATCACCGAATAAAATTTCAGCACTGCTTAAAAAAGTTTCTTTGATGTATTCTCCGTCTGTAAACGGTTTCCCTTTCAAAGCAATACATTCAGCTATTTTATAACTACATTCAGTAGCTTTAATCTTCATTCCAACTGCTTTGCTCAAAATACTAGAAATAGCTTTTTTGATAGCTTCACTTTTCTCTGCTGAGGTTTTAAACTTAGACTGGTGTTTTGTTTGAAAGTGTCTTTGTACACTAGATGTGCGACACACAACACTTTCACAACAGAAAGTACACACAGCACAATCTTTTTGTCCAACAAATCCATATTCTTTTGTCCAATTTTCTTGAAATGGTCGATGATCAAGTTTCCTTTTCTTTGCAGCCTTATTTAACAAAAATGATCTTCTGGAAATATAAATAAATCAGCAAATATCAATGCCAATATTTACATATAAACCACTACTTATAAGCAACAAAAAACTTTACAAAGATATAAAATTTTTTTATGAATTGTTTAAGAGCACACTCAGCAAACATATCCGGTTCACATGCATATTTATTTGAATTACCGAGTCATTCAGATTTTCAGATATTAAATACATAAATACACACATAAATTTGTCTGTGTAAACACAGAATTATAGATCTACATACGTGCATATGAGAGGAAAACCGTCAGTAAACTGTCAGCTAACTAGTCATAATGACACTACAATGCCGATCGCTGTACACAGCTTGTTTAGAAGCGTGGGCCTTAATTATATTGACGTCTTTTCTAAGTAGATCTAGGAACTAATAAAAATATGACCATCTCAGTTTTTTTATACAATGGATATATTTAGATTAATCAATATGAACCATATATATTATTCAACTACCGGCATCCGGCCTTTGTAGAAAAGTCGTAACCAATGTTCATATTAGAAAACATTTATAAAATGCAAAAACCAATGTTGTTCTATAGTGGGTATCGTTAAAATATCACCTGAAAAATTATATCTGTGCTTGTATACAACGAAATCCAGATATACACACAACAGGTTTTAAAGCAAATGCACCACAATTTTTTATGTAATAGAATTTTGATCTCGCTAGTTGACGTTACTGTCGTTAGTTTCTGAGATTTCGCATATAGACTGTTCCCCTGACCTACTTAGACTGCTGTTACAACAAGTCTGGATAAGTCTGTGGCTGGTACCCTGCTACGCCCAAGTGCCGAAATGAGCGAGGAAACCCTGCTAATCGATTTATAATCAACTTTATACAGGAAACGTGAAGAGTCTGCGTGCCATTTGAAATTGCTTGGCGTGCCAAGTGTGGCACGCGTGCCATAGGTTGCCGACCCCTGTGCTAGAGTGTTCTAAGCCTGTACTCAGTGAATAGCACGAAACTGAAATTTGAGATACTGTCTAAACTGACAGGCTAGACATACACACAGACACACATATGGGGGCACCATTCTGAAAAAGGTTGAATCGTATTCATTGCAACCACAAACATGTAAAATCATTTCTAACTCCAAGTCCAGTGTGTGTGTGCATGTATGTATGTATATGTGTGTGTATATATATATATATATATATATATATATATATATATATATAACAACAACATTTATTTATATAGCACATTTTCATACAAACAGTAGCTCAAAGTGCTTTACTTATTAAAGAATAGAAAAATGAAAGACACAATTATAAAACAAAATAAATCAACATTAACATCGAATAAGAGTAAGGTTCAATGGCCAGGGGGGACAGAAAAAACAAAAAAAACTCCAGACGGCTGGAGAAAAAATAAAATCTGTAGGGATTCCAGACCATGAGACCGCCCAGTCCCCTCTGGGCATTCTACCTAATATAAATGAAACAGTCCTCTTTGGATTTAGGATTCTCACGGAAGGGCTTGACGATGATGATGGTCACGTAGACTTCTGCCTTTTAATCCGTTCATCATTGTTTGAGCATCATGATGCTTTGAGTAGGTGGTGGTGTGGCAGGCCGCCACCTCAAAGAAACCGGAAAAAGAAACAGAAGAGAGAGTAGGGGTCAGTACAAATTAGAGAGCCACCATGAATAGTTATTACGGTGAATTGAACATACAGAGTATCAGGATTAAGTTAAAGTGAAGTTATGATAAGGTACCAATTTTAGAGCCACCATGAATAGTTATTTTGAGGAGATTGAACATATAGAGTATCAGGATTAAGTTAAATTACGATTAAAATGAAGTTATAAAAAGGCCATGTTAAAGTAATATGTTTTCAGCAGTGTTTTAAACTGCTCTACTGTATCAGCCTGGCGAATTCCTATTGGCAGGCTATTCCACACTTTAGGTGCATAACAGCAGAAGGCCGCCTCACCACTTCTTTATATATATATAGATATATATATATCTATCTACTGTATAATAATAAAAGGCAAAGCACTCACTCACTAACTCACTCATCACTAATTCTCCAACTTCCCGTGTAAGTAGAAGGCTGAAATTTGGCAGGCTTATTCCTTACAGCTTACTTACAAAAGTTAAGCATGTTTCATTTTGAAATTCTACACGTAACGGTCGATAACGGTTGACAAAGTCCGCCATGTTGAATTTTCTTATTTATAGCTCCATCTTCAAGAAATTTGGTAGGTGGCTTCCCTGCGCTAACCGAAACTGATGTGCGTACTTATTTCGATGGTATGACGCCACTGTAGGCCGCCATATTGACCTTTCCAACGACACTAATTCTCCAACTTCCCGTGTAGGTAGAAGGCTGACCCCATTTTCACGAAATTTGGTAGGCGGCTTCCCTGCGCTAACCGAAACCAGTGTTCGTACTTATTTTGGTGGTATGATGCCACTGTCAGCCACCATATTGAACTTTCCAATGTCACTAATTCTCCAACTTCCCGTGTTGGTAGAAGGCTGAAATTTGGCAGGCTCATTCCTTACAGCTTACTTACAAAAGTTAAGCAGGTTTCATTTTGAAATTCCACACGTAACGGTCATAACAGTTGACAACATTCGCCATGTTGAACTTTCTTATTTATGGCCCCATCTTCACAAAATTTGGTAGGTGGTTTCCCTGCCCTAACCAAAACCGATGTACATACTTATTTCAGTGGTATGATGCCACTGTCGGCCATATTGAACTTTTCAACGGTCTTTGTTACTTATGGGCCCATCTTCAAGAAATTTGGTACGCAGGTTCCCAACGCTAACTAAATCCTACTTACGTACATATATACGTCCATAGCCTGCAGCTCGGTCACCGTGTGAGGCGGCATTGGGTCCCCCATCCTCACGCCTCCCACGTTGTTGGCTGCCTGCCTATATAAGGCAGTCCGTCGCTCCGGTCTCTACATTCCCTTCCTTGCTTCGCCACGGGATTCACGTCTCCCTGCTGATAACTGCAACCTTTTTATTATTCCACGGCTTCTCCGTGTTTTATTGTTCGTTTATTACGATTATAGTTATTGTGTAGGTATTTTAGACTTACTTTACATTGTTCAGGTACCCATTTCCTTTATCGTTCCAACCGTAATCCCATTAACATGTCTATCGAGGTGATCACCATCGATCAAAGAACTGTCACTTACCGAGTAGTTTCCATGCCCATAGTTTTCCATTCCCATTGTTACATATTGAACATTTTGTCTTATGTATTGAATGACTGGGACAGGTTCAAGGTGTGGACTGATGATGGTACAGGAGATAATTATACTACACAGGAGCACTATAAGAGTGAAATGCTTAAGCCCTTCACCTATGGTTCTGCATGTGAGTTGATGGCTGCCGCTGAATTGTTCGGTTGTCGCTTTCAAGTGTACCGAAATGGCCAAATATTTTACACCTTTGGACAACTGCCAATGCCTCTTAAACATCTTAGATTCACAGGTGACGATTTGAGTAGTGGACACTTTGATGTTTATGAATTTTTAAACTCTCAAAAGCTGGATGTGAAGTTATCGATGAAACCGGTTGTATGCTTACAATGCTTGACAGATGCCGAATGTCACTTCAACACAACAAGTCCTGCAAATACTAATGTAATTGAAACAAACCATGAAACTCAAACCGATTATGACAGCAGCAATCCAAGCTGTGAGATTTGAAACAAGATTACTGTTCACATGGCCAACTGTACGTTGCATGCTCAAGAGTAAGCTCATCGCACAGCTTGGTCATATTACAACCGGAGGGCCATACTGACAATGTGGTATACAAAGAGATCCTTAACAAGTAATTATTGGTATATTTTCCCTCAGCTTAAAAAGGTTTAATTTTCTTCTTAATACAAATTTTAAGGCAGTACTTCGCCGCTGTGAAGCGCGGGTATTTTGCTAGTAAATATATAATATATGTTTGAAATAGTTTTACTGTCAAATAATGCAAAGAGTACGCGACACGTGTTTCGCCCTAATTCTGGGCTCCTCAGGCGAACACACTCACTGCACCCCCTCTCGGGAATCGAACCTCGGACGTCAGCGCTAGAGGTTTGTTTATTTGACTGTATGTAGATTGGAGTAATTACATTCAAGGTATTCGTAGTCTGAATCACAATCTGATTGTATGGGTGGTTACCTACCAGGTATCGCTTGTGGATGGTCAGCAAGTCAGCTAACATCCACCACGGTGCCCTCTTTCAGTTGCGAGAAGCAGATCATAGAATGGTTGAAGTAGTTTTACTGTCAGATAATGCAAAGAGTACTTCCTGACCAACCACAAACGTTACCTGGCAGGTAACCACCCATACAATCAGATTGTGATTCAGACTACGAATGCCATGAAAAAAAATATATATATATATATATATATATATATATATATATATATATATATATATATATATACATACACACATATACAGTTTGGGAACCCTAAATTATCCCCTTAATTATCATTGGCTGAGCTTTTAATGCAGCAACTTCCTTTTAATATTTGACATGCCTTATGGAAACAGTAGTATTTCAGCAGTGACATTAAGTTTATTGGATTAACAGAAAATATGCAATATGCATCATAACAAAATTAGACAGGTGCATAAATTTGAGCACCTCAACAGAGATATTACATCAATACTTAGTTGAGCTTCCTTTTGCAAATATAACAGTCTCTAGACGCCTCCTATAGCCTTTGATGAGTGTCTGGATTCTGGATAAAGGTATTTTTGACATTTCTTCCATACAAAATCTCTCCAGTTCAGTTAAATTTGATGACGGCTGAGCATGGACAGCCTGCTTCAAATCATCCCATAGATTTTCAATGATATTCAAGTCAGGGGACTGTGATGGTCATTCCAGAACATTGTACTTCTCCCTCTGCATGCATGCCTTTGTAGATTTCGAACTGTGTTTTGGGTCATTGTCTTGTTGGAATATCCAACCCCTGCGTAACTTTAACTGTGTGACTGATGCTTGCACATTATCCTGAAGAATTTGTTGATATTAGGTTGAATTCATCTGACCCTCAACTTTAACAAGGGCCCCAGTCCATGAACTAGCCACACAGCCCCACAGCATGATGGAACCTCCACCAAATTTGACAGTAGGTAGCAGGTGTTTTTCTTGGAATGCAGTGTTCTTCCTCCACCATGCAAAGCGCTTTTTATTATGACCAAATAACTCAATTTTTGTCTCATAAGTCCAAAGCACTTTGTTCCAAATTTAATCTGGCTTGTCTAAATGAGTATTTGCATACAACACGCGACTCTGTTTGTAGCGTGAGTGCAGAAAGGGCTTCTTTCTCATCACCCTCCCATACAGATGTTCTTTGTGCAAATTGTGCTCAATTGTAGAATGATGTACAGACACACCATCTGCAGCAAGATGTTCTTGCAGGTCTTTGGAGGTGATCTGTGGGTTGTCTGTAACCATTCTCACAATCCTGCGCATATGCCGCTCCTGTATTTTTCTTGGCCTGCCAGACCTGGGTTTAACAACAACTGTGCCTATGGCCTTCCATTTCCTGATTACATTCCTTACAGTTGAAACTGACAGTTTAAACCTCTGAGATAGCTTTTTGTAGCCTTCCCCTAAACCATGATACTGAACAATCTTTGTTTTCAGATCTTTTGAGAGTTGCTTTGAGGATCCCATGCTGTCACTCTTCAGAGGAGAGTCAAAGGGAAGCACAACTTGCAATTGACCACCTTAAATATCTTCTCTCATGATTGGACACACCTGTCTATGAAGTTCAAGGCTTAATGAGCTAATTCAACCAATTTGGTGTTGCAAGTAATCAGCATTGAGCAGTTACATGCATTCAGATCAGCAAAATTACAAGGGTACCCAAATTTCTGCATAGCCAGTTTTTCACATTTGATATAATTTTATACAACTAAATACTGCTTCACTAAAAATCTTTGTTTCGGAAAACACCTCAGTACTCAGATGTTCCTAGGAAATGAAAGACATACCACTGTTATCTTTTTTGTTGAAAGTAGAGTAAATTATTATGCAGGCTGAATAGGGGTTCCCAAACTTTATCATATGACTGTATATACTATATATATATATATATATATATATATATATATATATATATATATATATATATATATATATATATATATATATATATATATATATATATATACATATACACACACACACACACACATACACATATACTTGTAAGTGTAAGCTTTGCCCCCTGTTCACTTCGCTCGCCAACCCCCGGGCCTGCGCTACGCACTAGCCTCTTTGCGGTTCTGCCACTCACGTATGAGGATGCGGGTATACAATTTAAACAGATTTTTATTTTTATGGGTATTGTTACATATGCATAGTAGAACTAATTATTTTACATTACAGCAAGTAATTAACCATATTTAAAAATAGTAAAACGTAATAATTTGAAAATAAATGATGTTTCATGTCTTGTTAGAGTTATGAGTAATACGATTTTGTTCTGTTTGGCTTTGAAATTAACACACAAATACTTTTTAAACTTACACAACTTCAGTAAAACAATGTTTTGAATTACATTTTCGTCAATATCGTTTTGAATTTTGATTCTGTGTTTGGACTTTCATCATGACAACGCAACGTATAACTGCCCATGATTTAATTTTCTTTCTTTCTCTCTATTAAATAAAATGACTTTTGCGAATGTTTGGCTCTGAGATTTGTTAATTGTCTTTGCAAAAGCTATTCTAACAGGAAAATGTTAACATTTTAAACGAATGGCATATCAAGATCTCCTTTGTTGTGTAATGTTATGCACGGAAGATTTACTACATTACATTTCTTGGATACACCCTTCTTTCTACAGTAATTTGTGCGGTAGAAAACCAGACGGTGTTAACGATTGTAGATATTCTTAAGGATATGTTTTCATGTTCTTCACGATCACCACCAACTGTTTCAGCATAGTATATTGATACGCATTTAACCAATTTGCCCTGTAAACTGATTGACATTTTTGCTATTAATTTGTTTGACATTGGTGCTAGAATTGCCCGTGTACTCATTTTTTCTGTTGATAACCCTTCGTGATGAAATTCTTCAATAAGATTTGGACATAATACGTCTTCTTTAATTGGGAACTTAAAGTGAGGAAAACGTTAAAATTTATAAGAGCTGAGAGAACAGGAACTGTGTCCGACAAAAGCATTCACACAAATTAGAGGTGAGAGTACTGTGTGCTTGGTTGAATATGGTTGAGAGGAGGGTGTGACTTGATAAAATCTTATGACCAAAGTCTAGCGGGACTTGAAAAATCTGTTCAAAAAAGTAATATATAATATATACAGTATATGAAAATAAATGTTTTTGCCTTCATCGTTTCCAACAAAAATATAAAAGTGTGGAAACTTTTTGAATGTCCCTCATATATCTCTATGTATATAAAATCCAACATCTGCCCTGTCTGTCTGTCTGTATGTCCGCTTTTCACGAGATAACTACGTAAAGGATTTAGATCGGGTTTTTTCTATAATTTGCTTGAACATTCCAGTTGATTTTGTGACTTCTGTCATCGCAATTAGTATCATAGGTCGCTTACAGGAGTGATTTATTTGCGCTAATCCCGAGACAGAGGCTGAGGGGAGGGGAAATCATGATGTCATGAGTGGGGAGCCAGGTGGACCCTCCTCACTCACGTGCCAGCCTTGGAGCATACCTTACCTCCAGCTAAGCCAGTGAACAAGAGAACTACTTAATGGATTTATATCTGTTTTTTTTTTCTATAATTTGCTTGAACATTCCGGGTGATTTTGTGACTTCTCTCATTGTGCTTTTTCATAGTTCTTTTATCATGCTAATCTGAAACAGAGGCTGTGGGCCGAGGGGATTGGGAAGCCTGGCATCAGGAGTGGGGAGCCAGATGTTCTACAGTATTAGCCTGGCAAATGTCTATTAGTAAAGTATTCCAGATATTTGGTGCATAACAGCAAAAGGCCGCCTTGTCACTTCTTTTAAGCTTGGCTTTGAAATTATAAGCAGACCACCATTAGAAGATCTGAGATTATGACTTGGAGTGTAGGAGGACAGGAATTCGAAAATATATTAAGTGGGAAGATTATTTTTAGCTTTACTGTATGCACCATTTGCAGTATTTTAAAGTTAGTTCTAAATGATACAGGTAACCAATATATTGAGGCTAAAACTGTTGAAATGAACTCATATTTTCTTTTTCTAGTTAAGATTTTTGCTGCTGCATTCTGCTGTAATTGCAAGTAATTGATGCCCTTCTTAGGTAGTTGTTGTTAGGAATGCATTGCAATAATCTAGCTGACTAAAAACAGAAGTGTGAATTAATTTTTCAGCATCTTGCAATAATATAACTTTTGCAATATCCTTTAACTGAAAGTATGCAGTCTTAATGTTGTTAATGTGCAATTTAAAGTTTAGGTCAGAGTCCATGATTATATCTACAGGTGCCGGTCATAAAATTAGAATATCATAAAAAAGTTGATTTATTTCAGTAATTCCATTCAAAAAGTGAAACATGTATATTAGATTCATTCATTACACACAGACTGATGTATTTCAAATGTTTATTTCTTTTAATTTTGATGATTATAACTGACAACTAATGAAAGTCCCAAATTCAGTATCTCGGAAAATTAGAATATCAATTAAGACCAATGCAAAAAAAGGAGTTTTAGAAATGTTGGCCAACTGAAAGGTATGAACATGAAAAGTATGAGCATGTACAGCACTCAATATTTAGTTGGGGCTCCTTTGGCCTGGATTACTGCAGCAATATGGCATGGCATGGAGTCGATCAGTCTGTGGCACTGCTCAGGTGTTATGAGAGCCCATGTTGCTCTGATAGTGGCCTTCAGCTCTTCTGAATTGTTGGATCTGGCGTATTGCATCTTCCTCTTCACAATACCCCATAGATTTTCTATGGGGCTAAGGTCAGGCAAGTTTGCTGGTCAATCAAGAACAGGGATACCATGGTCCTTAAACCAGGTACTGGTAGTTTTGGCACTTTGTCCAGGTGCCAGGTCCTGTTGGAAAATGAAATCAGCATCTCCATAAAGTTCGTCAGCAGCAGGAAGCATGAAGTGCTCTAAAACTTCCTGGTAGACGGCTGTGTTGACCTTGGACCTCAGAAAACACAATGGACCAACACCAGCAAATGACTTGGCACCCCAAACCATCACTGACTGTGGAAACTTTACACGGGACCTCAAGCAACGTTAATTCTGTGCCTCTCCTCTCTTCCTCCAGACTCTGGGACCTTGATTTCCAAAGGAAATGCAAAATTTACTTTCATCAGAGAACATAACTTTGGACCACTCAGCAGTAGTTTTGTCTTTAGCTCAGATGAGATGCTTCGGACGCTGTCTCTTGTTGAAGAGTGGCTTGACACAAGGAATGCGACAGCTGAAACCCATGTCTTGCAAACGTCTGTGCGTGGTGGTTCTTGAAGCACTGACTCCAGCTGCAGTCCACTCTTTGTGAATCTCCCCCACAGTTTTGAATGGGTTTTGTTTCACAATCCTCTCCAGGGTGCGGTTATCCCTGTTGCTTGTACACTTTTTTCTACCACATCTTGTCTTTCCCTTCACCTCTCTATTAATGTGCTTGGACACAGAGCTCTGTGAACAGCCAGCCTCTTTAGCAATGACCTTTTGTGTCTTGCCCTCCTTGTGCAAGGTGTCAATAGTTGTCTTTTGGACAACTGTCAAGTCAGCAGTCTTCCCCATGATTGTGTAGCCTACAGAACTAGACTGAGAGACCATTTAAAGGCTTTTGCAGGTGTTTTGAGTTAATTAGCTGATTAGAGTGTGGCACCAGGTGTCTTCAATATTGAACCTTCTCACAATATTCTAATTTTCCGAGATACTGAATTTGGGACTTTCATTAGTTATCAGTTATAATCAACAAAATTAAAAGAAATAAACATTTGAAATACATCAGTCTGTGTGTAATGAATGAATCTAATATCCAAGTTTCACTTTTTGAATGGAATTACTGAA
Organism: Polypterus senegalus; assembly: GCF_016835505.1. Classification (NCBI taxonomy): domain Eukaryota; kingdom Metazoa; phylum Chordata; class Cladistia; order Polypteriformes; family Polypteridae; genus Polypterus; species Polypterus senegalus. The sequence continues at coordinate 147,070,349 of NC_053158.1, forward strand.
ATAAATCAACTTTGTCATGATATTCTAATTTTATGACCGGCACCTGTATATTCTTTACCTGAGCCTTGACTTCTAAACCTAAAGGATCAAACTTATTTCTAGTACCCTCCCCATTTCAGTTTTTGCCAATTACTATGATTTTTGTTTTTCCTTGTTTAGTTTCAAAACGTTACTACTCATTCATTCGGAAATACTAGTAAGACATTGAAATCAGAGAGCCAAGAGCATCAGCGTTATCAAGAGCTAGGTGTTATCTACATAGTTGTATTAGTTCAACTTTTGTTTTGACATAATCTGGCCTAATAGAAGTATGTAAATTGCAAAAAACTACAGACCCAGAACAGATCTTGTGGTACACCATATACAATATCATGGATCTCTGAAGTACAATCCCCACAACTAACAAAGAATTTTCTACCTGTTAAGTAAGACTTGAACCTATTTCAGACACTACTGGAGAGACACACCCATTGTCTAGGGCGATTTATAAGAACACTGTGGTCTATGGTGTCAAATGCTGTACTCAAGTCTAAGAGAACAAGAACAGATATATTGCCTCTCTCCCCATTAACCTGCAAATCATTTACTACTTTAATCAGTGTGGTTTCTGTACTATATTTTGTTCTAAAACCAGACCAATATTTATCAATAGTAGTATGTTTGTGCAAGTAATCATTTACAGTTGTGCTTGAAAGTTTGTGAACCCTTTAGAATTTTCTATATGTCTGCATAAATATGACCTAAAACATCATCAGACTTTCGCTCAAATCCTAAAAGTAGATAAAGAGAAACCAATTAAACAAAGGAGACATAAATATTATACTTGGTCATTTATTTATTAAGGAAAATGGTTGAATGTTATATATTTGTGAGTGGCAAAAGTATGTGAACCTTTGCTTTCAGTATCTGGTTTGACCCCCCCTTTGCAGCAATAACTGCAACTAAACGTTTCCGGTAACTTTTGATCATTCCTGCACACCAGCTTGGAGGAATTTTAGCCCATTCCTCCGTAAAGAACATCTTCAATTCTGGGATGTTGGTGGGTTTCCTCACATTAACTGCTCGCTTCAGGTCCTTCCACAACATTTCGATTGGATTAAGGTCAGGACTTTGACTTGGCCATTGCAAAACATTAACTTTATTTTTCTTTAACCATTCTTTGGTAGAATGACTTGTGTGCTTAGGGTTGTTGTCTTACTGCATGACCCACCTTCTCTTGAGATTCAGTTCATGGACAGCTGTCCTGACATTTTCCATTAGAATTCTCTGATATAATTCAGAATTCATTGTTCCATCAATGAAGGCAAGCCGCCCTGTCCCAAATGCAGCAAAACAGGCCCAAACCATGATAATACCACCACCATGTTTCACAGATAGGATAAGGTTCTTATGCTGGAATGCAGTGTTTTCCTTTCTCCAAACATAACGTTTTTCATTTAAACCAAAAAGTGCTATTTTGGTCTCATCTGTCCACAAAACATTCTTCCAATAGCCTTCTATTTTGTCCATGTGATCTTTAGCAAGCTGCAGACAAGCAGCAATGTTTTTTTGGAGAGCAGTGGCTTTCTCCTTGCAACCCTGCCATGCACACCATTGTTGTTCAGTGTTCTCCTGATGGTGGACTCATGAACATGAACATTAGCCAATGTGAGAGAGGCCTTCAGTTGCTTAGAAGTTACCCTGGGATCCTTTGTGACCTCGGCGACTATTATACGTCTTGCTCTTGGAGTGACCTTTGGTGGTTGACCACTCCTGGGGAGAGTAACAATGGTCTTGAATTTCCTCCATTTGAACACAATCTGTCTGACTGTGGATTGATGGAGTCCAAATCTTTAGAGATGGTTTTGTAACCTTTTCCAGCCTGATGAGCATCAACAACTCTTTTTCTGAGGTCCTCAGAAATCTCCTTTGTTCATGCCATGATACACTTCCACAAACATATGTTGTGAAGAGCAGACTTTGATAGATCCCTGTTCTTTAAATAACACACGGGGCCAACTCACACCTGATTGTCATGCCATTGATTGAAAACACTTGACTCTAATTTCACCTTCAAACTAACTGCTAATCCTAGAGGTTCACATACTTTTCACAAATATGTAATATTCGATCATTTTCCTCAATAAATAAATGACCAAGTATAATAGTTTTGTCTCATTTGTTTAACTGGTTTCTCTTTATCTACTTTTAGGACTTGAGTGAAAAATCTGATGATGTTTAGGTTATTTATGCAGAAATATAGAAAATTCTAAAGGTTTCACAAACTTTCAAGCACAACTGTAACTGCTTAAAAACTGTTTTTTCTAGAATTTTACTTAAGAAAGGCAAATTAGAAATTGGTCTAAAGTTGTCAAAGACAGAGGAGTCGAGATTGTTTTTTGAGCAGGGGTTTAACAACTGCAGTCTTTAGACAGTCAGGGGAGACCCCCATATGTAATGATGAGTTCATAATGTCTAAGACGCTGTCAATAAGAACATCGGAGACTTCTTTGAAAAAGCCTGTTGGTACTGGGTCAAGAACATAAGTGAAGGGTTTCAGCTGAGAAATTATTCTATGCAGTTCAAGTAGATCTGTTTCTTAGAAAAAATGTAAGTTGCTTAAAAGAGCGTATTGGAATGTGACAAGATTAACTTGGAGGGGGTCTTATTATTTATAATTTCATTTATTTTGTGTTTAAAAATATGGCAAAGGCCTTACATGTTTCACTGGTAGTTTTTAAGGAGCCATTCCATTGAGTTAGCTGGGTTTAAACAACAATCAATAGGTGAGAATAATGCTCTTGGATTTTCAGCATTATCATGTATAATTTTACGCTTGCCTCTCAAAGGGTTCTGCTTTGTTATATTTAGTTATTTGTGCCCTCAGTATTTCATAACGGACTGTTAGTTTAGTTTTTCTCAATTTATACTTGGCTTTCTAGCATATTCTATTTAGATCTGACACTCTTTGGGTATTTCAAGGTATTATAGTGCTGTAGGATTTTTTAACAATTTTTTCAAGGACCACTGTGTCAACTGCAACCCTTAACTTTAACATTTACGTTACTGGTTACATTACTAGCTGTATTAGGGCAAGAACTACATTTGGACTGGTTATTTAGAATATTAATAAATCTTGAGGCTGCAGATGAATCAAAATAATATTTTTAATAGTACATTTCTCATTAGTTGTAGTACACAGAATTTCTACATCAAATAATATGCAGAAATGATCAGATATGCCAATGCCCACGGCCTGCCTCACATCAGCTTTTAATCCTTTTGAAATGACTAAATCCAGCATGTGTCTTCCCTTATGTTTCGGCTGGCTGACATGCTGACTAAGATCAAAGTTGTGCAGTAAGTTCATAAATTCTCTTGCATTTGGGTCACACTTAGTATCTACTAGCAAAATACCTGCACTTCGCAGCGGAGAAGTAGTGTGCTAAATAAGTTATGAAAAAGAAAAGGAAACATTTTAAAAATAACGTAACATGATTGTCAATGTAATTGTTTTGTCACTGTTATGAGTGTTGCTGTAATCAAGGATTTGATTATCATTATTTCTTTCAATCAGGTTCGTATTTGGATAATGTGTTGTGTTCAAGTTACATTCCGTGTTTGTCAACTATTGTAAAGATAACAGATTTCATTCATCGAAGTGTTCACTACCTAAATCGCTACTTGTGAATCTAAGATGTTTAACAGGCATTCCGGGTATTAAGTTGTGAAATTTCCTGTGAGCATTTAGTGACAGCGTCTCTATGAACTTGTGGATTTGCCTGAGAGTATTTAGTGACAGCGTGTCTATTAACTTGTGTATTTTTCTGCGAGTATTTGGCGGCAGCGTCACAAAGTTGTTTTCATCTAGCTGCATCAGAAAATGTACCACGACGTCTGACACGCCTCCTTTGTACTGTTTTCTCACAGCTTGGATTGCTGCTGTCATAATCAATTTGAGTTTCATGGTTTGTTTCAATTACGTTACATTTGGCATCTGTCAAGTGTTGTAAGCATACAATTGGCTTCATCGATAACTTTGCATCCAGCTTTTGAGAGTTGAAACATTCATAAACATCAAAGGTTCGCATACCAGGAGAAGGTGGGAGCGGAGGATGCCATCATCTATATGCTACACCGATCCCTCTCCCACTTGGACAGAGGCAGTGGTGCTGTAAGATTTATGTTTTGGACTTCTTTAGCACCTTCAACACCATCCAACCTTTGCTCCTTAGGGACAAGCTGACTGAGATGGGAGTAGACTCACACCTGGTGGCATGGATCATGGACTATCTTACAGACAGACCTCAATATGTGCTTCTTTTTGAGAACTGCAGGTCTGACATTGTGGTCAGCAACACACTGTTGCTTTCTCCGGTCCTGTTCAGTCTATATACATCAGACTTCCAATACGACTCAGAGTCCTGCCACGTGCAAAAGTTCCCTGATGACACTACTATTGTTGGCTGCATCAGGAGTGGCCAGGAGAAGGAGTACAGGAAGCTAATCAAAGACTTTTGTTAAATGGTGCGACTCAAACCACTTACACCTTAACACCAGCAAGACCAAGGAGCTGGTGGTGGATTTTAGGAGGCCCAGGCCCCTCATGGACCCCATGATCATCAGAGGAGACTGTGTGCAGAGGGTGCAGACCTATAAATACCTGGGAGTGCAGGCTCTATTGTAGGAGTAAAGTTGGACAGTTCAACATCTGTAGCAGAGCAACAGGCATTAAGCAAACACCTGTCAATCATGAAGAATCCACTGCATCCACTGAACAGTGTCATCTCCAGGCAGAGGAGTAGCTTCAGTGACAGACTTTTGTCACTGTCTTGCTACACTGACAGACTTAGGAGATCATTCCTCCTCCACACTATGCGACTCTTCAGTTCTACTCGGGGGGGAGTAAATGCTAACATTACTCAAAGTTATTGTCTGCTTTTAAATGCATTTTTATTACTATTTAATTTAATATTGTTTTTTTGTATCAGTATACTGCTGCTGGATTATGTGAATTTCCCCTTGGGATTAATAAAGTATCTATCTATCTATCTATCTATCTATCTATCTATCTATCTATCTATCTATCTATCTATCTATCTATCTATCTATCTATCTATCTATCTATCTATCTATCTATCTATCTATCTATCTATCTATCTATCTATCTATCTATCTATCTATCTATCTATCTATCTATCTATCTATCTATCTATCTATCTATATGATATGGCTGTGCAATATGTAACACAGAGAATGTAAAAGGCAGGCGGCATCTCCGGGCATGGAAACCACTCGGTAAGTGACAGTTCTTTGATGGATGGTGATCACCTCGATAGACATCTCACTACCCAAATCACTACTCATAAATCATTCCCGGCATTAACTTGTGGATTTGCCTGCGAATATTAGCAGCAGCGTATCTATTAACTTGTGGATTTTTCTGCAAGTATTTAGCGACAGCGTTTCTATGAACTTGTGAATTTTTCTGCAAGTATTTGGCAGCAGCGTCACGAAGTTCTTTCCGTCTAGCTGCATCAGAAAATGTACCACAACGTCTGACACGCCTCCTTTTTACTGTTTTCTCACAGCTTGGATTGCTGCTGTCATAATCGGTTTGAGTTTCATGGTTTGTTTCAATTACGTTAGTATTTATAGGACCTGTGTTGAAGTGACATTCTGCATCTGTCAAGCGTTGTAAGCATACAACCGCCTTCATCAATAACTTTACATTGTAATAAACGAACAATAAAACAGCGGAGAAGCCGTGGATTAAATAAAAAAGCTGCAGTTATCAGCAGGGAGACGTGAATACCGTGGCAAAGCAAAGAAGGGAATGAAGAGACCGGAGCGACGGGTGGCCTTATATGGGCAGGCAGTCAAGGATGTGAGAGGTGTGGGGATGGGGGACACAATATAGGCAGGCAGCCAACTACGTGGGAGGTGTGGTGATGGGGGACGCAATGCCGCCTCACACGGTGACATTGCGTCAGGCTATGGACATATATATGTACGTAAGTAGGATTCAATTATGACCGTTACGCATAGAATTTCCAAAGGAAACCTGCTTAACTTTTGTAAGTAACCTGTAAGGAATGAGCCTGCCAAATTTCAGCCTTCTACCTACACGGGAAGTTGGAGAATTAGTAGTGAGTGAGTGAGTGAGTTAGTCAGTCAGTCAGTCAGTGAGGGCTTTGCCTTTTATTAGCATAGATATGAAAACTGAAATTACCTAAAATTAGGAATCTGTCATCATTAGTTATTATTATGCATGCTGAATTTGAGAATTCCTCAGTAAAACATACATTATACTTTAGATGTCTATAAACAGCCATTATGAGAGACTGCAGCACTCCATGAATAGCAACGGCATAATACTCAAAACATTCAAAAGTACCAAAACTGGCATCTTTACATTTTAAATGGCTTGAGTAAATACTCACTAAATTGCTGCCTTTTTACCCTAGTGAATCAAATGAACAAAATTGTAAGTCAAAGGTTCTGATTCAATTAACACTGCCACACCACCAGAGCTGAGCCACATTTTAATTAAATGTAAAAATGTCTGTTTTTCTAAACTAATAATAATGTTAAAAGTCTTGCCTGGTAATGCTCTAACGTTTAGTAAAGCAACATTTAAGGTTTCAGAAGAGCACAGCTGAATCAGAGTATTATAGCAGCTTGAAAGGATAATTAAGTTATTTATGCCCCTTTGTATGGATTTTTGTGATCTGTTATTATAGTTGGAATACAGTGCACATCTATAGGTGTAATAGTAATCCAGTTATTCACATTTATACTGCTTTGTCTGGCTTTTTTATTTATACTGTGGTCCGTTATTTTAGTGGTTATACAGTGTACATTTATAGGTGAATCCACTACAGAATTATCATATCCTAATATGCGATTATAGTGAACATTAGGACTTAAATAAAGGTCTAAGGGACTAAACGGGACAATCACATTCCTAAGCACAAAGCAAAGACAGCACAGGAGTGGCTTAGGGACAACTCTATGCATGTCCTTGAGTAGCCCAGCCACAGTCTGCACTTGAGCCCATTTAAACATCTCTGGAGAAACCTGAAAATAAGTGTCCACCAACGTCTCCAATCAGCATGTCCAGCCAGATTCAGTTGTGCTAAGCTTTTCGTGTCATACCCAAGAAGACTCCATGCTGTAATCCCTGCCAAAGGTGCTTTAACAACTTACAGAGTAAAGGGTCTGAATACTTGTCAATGTGAGTTTTCAGTTTTTTTTATTTTTAATACATTTGCAAAACTTTCTACAATCCTGCTTTCACTTTCTCATGCTGGGTTATTGAGTGTTGCTTGTCACCTTCATAAACCAATCTAACACCTCATGATAGTTGTGCTTAAAGTACAGTAGGTGGTTCTGAACTGCAAAGACCAAAAGGGTACTTGTTAGCCCTGTCCAACAGAGAACAAGCTTCTGATTATGATGAACTGTCTACAGCCAAAATGTCTTCTAAAAGATCCTTATTAAACATATAAAAGCACGTCTCATGTGTGATATGCACATTCCTTGTGTTAAAAATAAACATAACCTTTTTCAAGAGAAAAAATTTTCTGTAACATTGTCATTCATAGACATCAGTGGACTAGTGGTAAACGTGAATAATAAATTGTCACAGGTGCTGTTTTCTCCCTTTTGTTCATTTACGACGATAGTGTCAGAGTTTATGTAACTCTGAAAGAACTGGCAGCAGTTTTTGTGAAAATACAAATTGCAAAATATTTCATTGAAGTAAATGATGTGTTACACCCCCCATCAAATGAGACAGAAATGATTTCTGTTTTGAAAGTTGATAATGAAGAGCTTACAGTAGATGTAGAATAGTTCAACTATTCTAACAACACCAGTAGATGCATGACAAGGCTACACAACTAAATGAATAACTTAAATAAACGAATATTGCTGTATAATTATAAATGCAAACAAGTCCTGCCAGAAAAAACTTTTTAATATATTACTTACACCAAAATGTTTTTCTAAGCTCTACTTGCTTTCGTTTGGCTATATAATGATGCCATATTCAAAATAACAGAAACCTACCATACCAGAAAGGTGCATGTCTAAAATGAGTCAAGTAGCTGCAGTGGTCTACATGTATGTCTGTGTCTTCCTTTTCTGTCCCGGCACTCATTACAATGTACTCATTGATCATTAACCTTCAGTTACCCTGTGCTACTGAGCTCCCGACATAACAGCAGCAATTGTTGTTTTCTCTCAGTGCCAAGTCTTCTGTTCACATTTATTTGCTTTCTTCCTGAATCCCCTGTGGTTTAAAGTATACAGACAGGAGTATTTAAAGGTGGGTATTTTAGAAAGAAGCCCTGTTAGAAACCTTTGCAGCACTAGATTTCTCCCCTGTTCACTACAAATGTTGTCGTGTCTTGTCCCCAGACATGTGTTGTTCTTTGAGAATAACGTATGTCCCCATGAAACTGTAGAGAAGCAAGGAGTACAGACATCTGATTATTTAGCACCCACAAAAAATGACTTCTATCGCTATTTGTTGCTTCTTCTTCCCATAGAATATTCTGCTTTGAGTGGGGTGTAATCACTAATCATATAATTACTCCTTTGCCTTGTGTCCTAATGTATGTGTTGCCATGTATTTCCAGTATTAATGATAGATTCTTCACATGCATAAGAGAGAAAACGGTGAAGTGAATATTTGGTCAAAAAAGTTATGCATCTTTAATTCTTTCATGGTACTACCAGATTCTACCGCAATTTCATTTCTGGTCAACTCCTTCCATTACCTATGCTGGAAACATTGACCAGAACACAGTAACTGTCTCTTTCAGCATGTTTCATAATCAGAACGTTTGAATGTATCATATTTTAAGTCTGGAAGTGGATCCATATTATTCAGCCGACGCCTGTATCCAATGAGACTGACCAAAAGTAAATAAATAAATACCATTTCTGTCCCTAAACAGGACAGGGAAAAAAAATGATGGAAAGCAAAATTTTAAATTAAAATGTAAGAAGCTTAATACTACCCAAGATTTGTTGATAGAATAAGGTATGAGATGAGAATAAATAAATGAAATGTTCTATGGATGATAACAGATTATATAGAGCCTACAAGTGTTCTAAAATAAATACCTGTGATCTGTATTTTTTATATGAAGATTAAATAGAGAGTACAGCTGTGAGACACATTTTTTGACAATATTGGTATTTCTAGAGATTTTTAAAAACCCTTAACATTTGCCTGAAAATTCTTTTATTACAATTTTTTCCTTTTTACTTTTCACTTTGACAAGCATTTTGCTTTAAATCTTAGCTTTATAGGGATGCCTGGCTAGAAAATAATTTATTCTTGTCAGATTTTACTAAGCTTCAAGAATTGTGGCATGTTTTGCCATTGTTAAGGCTATTTTTCTCTTTTTCAAAAGTGACTGTCAGGATTTTTTACTTGCTTCCCTATTTACAGAGTACTGTGACTTACAGAGCAATTATCCATATCCAGATACTGAACTAGTGTACTCTAGGTACCTTTTTGTTTTTCAGTAATAACAGTCTGGATGCATTGTGTGGTCGGAGGCTGCTTAAACAATTAAATTACTTCATACAAAATTTTCCAGTTTATGCTGATTGTTCCTATTTTTTCAGGAAATTGCCAGATTGCAAGAAGAAAACAATAAACTGAAGACACGACTCAGGACAATAGAAACCCAGGTACAAACAGTTTACTGCAAAATTCAGTTATACATAGTTTCCTTTTGCCAAAATGTATACTTAGAGTAGGTAAAATTAATACATTTAATTTGGATATTTAGCAGGTGACAGATCATGTTGTTCATCTCCTATTTTGGATAAGTTCAATTCTGCAGTGCTGAGCATGACATATTGGAATATTTTATGGGTCTTCTTAAATGAGCGGTATCTATTTTGTCTGTGTGGTCTATCATGCTTTGTATGACATCAACTATAAATAACCAGTCATTTCACAGGAGGGCACAGTTGAATGACTGAGAGAAAGGGACCCTACCCATCAAACTATTGCAAATGTGTTGTGATACTTGACAGAAGTGTCTCTCATTATTGTTAATGTCATTTTAGGGCTTAAGCAGGACTCTTGCAATTCTTAAGGCTGTAAATGGTAGGAAAGGCAGCTGTTTGACATTTATAGAAATCAAAATCAATCATGGTTTTATAGAAAAGGGAGAAAGCTAGTAACAAGAAGAATAAAGAAAAGCCTTAATGACTTTATTACACTGAAAGAATTACAGTACTAAGAATAATAAAAAACTAAAAATAGGCTTAACAGTATGAAAAAAGGTGAAAGAAAATACTTATAGTAGCATTAAAAGAAGTCATAAATTTGATGATCATATACTAATAGCTAGTTCTATGGCATCTTGAATTGTCAAAATTTAAACAGAACTGAATTGACATTAAACAGAACTGAACTAAAATTGGAGAATAGACCCAAATCACAACTCCTCCCTTCCTTACCACTGATACATTTTATTATACGTGTTTTTTTTTCTCTAATCCACTTTGATACTCATCCAATCAAACTTTGGTTGATTGAAAATAAGACATGATAATTGAAGCCATAATTTTTAATCACTCTAAACACTGAATTGAACTAAGCAAGTACATTAAATAGATGGTTGCCTGAGTAGGTTAATCAAGCTGCATTGTAGATATTTGTCTTAAAGAGTCCCTTTAGGCCTTCAATATATGATGTTCATCTTAGAAATATGATTACAGCTACTAATCATAAAGTATTGCTTTTGAAAAAATGATCACCCACAATTACGTTCTTTTTACATCAAACGTGCAATACTCTGAATAAAGTCAGCTTTACAAGAAATATATTTAACAAATATATAGGTACAAAAGTGGTTTGGATTTTGCAGGGTTTTTTGTACAAGTAATCCTCCATAAAAACTTAATCATTCTTCAAGATAAATAGTATATACATTCTTTGAAGTATTGTTCAGTAACCAATAACATATTAAAAGTTTAAAAGTTATTAATTTGATATGTTTATTTTATGCCGTTACAGTGTTATATATTGTACATGGTCAAGCCTCACATAATGACGTATAGTGGCTTTTTATAAAACCCAGTGCATTTGACTTGTAATGGTAATATAGTGATCCTTAAAAAATAGTATTTAGGAAAACAATTCGGTCAAATTTCAAAATGATCCCAAGAAAAAGTATTTTATAAGTCGTTTAAATTCTTTTGGAGTCTGATATTCTAAAGATACCTAATTTTTAATATGGAAATTATAGACTGGGGGATGACTGAACACTAGACCCAGTGTACAACAAGAGCTTGGAATACTGCTGCAACAAGATGTAAATAAAATTGGTAATTGCAATGTATCACACGTGTACAGCCAACTTTATTTCATTTAATATTCGGCAATTCAGAGTCCCAAAAGGCCACCATGAAGTATATTTAGATTGTTTCACATTATACTCCTAAACTGAGAGGTTTATCTCTATACTAAAGGTATTTACAGATTAGTCTTAAACAGTTAAATAGGAAATCTTCAGTTAACTTCAGCTGAAGTATCTTACTTATTAGCATTTACTTTTGTCTTGCAAAGCCATTCTGTCAGCAACTCTATGTTGTTCATATACACATTTTGTTAATTCAGTATTAGCATTAATGGACTGATTAACAGAGATAATTCCCACAGTTAAGTAATTATAAATAAGTGCCTGGAAGGACTCCAAGTAATTACTAGTAATAGAAGGTAGTGATGCATGCAATAATACATCTAATGAAAAAGCTGTAATCATAATCAGAGAAAGCAAAGTTTAATCAGACATTAGACAGAGCAAGTCCTTTGTGGGTGGCCAGCTATTTGCTGGGCATACTGACTACTTCCGCACTTATTTTTATGATCAGCAGTTGTCCTAATGTGCACATCTTTAAGATATAAAAGGAAAGTAAAAGCAGCACATGAAAACCCACTGAGGTAATGTGTCTCTACACAAACAAGGACCAGGCCAGGTCTCTGGAACTGTGAAAGTTATTTCTAGGTGGAAAGCAGGTATGCCCAGAGTCCATCCAAAAATTGTATTTTTTTTATATGTTACTTAACCTATGTACTCTGCAGTGGTGGCCAAGAATTTTTTTTATCTTGTATTATCCTGCAGAATGAATGGAAAAAAGTTTTAATATGATACAAGCCAATAGTGACAAATGCTACGTAGCTTAAAACGATATAAAAAATGTACATGGGAAAAAAGAAAAAAAAACTCCTGTTAGTTGTGTCGCACATGCCTGTTATCTAGTTGTATGCACGCCATGTGCAAAATGTCTGTTTTTGCTAAAATATTGCTAAATATAGACTTCTGGAATTATCAGTGCACATCAGAAACAGGAAATTAAAGTTTTATGGAAGTATCTTTTTAAATTAAAGATAAAATTCTTGACCAAAAATGAGGTGGAGAGGTGGATCTTCAGTTCAATATAAACAATATTTTAACATTGTTTGCTATTACACAGCATTAGTCACTAGTGGCATCTACTATATCATAAACTTTTTTTCTTCTTTTCTACATGAAAACAAGAGATACATTTTTTTGTCACCTCTACAAAGTACAAGAGGTAGGTGATATAAAAAATTTAAATTTTTGGTTAGAGTATTCCTTTCAGAGTGAACAGGACCAGGGGAGAGAGAAGCAGAGGCTGAAATGAGCAAGCTCAAAATGCAGAGAATCAGTAACCAAAAACAAATAAACCGAAAAGATCAAGACTCACACACAAAGATTGAGCAATGTGAATTGACAAGATTGAATAGATAAGATGCAACACTAAGTTTTTTAATATTAAATCCAGAAACCATGACATCAAGTCATGACATCAATAGTGCACTGCCATCTTCCATACACAGGGGAACATGCTGTAACTCAAAATATCACATGCCTAACCACTGGCATATTAATACACAATAAAGTGGCTGTGGCCAAGCATATATTTTTAAAGTTAGCCTTCAGAAAACAGAACACCAAATGGATTCTTCAGAATATCGCTAAATGTAACAATAATCGTAAAACTGAAAAGAAAGGTACAAAAACCCAGGAAAAGCACAGCAGTATTACAAAAACTCTGAATTGTGATGGTGAGGTACCTTTGTTATTCACTATGTTTTATATGAGTGAATATCTTCTAAATTTGTTTTACAAAGTAATTTTTGAAAATGTATTAGTTTTAGTTCAGTAAACCAAACAAATTGCAATGCTTAGTAACTGTTGAAGAAAGTGTTCAGTGTTACATAAGTAAGTCACAGGAAACCCTTCTTGTCTTAAGGCCAGTACCTTAAGCAGCTCTAGATGCACTTCAAGAAAATCTGCCGCCTATAATAATTTACAGGTTTATTAAATAAAATATAAATCTTAGAGAAACATAGCAAGAAAATTCAAAAACATTTTTAAAATAAAATATTTCATTTGGTCCCAAGATTTTGAAATGGTATACTCTTCAGGTTGGTTTACATTTAAGTATGATTCTGTTTTCAGCTTTAATTTTGGGCTCAGAGACTCTTAGTTATACATCAGATATTGAAGCATGCTTATTCACCTTGCCTTTATAAAGAATGTTTTTTTTCCCAAAAGTAGTTGTATATTTTTTATTTTTATTTTTATTGTTCAGGTGACTGGTACATTGGATGAAAAGTGTAAACTCGAAAAGGCTCTCAAAGATTTACAGAAGACTCAAAGTGACCAGAAGGTATATTATTAATGACCTCTAATGTGCTAAAGGTGAAATAATTCAAAACAGTATTGATAACCTATATTATTTTCTCTTTATGTAATATATATTTTATATAATATTCAGTTATTTTAAGCTGATAGTTGAGGATTTTATTTGCACTATTTATATATAGGTTTTTCATAAGGGGGTGACCCAATATTTATTCTCATAATACAGCATGTATCTAGAATATAGTATGTTTTTCTCATTATTTTTATAACTGACAAGTAAAACTGCTGTGTTATTTTCTTTTTCAACCACACAGCTGGGTGAAACCAATAAGATGCAGTTTGCTTCAAAATTAAGTTCAAAGAAAAAATAACAGAGAAATCAACATGCAATTCCCCTTCCCCCTTTCCCCAAAGAAAGTATCTAAAAGTGGAAATAACCTGGGTTGTTCCAGCTGGGACTTGATCAAATTAGACAAATTGGTTTAAGCAAAAAAGAAGGTTCATATACAAAACGATGAAGAATTAGTAGACCGTTACTAATGTAGTGGTATGCTGTTAATTCAACTCTGTTTTTATTTTAAATTTATGCATACATATTTGATAGTTATTCTATATATGTTATGCAGTTCTGAAATTAACATGTAGAAAAGCACTATGATTTTTTTCTACAGCAATACAAAATAGTATAATTTATAGATTTAAGTTCTGTCCCAATACTACAGTTGATTAAACCAAAAAAGGAAAAAATAGACCTTTGAAGATCAGAGTTCTTTGTACAATTTGCAAATGTATACCAGGATAGACTCTCCCCTGTGATTGTGTACATTAAAAACTCTTACCTCCAATACTGAGAAATAAGTAACAATGAATTGACAGGCGTAGCAGTCCTTAATACACTTTTATATTTTGAGGCAGACAACGGCTCTGGATAGAATCCCATCATACAAACACTTAACTATTTTCATTTACACCAGGCCAATTGAGAGTTACTAAGCACGGTTAAGAGAAGAAACCAAACTCTACAGATTAAACTAATTTAAACATGTTGGTGACTTCTAAACTCCATACATGGGAATCTAACTAGTATCCCAAAATGGTGTGTGTGTGTTTATTTATTATGGACTCTTTCACCGTATGTTAGCTGCAATCTTATCTTGGACAGGATACTACTACAACCGGCTTAGCCACCTAAGCCAAGGAAAAGTCCTTTCACTCATTTAACTGGTCTTAGCTTACTTGTGTAAGGCAACTACAGTTTAAAGCATATATTTTGTATGCAACACTTCTTAATACTGCCTAGTAATGAGTGTGGTACTCAACAAGGTGATTTGAGTCTTGATCATTGACTTCCTGAATCATGAATTTATGTTAGAAAACCTCATCCCAATTCTGCCACACATCCCACAACTTGACGACTGTTATGTGGACAAAGGAGCAGAATCAAAGAAATCTCAACTTAAAAGAAAAAAAAGTTCTAGTTTGCAACAACAAAGCTGAATATGAAAAAATGTAATGTTCATCTGCTATCACTAGTCTAGTTTTGGTGATCAAGTACATGCTATACCTTCATCTTTCGGTTCCTAGCTGACAGTAGTGAGGACCATCATGGTCTCCTCCTTCTGTATCCCATCTGCTTCAATGTCAAAAGTTTGTACATTGAGAGATGCTTTCCACTGTTGTGACTGTTATTTGTGACTTTTCTGTTAGTCTGGTGATTCTTCTCTGACCTTTTTTTATTATTAACATATTTCCACCTAAAGCACTTCTTACTAGATATTTTTTGTTTATCATACAGAAATACACTCATTTTCCTTTCTGATATTTCAGCGAACAACAACTAAACCACTTGACCATGTCTGCACATTTACATATGCAGTGTACATGCAAAGGGCACCTTAAAGCCTAGGAGCATTCTTACTCAAAGGCACAAGCAGAAAAGGCTGCAATATACAGATGATCTTAAAGCAGAAACTAACATCCAGTGTTAGAAAGTCTTTTGGAGCAATTTCAAAAATGTAAAATTTTTGGTTTATAAACATGGCAGTAATATAAGAAAAGAGATGGTGAAAAGTATGTTTGTGTTTGCCTGCAACCTACTGTAAATCACAGTGGTGGCATTGTAATGCTTTGCTGGTACATTTTTAGCCAGTTGCATACGTTTTTATTAAAATCAATAAAATAATGACTTCTGAGAAACATTAGCAGATTTTAATTCATCATGCTGTTCCTTTGGGTAATAACGGTTCACATTTCAGTGCAACAATGATCCAGATACATTTTAAACGCAATTATGAACAGGTTGGAGTGAAAGTCTGCAGATGGATCACTAATTGTATTACATTAGACATCTCAGAGCCCTATGAAACTGACACTTGTAAAAGGAAGAGAACAAAAAACAGCAAAAGCCAAAATAAGAGTTATGGCAAATCCTTCCAGATACTTTAAAGAATTTCCCATAGGATTTCTTGATAAAATTAGGCCACAACTTGTTAACATTTTACATTCTAAGAGGTTTCACAAAATACTGATTTATTTTAGAAACACAACAATTGTGTTACTTTTCACTTAATCAGTGCTTATTTGTGTTTATTCTAATGTTATATATTTTCATGAGTAAATAAACATTTAGTGATTAGATGAATAACTTAGAGAATACTTTTCTTGGTAAGCCAAATACACTTGAAATATACAGGCAGATCTTGAGTTATCACAATTCTGCAGATATGAACAAGCATATAAAGCCTCAGTTTTTTTCAACTGAATTTTTAATTAATTCTTCTCTAATGACTTACATTTTTTTAAGTTACAAATGAAGCAAACTAGTTTTGATATAGATGAAAACATAGTATCCATTGCTAATTGTAAGGGCTAGTACAACACACTACTTTGTTACTATTTTTAATCATTTTTTGCTATCATGTGCACATTTTGCCAAATGTAACTGGCAACATGCATAGCCACGCAGTAAGCCCAGTCACAGGTGAGCAGCTCAGTCAGCAACTGGTGTAATTTGCAGTTTTCTAATTATGTATCCTAGCCAAGCCATCTCAGGTATAGCTGTTGGGAGAGGAATGTGACACTATTAGAGATTCCTCAGAGAACATGGCACATGTTGCTGAATATAACTGGCATTATGCACAGCTG
The DNA here is from genome assembly GCF_016835505.1 of Polypterus senegalus. NCBI lineage: Eukaryota > Metazoa > Chordata > Cladistia > Polypteriformes > Polypteridae > Polypterus > Polypterus senegalus. Next base: position 147,087,181 of record NC_053158.1, read on the forward strand.
CACAATAAGCTATGTCATAGGTAAACATCAAGTTAAACAGCCATTCATTTGGCTAAGGAGAGGTAGAACCTGTGGCTTGTAATTCCCATCATCCTCAGTACACCGTATAGTGTTCCTTCTCGGGGAGTACAGCTACCTTGTGTTACTCTTTCTGCTGAGGGATCAATTGCCAGTTAGTGGTGGATTTTTCATGCCATTGTTATGACTTTTCCAACTCTTTGAACTGTATCATTATCAAAAAGAGTAGAATGTTTTTTAAGCATGAGGTCAACATACTCTATATATCTGTGGGTCATTTTAGTTTAAATTATGCATTTTGTGATTTTAAAGTACAGTATTATTTTTTCACTATGATTTTTTTACTAAGATTCAAATGTTTCTCTACAATAATTTAATAAAGTATTATGCTTTTTTGCCAATATTTCCATTGACCGACATTTTCAGTATAAGTTCCTTCTTACATACAAAATCACGTTAAAACATCAATAGGAATTGACACTAGTTTGTAACCTAAGAGCTGTCTGTATTTCATTTTTAAAATTTCATGAACAAAATTTGAATAAAAATAGGTGTTCTTCAAATCCTAGGACAAGTAAGGTAAAATGCCTTTTTGCTTGTGTAATCCAGGCTGATATATTTTCAGTTTTGTCTAAGGCATACACCTATTTAAAAAAAAACAAAAATATCTTTGAGAGCACTTTTTTTCTTTCCTGAGGTTTGACCACATTTCCTCTTAGTAGCCTGACCATACATATCAGATCTCTGAGTCAGCCTGTCTTAAACAATTGGGGCACTTTTTTCTACCTAGAAATTTAACTGACCTTGGCAGTTTTTGATTTCTCTTTTCTTTTTAAAGTGACAGAGAACATTTAGTTAACTGTCTTTTTTTAAAAAAAAATGAATAGGCTTCCCAAAACTTTAATCATGGTTACTAATTGAATTTCTTTATTAGTGACCTGTTTTTGCTGCTAATTAATTTCTTTTGAATTCATTTTATTTGACTTGCTCTTGAAGACTCAGACCCCTCAATTGTTTCTTTTTCCTTAATTAGCAGCCAAACAATAATGAGATACAAAATGAGCCAAAACTCTGACCATCATACAATATCTGAAAATAAAGAAAGGTGAAGGTCTCGGGAATGCTGATCTGCTCTTAGAAAAGAGAAAATCCACAATTTCAGAAATGTCTGCTATTGCACAATGAGAGCAGCAACAAGCTATGGAATTAAAGAATGGGTTTAATTAACAACAAGACTCAGCGCCTCAATAAGCAACTGGTTGAAGTGAAATCGGTTGGAGTTTGAGGCCCTGACTTAGTTGGTCTTCTGTTGGCTCACTCACTTAACATTTCATTTCTGTTTGGTTGCCATTTAAGGAAAGAAATGAAGCAATTCAGAGGAACGATGAAGAAATTCAGGGAAACATTTCTTAAAAACCAAGTCAATTAAAATTAATTCAAAAGAAGTTAATTAGCAGCAAAAACACATCACTAATTAAGATAAGGGTTAGAATGAAAACCTGCAACCACTGTGGCCCTCCAGGACTGGAGTTGGGCACCCCTGCAGTGTAAGACCACCAACAGACTTAGTCTTTAAAAGTCTTTCAGAGTGTAGTAATATTTGCGTTGAGGTCTGAGGCAGCTTCAGTGTGGTACAGAGGTTAGTGTAGCTGCATCACAGCTAAATTTACCTGGATTTAATTCATGACACTGTTACTGTTCTAATATGATATGATGAGAACAGGATGATGCTTTTGAGTGAGTAAAAGTAATTGGTAAGTTTTTTGTTGATAGGCATTTTTTCAAACCCACTGTATACTGATGCAGTATGAATTTTTAGGCTTTGATGCTATTAGAAACTTGAAATTCTTAGCAGTTTTTACCTTTGAATGAATCAAGTTTAAATTACCTTTGTAACAATGCCTAATACTTCTATTAGTGAAATCTTTTAATTCAGAGTTCTACTGCACTCTCTCACACTAATACCACCAAGGATTTTATGTTACATGTTCAACAGTAAACCGCTCATGTGAACTAATATTATTATCCACTAGTAAAACTATACAAATACTGTATATAGAAAATACTTAGTTTGTTAAATAGTATTTCTGATATATCCCATTTAATATACACGCCCCCTCTCCAAAATAAAAAGTTCTTGGTATAATGTTATTAGATTAGCACAGGCACAGTTAAACTTAAGTGTTTTTTTCACATATTCCTTTATTTTTACATTTTTATTTTAAAACTTTTGCCTGGAGGCAGCCATTTTTTCACCCTCTTCTGAACAATTTCTGCCCCGCACTGCTACTTTTGAGGTTTAGCCTTTCTTGTAAACCTGCCTCTACTTGATGTGAATAAAAGAATCTCATGATTATTATTGTTGTGATTTGCCAGTAATTTGTTCAGGTTTTTGGAAACATTAAATCGCGGCACTGTTAAAAAAGGCAAAAACATTACAAAACCGTTTTGGTTCTCATTTAATTTGTGAATACAGTATACGCATCAAACATGTATATACTGATTGTAAATTTTGTTTACACCCTCATTCTATTATAAGCATAACTGTAGGGTACAGCTAGATTCTAAGACATGTCTTGAATTTTCATTGACACTTTTCAAACGCTTGACACATTGCCGTTTTAGAAATTTAGTCACATTTTCTTGTAGTACCTGAATGTTCTAATGTATGTGTCGGCACTACTAGTTGAGGATTCTCATAATGTAGGTTCTGATTTTTCACAGCATCCATAATAAACCATTACACTGGACAGAAACATTTGATTAAATAGTAAAACTACAAAAACATTTTTTTGGAAATGTGCATGCATGGATTGTGAAGCCTGAATGCCATAAGCTGTGTAATTGCTGATTTAGATTTGTTTCATTTAAAAGTTGAAATTGTCCTGTATAATTTGCTTTCACTGACATCAGATGACATACTTTTAATTGAGAAAATGGAACAGGCAGAATGTCAAGTAAACTGTTTACTTTAAAAAATACAATTATTTATTTTTATGTTACTTCTTAATATTTTATATTTAATTTCTTAATACACAACTAATGCCTTGTATTTCTATGTTAAATTTTGTGAACCAAAAAAAAATCAGTTGACTGTAAGTGTATCAAATAACCTGGCAGGCCTGCTGCTGTTGAGCCAGGGATGCAAGCAGGAAGCTACCCTCTATTTAAAATCTTACTTTAAACGATCAGTTTCAATTTAAAAAAATAGGTAAAATGTGTCTAAAAGCACAGAACTGAACCTATGAAAATGACTCGGCAGTATCTTCATAATCAATGGGAGCATTTCTGATGTCACTGCAAATTCAGGATAAAAAGTATAGAGACATATTTCAGTACACACATTCCTCTCAGACAAAGAATTGGTCTATGCTTCTACAGTAGTTTCATATGTGCACACTCTAAACAAAATGTGATATGATTTGACATTTTAATGAAACAAACAAGCCCTGAATTGACTTCCTAGACCAATGATAGGCTAAGATATGCAAGCGTATGTATGAGGTGCTTTTAAATTGCAGACTCATCAGGTAAAATTATCATGTGTATAGCCTTGCCTTGTTCTCTGATTAGCCAGCATGTATTAGAGATCAGAAAATGGATGTAAATTACTACAGAGTAAATGGATCATCATTCGTTCGCTCAAAGAGACTGATCAGGTGCGCAATGTTCTTGAAATAGCATGCCCAAAGGTATTCACCACTGAAAAAGAAGTGCTATTTGATAGTCATGATGATGCCCACAATTTGTCCAAACTAGACAGACTGAAATCAAATGAATGCTTCCACTATATATATATATATATATATATATATATATATATATATATATATATATATATATATATATATATATATATTTATTCCCTTAATGCCTTTCTGGCTTTCTAATTACAATATGAGAACATTCTGTTGTCACACAGGGATATGGTTGAACATTAAGAACAACCCATTAACGTATTAGCTTATAGAGGTTAAATAGGATCTTCAAATATTTATGTGAAAGCTGCATTCTATTTAAATTATGCAAAAACTAACATAAATTTAACATTAACTTAAGAGTTGTCTTGTACACATTCTTCGTTTTTTTTATGTCACAGATTAAATGAGAATTACAATGTTTACTCTGAGCATTGTGCCTTAATTAATATAATTCTGAGTTTATATTTGAAGTTGTATGTTCTGTCTACATTTAGTTATTTTTGAAAAGAACTGAGTAACAGTGTTGGAGATAATGAGACAATCAGAAGTGTTATGTAAAAATTAAGATGCATTAATCTTGCTTAGTTCGTAATTGCCTCTTTAACAGTTTCCTTCACTTGTAAGGCTTTTTAATGATATAGTAACACAAACCATTATGGGAAATAGATTACAGGTTAGAAAGACAAAATATAGGCACATGGAAAGGGGATGTTAATTGTTTACTAAGAAGCAAACCCACAATAAACCTCTAGAGGTTTACATTTGTAGCTGCAAATTTTTTTTTGAGGGCTAATAGGCTGATATTGGAGCATGGATGAAAGTAACAGAGTAATAATGGTATTTTGAGAATGTATGTGATTTTTGCTTAAATATAAACTTAATAATATAATATCCATCCATTATCTAACCCGCTATATTCTAACTACAGGGTCACGGGAGCCAATCCCATCAAACACAGGGTGCAAGGCAGGAAACAAACACCAGGCAGGGTGCCAGCTCACTGCAGGGCACACACACACACACATCCACACACTAGGGACAATTTAGGATCGCCATTGCACCTAACCTGCAAGTCTTTGGACTGTGGGAGGAAACCGGAGTACTCGGTGGAAACCCACGCAGACACAGGGTGAACATGCAAACTTCACGCAGGGAGGACCTGGGAAGCGAACCCGGGTCTCCTAACTGCAAGGCAGCAGCGCTACCACTGTACCACTGTGCCACCCTACTTAAATTCATTAGAATTAAAAAGAATTATGCTGAAAATATCATCTAGGTTTCTAAGGCATTATTAAGAATGCAGCTACAAGACTTAGCTCAAGTTTTTGACTAGTTTGTTTGACTGCTCATATTAATTTATGTAATAGCAAAATCTGGTACGTGTGTACTAATCCTAAATATGCTCCACAAGCACAAAAAATAATGAAAGCAAATTCACAAAACAGATGCAACCTAAGAGAATACCATGAATACCAAAAACATGCTCATTGCTGTGATTTTTCCCATCATTTTCAATCTGGATACCTGAAAATCTGTCAGTCTGTGATGACAAGGATAGAAAAGAGTGCAAAATTGAAACTGTTGCTTTGAGTGCAGTTATCGCATCCAGACTTATACGTAGAAACCTCTAGACATGAGAGCAGAGCCAGGACTGGTGAAAGCAAGTTGTGTGGTTTTTTTTTGTTTTTTGGGTTGGGGGTGGGTGCGGTTGGAGTTAATGGTGTCAGTCTATTACTTCAAACAGTGCCTGCTTACAAGACTCTATTAGAGAAAAATATGTTCTTGGGACGTGCCATTTGTATCAGAAAACACATAGTAATTGCAGTGTATTGGTTGACAACAGGGACCCCAAATTCTCACCTTGCTTTCTTTCCATTGCTCTCCTGCATTGGTACTGTGGTGTATCTTGATTTTCAACACAGAGGCATGATGGGAGTTGCACAGACATTATTACAACTAGTAAAATAGTGTTAATTTCCAGACACTTCTGACTCACACATTCAAGCCCAGGTCACATTCAAGTTGCATATGTCTATATCAAATTTAATACCACATACAAAGGTGATCCAAATCAGTTTTGAAAAGTTCAGATTCTATTTATTGTTTCTTTTCTTTTCTTTTTTTTTTTTTTTTGCTTCCTGGATCACTTATGGGTATGTATTGCATATGGTACGTGATAACGTAATGTTTGTTATGACTTGATTAATGTAATTCTATTATTAATAGTATATAAAATATGATTATGCTTGAACTTATACTACAGAGCTGCCTGGGTATTAGATGTAAAGGCTTTTCAAATCAAATACCATTAATACATATGAATGGCACAAATTGAATGCCATAATAAATACGAATATTTACAATTAATTTTACTAAAATATACATTAAATGTCTACACACCCTTTGAAATTTCCACTTTTGTAACTGTACAGGTTGAAATCAAGACTAATATTATCATCATTTTTACATTTAGTAGCCAACAATTACCTGTAACTGACAATATTTCAGTGAAAAAGTAATCGATTTTTTATGTTTATTTGATGTCAGCTTTTTCATCATCTAAAGTTAAAATTTCAGTGAGTGTGTGTAGATATCTGATATCCTGTGTATCTCCACTAAGCGTTTTGCATAATAGTAAAAGGAAAAATGAAAAGATGACAGAATGGCTTGTTACATTTATTATTTTTGTCCTATTGTAGTAAAAGACGAGACAATGATTTCTTTACGTGAGACATTTTACTGTATGTTTCAGTATAATCCATTATATCACTTGTGGAAGTCCAACCCCGGACACAGACAGGCACACATTTATTTACAATATAAAGTCCACAGCACACAGTGCCCTTGCACCAGTCACCCACTTCCTCAAGTCTTCACCGCCTCTACTCCTCTCCGCTGAGCTCTGTCTTCTTCCTCCCAACTGCAGCTCCTGAATTAAGGGAGGCGGCCCCTTTTAAATCCACCCGGACTTGCGCCAGGTGCCTCCTTACAAGCTTCATGCAGCACTTCTGGTGTGGCGGAAGTGCTGACGTCCAGGTGTCCGGGCGCCCCCTGGTGGTGACCAAGGGCCCCTATAGGGCTGAGCTTCAATGCTCCGTTCCTGTGGCCCCCCATACAAACCAGGGCGGCTGCCCTCTCATGGTTCGGAGGAGGCGCAGTCCCTCACCCAGTCCTTCCTTGCGTCCCGGCTGGGTACCGCCCCCAGCCGTTCGCCACACACTTTGTGGTAATTAACACTAGAATTACCAGAGCCTACGAAAAAACTCGTAATTCCGTCCCACCTTAAACTGCTTCTTAAATCCCTTCACACCTCTCCGCCAGCGCCCTTTGTCTTCTAAATGTGCTGATAAAGAAGAAGCAGCCGGCTATTCCATCCCCCCACCAATTTAGAACGTGCACGAACTTCTCTTAGCTCATGCCTTGATTGAGTATCTGGGAGTGAAGTGGAGTTTTAGAGTGAAATAATAGATCGTTGTTTGGAACACACGCATTTCATGTCTGTTCCGTTTCTACAGTAATCTGTGTCAACACATTGTTAAAACAGAAACTTTTTTTATATTCTAGTAGTAGATGACAAAATGTAGGCATAAACTATATAATGTATGAAGCCTGAAGTCCAAATAGCAAAGAAACATTTTCACAAGAATAACACAATTGCACTTTTATTCAAACATATAACTGCAGAAAGAAAAAGCCGCCTTAACATGCGACATTGACACCAGTTTACTATAACTGACTCCGTGGTTCAATAGATACAGCCCCGCTTGGAATCAAGGGTCACGGGTTCGATCCTCGCCCTCCCTTTTGAGAAGTAAACTGTTCTTAGTCTTACTGTTTTAGAATAAAACATACATTTGATTTCAGTCTGTAACAGCCGGTGCAATTTATGATCTTTGTAAAGGTTAGCTTTTTTTTTATTCACTTTTCACTCTCTCAGTCGCGTTCAGAATCAATCCATACAACCCCATCTGACACGGCTGTTTTCACTAAAGACGCTATAGCTCTGCAGTGTACCACGATGCATACTAACGCCCCCCCCGGTTCTGACACACAACGCTGGCGAAGCTGCCTTCTTCGTATCTCACCGTCACTTGCTTTTCTTTTTATTCAGTTTTATTGAGTGTTCCTGCCAGTCCCGCATGTTGCTGTATGCTTTTTCTTTTGCATCCCAGGACATGCAGAAGAAAGAATGGTAAAGACCAACTTCGGCGCTATATGCAATCATCAGACACTCCCCATCTGCCCGTGTCGTTCAAACACAGGAACATATATTGGTGTAAAAGTATAACAAAAGTGCACTTTTATTCAAGTGCACTTTTTCCATCGCCTTTTCCTGTAAGAAGCAGTGTACACACTTCTCTCTATGCTGTGGTTTCTATTACACACCTGAAAGAAAGAGACAATACATATGAACATATCCAGCATACAGCAACATGCGGGGACTGGCAGGAACACTCAATAAAACTGAATAAAAAGAAAATCAAGTGACGGTGAGATACGAAGAAGACAGCTTCGCCAGCGTCTGTGTGTCAGAACCGGTGGGGCGTTAGTATGCATCGTGGTACAACAGAGCTATAGCGCGTCTGTATTCTGTTTCTTTTGTACTCCAGGGCACGAGAGGAGAGAATAGTAAAGAGCAGTAAGTTCGGCGCTATATGCAATCATCAGACACTCCCATCTGCCCGTTGTTTTGTTATACTTTTCAATACTTTTATACTGCTCAAACGGGCATGCTCAAAAAATACACGTGTAATGCCACGAAAAGTGCACGCAGACACTTCATTTCGCAAACAAAACAAGTGCACTTTTATTCAAAACTACCTGTATAACCGAAGAAAAAAGAAAGCAAGATACAGTAGGCGATTGATACGACATCTTGCATGGTGCAATGCTAAGAAGTGAAGATTTTCATTCCGTGCTATATAAAATCATCACATTCAAATATTAACAGTTCCCACACACCCAAGGACCGTCCTTCCTACATTTACGACACGTGTACTTGTTGCCGTGTACACACCTCTCTGTGCTATGGTTTCTATTACACTGAATGAGCACCTGACACTGTACTTTCTTCCCTGGGGGAAGGTCCCGATCAGAGAATTTCCAGTTCCTGCATAAATTCACACCCGATCTGACGCTGTTCGTTTTCAAATAATATTGCATTAGTGCGATTATATTTTCACATATATTGTCTTTCTTTCAGGTGTGTAATAGAAACCACAGCATAGAGAGAAGTGTGTACACTGCTTCTTACAGGAAAAGGCGATGGAAAAAGTGCACTTGAATAAAAGTGCACTTTTGTTATACTTTTACACCAATATATGTTCCTGTGTTTGAGCGACACGGGCAGATGGGGAGTGTCTGATGATTGCATATAGCGCGAAGTTACTGGTCTTTACCATTCTTTCTTCTGCATGTCCTGGGTGCAAAAGAAAAGCATACAGCAACATGCGGGACTGGCAGGAACACTCAATAAAACTGAATAAAAAGAAAAGCAAGTGACGGTGAGATACGAAGAAGGCAGCTTCGCCAGCGTTTGTGTGTCAGAACCGGGGGCGTTAGTATGCATCGTGGTACACTGCAGAGCTATAGCGCGTCTTTAGTGAAAACAGCCGTGTCAGATGGGGTTGTATGGATTGATTCTGAACGCGACTGAGAGAGTGAAAAGTGAATAAAAAAAAAGCTAACCTTTACAAAGATCATAAATTGCACCGGCTGTTACAGACTGAAATCAAATGTATGTTTTTCTTCTAAAACAGTAAGACTAAGAACAGTTTACTTCTCAAAAGGGAGGGGCGCAGGATCGAACCCGTGACCCTTGATTCCCAAGCGGGGGCTGTATCTATTGAACCACGGAGTCAGTTATAGTAAACTGGTGTCAATGTCGCATGTTAAGGCGGCTTTTTCTTTCTGCAGTTATATGTTTGAATAAAAGTGCAATTGTGTTATTCTTGTGAAAATGTTTCTTTGCTATTTGGACTTCAGGCTTCATACATTATATAGTTTATGCATACATTTTGTCATCTACTACTAGAATATAAAAAAAGTTTCTGTTTTAACAATGTGTTGACACAGATTACTGTAGAAACGGAACAGACATGAAATGCGTGTGTTCCAAACAACGATCTATTATTTCACTCTAAAACTCCACTTTACTCCCAGATACTCAATCAAGGCATGAGCTGAGAGAAGTTCGTGCACGTTCTAAATTGGTGGGGGGATGGAATAGCCGGCTGCTCCTAGCTTCTTTTTATCAGCACATTTAGAGAACAAAGGACGCTGGCGGAGAGGTGTGAAGGGATTTAAGAAGCAGTTTAAGGTGGGACGGAATTACGAGTTTTTTCGTAGGCTCTGGTAATTCTAGTGTTAAATTAGTCTTAGTTTAAATAAGAGAAAAGTACAAAATTCTACATAACAAGTTTATTGTTACTGGTTAAAATGGTATTCTTTTTTTCTAGGGTAATCTGAAATCAAAGGAAATTGCAACTTTGGAAAATACTGTTGAAGAACTAAAGTGTGATTTCCAGAAGACTTTAGATAATACTACTGCCACCCAAAAGAATCTCGAAGTCAACTTAGCAGCAACAAAACAAGATCTGCTCAAGGTTCAGGAGCAACTTACCATCGCAGAAAAGGTAACTGTACTAGTGGGCACTTTTTCTTTTGTCATAAGGTAGGTGGGGCTGAATACAATCACGGCTGAATTACTTACAAACTTAACAAGATACATTGTATGTCTTTTTTACATAATTTGTGATAATTTTGAAGTTGTCTTTCACAAACTCTCTCCCTCTCATCGTTTGGATCCATTGTTCCAAATACACTGACATACTTTTGATCATATGATGAGTGAACAGTTTTGATGATTACTGTTTACATGTGGATAAAGGAGTATTGAACTCAGTTCAGGTTGTGATGACATGAGTTAAGTGTTTTGTTAGTGTTTGCTGCATGAGCACAGGGTACAACCAGTGATGCATGAGGACATTTGTTAATAGAGCTTAGATAAATGTTTTTCACAATTTGGCAAGAGTGGGGAAAAAAAAATTGAATTCTGTTTATATTGTTGGAAAACGTTTTTGATGTACTGAGAGCTTATAATCCCAATTAAGGGCTGCAGGGAACATTTTATTTGGTGTAAATGTTTTACTTTATTTGGGGGAACTTATAATATTCATGAATTGGTATGAGGATATTGTTTTTCAATTTTTACTGTATTACATTACCTGAAATTTGTAAAACAATTTAATGTAATTAGAGTGGAAATTAATTGAAGACAACAGTAATGTAGATGTAAGTTACACATCTCTCTATATATAAAAAAAAAAAAATCCTGGAATGTAAAAGCCAGGCGACGAGACGTGATCTTCTCGGAAGTTCTCGAAAGACATTTTAAAGACCCGCAAGACAACAAAGACGGGCCACGGAGCGTCTCGCGGGGATCGTAAACATGAGACTTGGTTCCAAGAGATTGTCCCAGGGCAGTCTTGCGGGGACGTGGAACATAAGAATCTTGCAAGACACACCCCTCTTATCAATTTAGAGCTCGGACAGCCAACAAAACCTTCAGTCATGTAAAGTCACACTCTCAGCAAAGAAGAAAGAGCAGTGCGAAGAAAAGAGATACATATGCAGAGAAAGGTACAGAATATGAAAGCAGTTACAGTCGAACGTATTTTAGCGTTCCAGCCAAGCTGAAGCCTTTTTTGTTTTAAGTGACTGTTAGGTCTGTTCGAGAGAGGGCAGAGTACACCACGGCAGACTGATAGCTGGGTGTTGATTGATGCAGTAAAGGGGAGGAGAGACCCGTGGGAGGAAAGGTTGTAGAGGGTGTTAGAAAGTTGTGTTTGGGGTTACGCAGTCGGCGATTGTTAAAGTAGAACTTTTGTGACACTTTATTACGTCAGTCGCTACAGTATCAAAAAAAAAAGATAACACAGATCGCACTGACGCATACAAATAGAAGTTAGTTTAAGTCAGAGAATTTCAAAAACGGGGTTTAACTCACATGAATTTATTAGTTACTTTGCAAAAAAAATATTAACTGCTGATGATGTGGATCATTTTGTCTGTACTGAAATTCCAAACAGAGAAACTTATCCTAAACTATGGTACAAAGTCATTAAACACAAGTCTCACAGACCTCATTTAAAAGATTCAGCATATTGGGACATCACAGATTCCAAATATTGTTTTTACAGAAGTTCTGAAATAAAAGTGAAACTAATGAAATAGCAACGGGAGAGCAGAGTACACAACGGCAGATTGATAGCTGGGAGCAAATTCATGCGGTAAGGGGGAGGCGAGACCTGTGGGAGGAAGGGTTGGAGAGGATGCTAGAAAGTTGTGTTTGGGATTATGCAGTCGGCGATTGTTAAAGTAGAACTTTTGTGATACTTTATTGCGTCAGTCGCTACAGTATCAAAAAAAAAAAAAGATAGCACAGATCGCATTGACGCAGACAAAAAGAAATTAGTTTAAGTTAGAGAATTCCAAAAATGGGGTTTAACTTACATGCATTTATTGGTTACTTTTCAAAAACAATTATTAACTGCTGATGATGTGGATCGTTTTGTCTGTGCTGAAATTCCAAACACAGAAACCTTTCCTACATTATGGTACAAAAGTCATTAAACACAAGTCTCACAGACCTCATTTAAAAGATTCAGCATATTGGGACACAAATGATTCCAAATATTGTTTTTACAGTAGTTCTGAAATGAAAGTGAAACTAATGAAATAGCAACAATTCAAAGAAAAAAAAAAAAAAAATAATAATCTTACAAGTGTGTGTATCCGGAAAACCAAACACGGGGGTTGGCGAGCGAAGCGAGCAGGGGGTGAAGCCCCCTAGTTATAAAAAAAGTTAATTTATACCTGCAAATTGTTACAAATGGTTTCTGTTTTATACATTCATTGTGTAAAAGTGTCATGTTGTTTTTTTTCTATTTTTAGGAGCTAGAGAAAAAATTTCAGCAAACAGCTGCATACCGTAATATGAAAGAAATGTTGACCAAAAAAAATGAACAAATAAAAGACATAAGAAAGAGATTGTTAAAGTAAGTACTTTTAATTTTGCAGTGGTAGTGGTTGAGATGAGCTTGAAGGAATTAATACAATGTGCTCTTTGTTCAGGCTAGTATGATCCACCGCTGTAACATCCTTAAGATTCTATAACTCAATATGAATCAAACTATTATATTCTTTTTTTAACAAAGAATTATTTGACACGCTTTTTAGTTTGTTAGACATTTTTCAAGTTAACCATGTCAATTTATATATTTTACTTTTAACTTGTATCATCTCTGGAATTATTTTAATATGTTTTGAGGCAAAAACAGTGGTAGTACAATTTGCTTATCTATTTAACTAGGCACATTCTTTGATTTTCTCTACTTTTTTAACTTCAATCAACAAACATTTCCTGGATAATTAAACTTTTTTGTGAAAATTGTACTCTGACAAGAAAAATAATTGCATTCAGAAGTAGTCCTTGTAGTGGCATGCCAAGTACAAAGTGATTCTGAAACCAGAACAATGCAAAGATTTCTTGGTCTTGAATGAAGTTCTGTAAAGGGGGAATTAATTGACTATACAAACAGCTAGATGCATATAGTAAGAGTGGAGTCACCCTGGTGCCGTGTGGTATCTTATAACACATTCAGCAAAGCATCACTTTTCCAGGGTTCATGTAAGATGTGTGGTAGATTGTAGTTGGCATGGCAGAATGACCCATGTCTTACTTCTGCAAAGAGTACTTACTTTATTTAAGTATGTCATGGAGATGGCCCTTTTATGTATGTTGGCTATGTGCTAATGGAAAAAGGCACCTGGAAAGTGTGACAGACAGATCTGATTATTTTTTCATTGTCAAACTGACTCAGAAAAGCAGTAGATATACTGGACTCTCTTAAATAATGCAGTGTCACCAGTTGTGCTATTCGATGAACATGTCTCTATCTTCCATTTCAGTGTGCATTAACCGCAGGTAGAAGTGAGACTCATTGCTGAAACTACTGCTTCATGGTTTTTCATTGGTCCACAGAGATGATTAACTCCACCATTACCATCATTCTGTTGTATCTGTATAGATAATATATGCTGTGATTTTGAGTATGCAGGATATGCAGATATGCATACCTGACCATGCTGATCCCCTATGCGAGCTGCCATGCACAATGGGCCCACAATATTTTTGTGAGAGTGTACTTCACGACACGTCTATCATACAGTCCCATTAATGTTTAAATACAACTTTGTGCAACAGTGTAATTATTAAATCTCAAAGTTAAAAGAATTTTTCACAATCTGTGGAGGTGACAGACCTAAACTTGAAATATTTCTACACATTTAAAACATAATTGTTATTTATTTATTAATATAACTGACTGAAATTATATATACTGAAATGTGCCAAGGTATGGGAACCCTGTTAGTTAGTATGTGGAACTTTGTCCTTTATCAGAAATAGCAACTTCCAGGTACCTTTCTTAGCCAGATAGGAGTCTTCCAATTCTTGCTTTAGGAATTTCTGTCCTAGCTCAGAAATATTTTCTTTCTTGCATTCATTGTCATGATAGATTTTCAACAATACTGAAGTCTGGGGATTCTGTAGATCATTTGAAAGGCCTTAATGTGTTCTCTAGGTATTGATAGTGGATTTGGGGAATGTTTTGGATTCTTTAGTTTTTTACAGGCTTTGGTGTTTATCTTTTGTGATTTGTTGATATTTATTTAAATCTATTCCTTCATCCACCTACACATTTCTTGTGTAAATGGCACAATGCAATTCCAAAAGCATAGCAGATCCACCTAAATTCATCACTATTGGTAGTCTGAGATCCCCAATAATACAGACCAACCAGTCTGTGACTCTCCCCTACTAAATCAAAGTCTTAAGTTGTGTGGTTCTGTGTGTATGTGAGAGTTGACAACCAATGAGCGCTCACCTGAAAATATGATGCATATGTTGCAGAGATAAGGAACTTGGGTGTTTTGAACATTACAAACAGAAGAGAGACTTGTTTTTCTGATATATCAAGTTTCACGTACCATGATAAAATGGAAAAAATGAAAAAAAAAATGTCTGAGGTTGTGGCTCAACTTGTGGTACTTTGGCACTGGCACTGCCAGGGAGCATGCTCTTGACTGTTAGAAAAAGAGGTGAGCTTACGATGTTTTGGAACTGTGAAACTGTGCTGGAAAGTCATCATGGAGTCATCTAATTTGTCATTCCCTGTGATCTCTAGTCATACATTCTGACATCATCAGATGATGAGATCAGCGAGAGCAGTTCTCAAGTTTGAAATCTGCTCCATCTAGAAATCGTGTAGTGTAGTGCTGGCTTTAGAGAAGGCTGTTGATAGAGCAGGTTAAGGGGGCTAGTCTAATTATTCACTATTTTTTATCTTTTTTATGTTCAGTTTAGCAAATCAAGAGTGGTCATGCGTGGAAATGTCCCAAAATATGTCAACTTTTCACTTCTGTTTACTTGAGGTTATTCAGCAAAACAAAATGCAATTCACCCAAAAATACTAAAACTCTTACTTGCGGTTATAGTTTTATACTGGCAACCATACAGATTTCTGCTGTTATTCAACATATAAAACAGTGAATGACATTTGTACCTTTTGTTTTTCGGTATCAGGAAACACTAATATGTCATTGTGTAAAGTTACTTTTATCATCTTATTTTAACTGCAATATAGTTGTGGGGGAAAAATGTATTCATCATTATCAGCATTTTCAGTACAACAAAGATGAAATTTAAGCCTTTTATTAATTATATGTTTATTATTATTTTTTTGTAGGTATGAACCTGATGAATAAATTTATAAAACTGAATACATCTTTACCAGAAAATATACTAATATCTACTCACTCTTTTGTGTACCAATACTGCCTAGGAGAGAAGATGGTGGTGGGATTCATTTGCATGTTAACAACATGCTCTTTCTTTATGTTTAGTTACTGGTATTGCAGTCAAACTCACATGAACATTTAAAAACTATATAAAGTAGAAACATAAAGTACAGAGCAAGTTGATTTGCCTCGTTCCAGTATATGTGCTTTTAAGGGACAGAAAAAACTAATTCACTTGACTCTGAAAATGTTTCTCCACTTTCAGCAAAACAGTATTTTTGAGGATGATAAAAGTAGTGTCCATGACTCTGAACTTAATTATGTGAGTTCACAAGTGGGCTAATGGATGCATAAATTTAGTGCAGTTGCATTTTTCTATTTTCTGCTAATGTTTTCAAAATAAACATTGCAGCAGTATGAATGCATCCATTTAAGGGGAACCAATAAAAAATAATTCCAAGTAACAGTGTGTAGCCATATTCTGACCTTTATACTCTTGAGTAATATGATTTGCATCTGAAATACTGTTGAAAATTAGTCAATATTTTAAAGCTTTGAATCCTCGTTGTCAGTTTTTAATGTACAGTATGTATTACTGATGATATAGAACATTCAGTGAAAAATAATTAAGACACAGATCTTATTATTACTATTTTTATTTTATTGGTCATAAACAGACACAGAATAATACATCTTTTTTTTTACTGATCATGTGTTTACAAATTGTGTGTAGTTTAAGGATAAAAAGAAAAAAAAATCTAATTTCTTATGATTGTGTCATTTTTCTGAGAATAAACTGTAGAACTCTGATATAAAAATTATCTTTTGTATTTAATTCAGAAATATTTTCTGTGCTTTAGTAGCACTTGAAAGGTATCAAGGAATGTTACTTTGAATATTAATAAATACTTTTGATGGTAATACTTACAAAAATAAAGAATTTCAAAGTAGAATGTTTCTATTCATTATTAGAAATATTAACTGGTTTTCAGGTAAATTCTCACAAAAACACCCCAGGAAAAGAGAGCGAGGCTGTTATTTTTGGCATGAGTATTGATTTTGCCACAGATATGTACGCTGCACGGTGGCCATAAATGATCCTTAGCATTGCGCTTTGTGGAGATTGGTGCCCCTGACAGGGTGGCCACATGGCACATTAGTCAAAGGCGTGGGGCCATGCTTGTAACATAGATATTGGCACCTGCTCCTGGTTTTAAGTAACCTGTTCAAGTTGATCAGACTGAGCTCAAAACAGCTGTGTAGAACTACCATGTAGGCTCACCACCCAAGGCAAAAAGTAAGTATTGGGTGCAGCACCAGTGAGGTGACAGGAAGAAGTAGGACAGATCCAGGCATACTATACCTTGACATTGGAAATTGATTCTTGGGATGTGGAATGTAACTCCACTGTTGAGGAATTTGTCAGGTTTAAAGGATACTGGCTAGATACAGTTAGACTCACCTCTATATATGGCGTTGGCACTGGAATCAGACTTCTCATTTAAGAGTGGGTATTACTCTACTCACACGTTCCCCCTCTGGCTGTTGAGATACTAGCAAACCTTCAGCTTGGTGATGTAAAGATTGTTTCTAGTAAACAATGAGACTCTCCTACAAGGTGGAAAACTTTGACAATTTCTTTGTGTATGCACCAAACACCTATTCAGCCTTTAAAGAAAAGATCAAATAGCATGTCTGGAAGAGGTGTACTGGCAAATAGTTGTGGCAGACGACTGGTGACTTTGCCTCATCCGGATGCCTGGAGAAGGGATGGACCGTGAGAGGGGCAATATCTTCCCCGGGGTGTAGGAGTGCAGCCCCCCGGATGATCCCTGCGCCCTGGATGGCAGCAGTTCCGCCACACCAAGAAGTGCTGCTGGAAGAGGAACCAAATGCACCTGGGGAACATCCAGGTGCAACATAAAAGGGGCCGCCTCACTCCATTTGGAGAGCTGGAGTCGGGTGGAATAGGACGGAGCTTGTGTGTGGAGGAGTGGAGGCGGCAGAGGAAAAGAGAGTAGAAAAAAGACTGAGCCGTGTGAGTTTATTGTAGCTGTGTTGTGCTGTTTAAAAGAAGAATAAACGGGTGTTTTGGACATCTGCCTGTCTCAGTGTCTGTCTGATGGTGGTGACCATGGGCCCCTACAGGGTCGAGCTTTCCAACTCTTTAACTGTGGCCCCCAGGGCAGTCGCCCCCTCGAGGTCTGGAAGAGGCACAAGCCCTCCTCCGGTCTTCTCGGGCATGCCAGCTGGGTACAACCCCCATCCGGGTACCACACATAGGAACATCTGATTACTGGGGTGTTTTCCGAAGAAAGATTGTTAGTGAAGCAGTATTTAGTTGTATGAAATTAAATCAAATGTGAAAAACTGGCTGTGCAAAAATTTGGGTCCTCTTGTAATTTTGCTGATCTGAATGTATGTAACTGCTTAATACTGATTACCTGCAACACCAAATTGGATACTGATTACCTGCAACACCAAATTGGTTGGATTAGCTTGTTAAGCCTTGAACTTCATAGACATGTGTGTCTAATCATGAGAGTGACAGCACAGAATCCTCAAAGCAACTCTCAAAAGATCTGAAAACAAAGATTGTTCAGTATCATGGTTTAGTTGAAGGCTACAAAAAGCTATCTCAGAGGTTTAAACTGTCAGTTTCAACTGTAAGGAATGTAATCAGGAAATGGAAGGCCACAGGCACAGTTGCTGTTAAACTCAGGTCTGGCAGGCCAAGAAAAATACAGGAGCGGCATATGCGCAGGATTGTGAGAATGGTTACAGACAACCCACAGATCACCTCCAAAGACCTGTACGAACATCTTGCTGACGATGGTGTATCTGTACATCGTTCTACAATTCAGCGCAATTTGCACAAAGAACATCTGCATGGGAGGGTGATGAGAAAGAAGCCCTTTCTGCACTCACGCCACAGAGTCGCTTGTTGTATGCAAATGCTCATTTAGACAAGCCAGATTAATTTTGGAACAAAGTGCTTTGGACTCATGAGACAAAAATTGAGTTATTTGTTCATAACAAAAAGCGCTTTGCATGGTGGAAGAAGAACACCGCATTCCAAGAAAAACACCTCCTACCTACTGTCAAAGTTGGTGGAGGTTCCATCATGCTGTGGGGCTATGTGGCTAGTTCAGGGACTGGAGCCCTTGTTAAATTCGAGGGTTGGATGAATTCAACCCAATATCAACACATTCTTCAGGATAATGTTCAAGCATCAGTCACAAAGTTGAAGTTATGCAGGGGTTGAATATTCCAACAAGACAATGACCCAAACACAGTTCGAAATCTACAAAGGCATTCATGCAGAGGGAGAATTACAATGTTCTGGAATGGCCATCACAGTCCCCTGACTTAAATATCATTGAAAATCTATGGGATGTTTTAAAGCAGGCTGTCCATGCTCGGCAGCCATCAAATTTAACTGAACTGGAGAGATTTTGTACGGAAGAATGGTCAAAAATACTTGCATCCAGAATCCAGACACTCATCAAACGCTATAGGAGGCGTCAAGAGGCTGATATATTTGCAAAAAGAGGCTCAACTAAGTATTGATGTAATATACCTGTTGTGGTCCCCAAATTTATGTACCTGTCTAATTTTGTTATGATGCATATTGCATATTTTCTGTTAATCCAATAAATTTAATGTCACTGCTAAATTACTACTGTTTCCATAAGGCATGTCATATATTAAAAGGAAGTTGCTACTTTGAAAGCTCAGCCAATGATAAACAAAAATCCAAAGAATTAAGAGTGGTTCCCAAACTTTTTCATATGACTTTATGCTGGAATTCTATAAGGAAGCAGGCTTACAGGAAGAGAGGTGCATATATATGTTATTTTAATTTTCAAAATGATTTTGGTAGAGGATTACCAGAGAAGCACTTGAACAGAAAATGTCACCATACGTAGATAATATGGCACTGTATACATCAGTCCCACAGTCCTTGGTACCAGTAGTCCTTAATGCACTAGCAGAATTTCAAAATATATCTGGACTCAGACTGAAATTAGTAAAAGTGTGCGTTTCCCAGTGAACTCTCTGGCATACAAGATTAGACCAGACAACTTCCAATTTACTTTAGCAGATTGGTTTAAATAACTCGGGGTAAACATCACAAATAAATATAAAAGATCTTTTTCAACAAAATGTCATCACACATTTGCAGGGTGAATCAATACTGTCAAGGTGAACAATCCTACCCAAGCCTGATTTTTATTTCAAATCATCCCTACATACATTAACAAATCATTGTTCAATAAATTAGACTCAAGTATAACATTTATTTGGAATTCGAAACACCCACTTATCCAAAGGGTGACTGTACAACCACCTAAAACAGAAGGGGGCATAGCACTACCTAACTTTCAATTTTATTACTGGGCAGCCAAATATACATGCTATACAGACCTGGAAATTGACAGAAATTGATGTCTATACAGAAGCCTCATCTGCAATAGAAATAAAATCTTGCTGTACCTCTTTTTATGCCCTGCTTTGTGCCCCAGTAAATACAAGTTATCTATACTCATCAATATACCAATAGTCCAATTGTTCATCACTCAATCAGAATATGGAACTGATGCAGGAAGCACTTCAAGGCATAGAAGCTTTTATTTGTTGCACCTTTACTTGACTATCACCTTTTTCTGCCCTCTCAACTCAACACAGTATTTCATGTTAGAAAACGTCCTGGATTAAAACATTTAGAGAACTGTATATAGGTAATGTCTTTGCAGCTTATGAACAATTATGCTTAAAATGTAACTTTTCGTTGTGGAACGAGCCCCGGACACAGACAGGTAGACATGTTTTAAACACCACCACACGTTTATTTACAGTTCTATTTACAGTTATACGTGCACACACACCCCCAGATACTCCCCCAAAGTCCAGGCCTCTCACACTCTGCCTCACTCTTCAGGCCGCCTCCACTCCTCTCCTTCAAGCTCTGTCCTCCTCTCACGACTCCAGCCCTGAATGAAAGGAGGCGGCCCCTTTTATAATCTCCAGGTGCTCCAGGTGATTCCTGGCAATCTTCAACCGACACTCCCCAGTGTGGCGGAAGTGCCGGCTGCATCCCCGGAAGCACTCCGGGTGTCCCTGCTCCTCTTTCCCCCCAGCACTTCCGGGTGTGGCGGAAGTGCTGAGGTCCAGGGCCCCCATGGTGGTGACCATGGGCCCTTACAGGGTTGAGCTTCAAACCTCTATTCCCGTGGTCCCCATAATAACCAAGGTGGTGGCCCCCACGTGGTCTGAGGTGGGCACACGCCCTCTTCTGGTCCTCCAAGGTGTCCCGGCTGGGTCGACCCCGCCAGCCATCTGCCACACTGTCAACACAATTTTTCCACTACTTTCAAATCAGAAACTTTGATAAAAGGAACCTGCCCAATTTTCCACACCTCCAACCTATTTCTATATACTAATCAGTCCTGAAGACTGATTATATTAAAACATATTAAAGTCCCTTCCTTTCAAAGATCCCAGGGTACAATGGGGAAAGGATCTTTTACTTAACACTGCAGAAAAGGAGTGGAAGCCATCCATGCATAGAATACACTCTAGCTCCTTATGCACAAAGCATTCAATTACTCAACTTAAAATATTTCATTGAGCACAATTATTATTTAAAAAATGCCCAAAAAGTATCCAGGCCAAGATTTAACATGTGAATGTTGCCATCTATCTCCAGCCTCACTTGGCCACATGTTTTGGGCCTCCACTAAATTAACATCATTCTGTACAAAAATCTTGGAATGCCTGACAGCCTTGGTGTCACAATCACTCCTAACCCATTAAAAACTGTGTTTGGTGTACTCCCAGATGGACTTATAGTGGAGAAGGACAAATTGATTGCAATTATGTACACCACACTACTCGCATGTAGGCTTATCATACTCAACTGGCAGAATCCCAGGCCATCTGTTATAAGTCACTGGGTGTCTGATGTTATATACTATTTTAAACTGGAAAAAATCTAATTCTCACTTAGAAGATCTGTTCAAAACTTTTTTAAAATATAACAAGATCTAATTAATAAAGTTTTTGAATAAGCCTATATATCGGCAAAAGGATATTCTCCCTTCTTTGCTGCCTTTTAAGATTTGCTCTTGTTGTTGGTTCTCCTCTCTTTCTCTTGGGTGGGGGTTGAATTCTGGTTTGCTAAGTTTGACTTGATTGTATGTAATGTTATTTACTTTAAATAAAATCAATAAATATAAACAAATGCTTTTGATAAGGTGCCTTATGAAAGGTTGTGATAAAACTAAAAAAATGGAAATTCAAGGTGTGGTGTGCATGTGGCAACAAAATGTGCTCAAACACAGGAAGCAAATGGTTATGGTGAGAGGACCTGTATCAGAATCAGATGATGTTAAAAATGGTGTCCCTTGGGGATCAGTGCTGGGGGCTGCTGATCTTTCTAATATACATAGATGATCTGGACAAGAATATAATTAACTAACTGGTTATGTTTGCATATTATAGCATACTAGGCATAAGTACAGACAATGTAGAAATATCTAAATTGTTACAGGGGGATTAGGACAAGATACAGTCCTGGGTAGATTTGTGGCAGATGAAATGCAAAGTAAGTATATGTAAGGTGTTATACATAGGAAGCAGAAAATAATACATATAGTATACTGTAGTATTGAGGGGGTCGAAAACCTGAAAGTTCACTTTATGAGAAGGACCTCAGAGTCAAACTGGAGCCATCACTACATACGTCAAGACAACATAGAGAAGGGATCAAGAAGTCTAATAGTATGTTCAGTTAGACTATATTACAGTACCTCAAGGGATTTTTTTTTGTTGTTGTTCTTTATTTAGCATTATACAATTTCTTGTATCAGGAATTTGTTAGTTTTCGCATACCCCTTGGGGTCAGAGCACAGGGTCAGCCATTGTACAGCGCCCCTGGAGCAATTACAGGTTAAGAATTTGTTTTGAATTGGCTACATCCCCCCAAGACCATGTTGAGTGTTGTCAGGTAAAAACAAAAAATTAATCAAAGCTGGACCTTTGAGGAGTGGACAAATGTTTACTCAGATGAATCCATGTTCCTTTTACATTATGCTAATGGAAGGATTTGAATTTTGGACAAGCAATAGGAGCCAATTGCATGTGTTTTCATCCATATAAGCAGGGGATTGTCAGTGTGGTGGTGTAGGGAATGTTTCCTGGCCCAGATGCTCATTGAAGAACATCTGATGGTATCATGCTGGTCAAATTTCTCCCTTCATTGCTACAATTTTTTCATACTCAGATGGACACTTTCAGCATGATAATGAATCCGGTTACAAGGCACTGAATGGTTCTGGGAACATGATGGAGAATTTACAATACTTCTGGAACATCACATCCAGATTTTGTGGAATCCATGCCCAGACAACTTTATGGTGTTCTAAAGGCCAAGAAAGGTAAAACATATTACTAGAAAGGTGCACCTGCTAAACTGACAATTCATTGTATAATCTCTCTACCCCACCGTTTTTTTTTTTCTTTTTTTTTACATTTTTTAATGCTTACATTTAAACTGCATTCTCAGTGTTGCTCTTTTTGCAAAGGACTACCGCCAGGACCACCATCTGTCACAATCCTTATTTCTACAGATGTTAAAAACTTAGAGCATTGTTTCCTATTTGAGGTAAATTACTAAATTAAAAAAAAATTGGCTGCATTATAGTGCATTCAAATAACTTAAACATATTCGAATGGACAACCTGGTGAACAGGAGCATTGCAGGTTGATAACAGGAAAACCCCAGGATGAAAAAGGAAAGGCAGATAGTGTCAGAAGGAACTTAAAGTAATTTGTTCTGCTGGAATATAAAGAAAGGCACTGCCAGGGATGTGCCCTCTAGGAGATGTAGGTGCTATGGAAGGCTGACGTGTATTGACACCAGCACCATGTGAACGCTTAGCTAGGAACAAGTAATGTTCTTTATGGAATGGCAGCATGTGTTCTCAACTCACACATTAAACAAGTTGTCCTTTTAAAGCTGTGAAATTAGGGGACCTGCCAGAGGCCATTAGTTTTTTTTTTTTTTTTATCAAACTGTTCAAAACTGGGGGCAATGGAAATGTGTGTTATGGTGGCCTCAAAGGGTACTGAAGAGAATGGGTTCTTCAAAGGCTAATGATATTAATTGACCCTGAGAGTGGAAATTACATTGGGAAGAGATCTGTAGCCACCTCACTGCTCAACAGCATATTGAGTGAGGAGTTACAAATTGAGAGAGCCTAGCCATTAAGTGAGAAGAAGATGAAGATAAAGACAGACCAGATGACAGGCAGACAGAGAGATATGGAGAATGGTGAGAAGGGGAGTGCTTTGAAGCTTAATTGTTTTGGCTATGTGGGAGAGCCTCTCCCACCTTGAAGAAAGGGAATTAAACCGTGAAGGTTGGCCCAGAGGCGTGAGAACTTTTTTTAGTTTTCTTTTGTTAATACTTTGTTTCGTCACTTTTGTGTACTTTTGAACTAATGGCCAAGAAAACTATAGAAGTTGCCCTGATTTTTTCTTTTTATTTTTTGAATTATTACTATTGTTAAATTTTTGTTTTTTACACTATCATTATGCATGGTGCATCGTTTACAGCAACAACCCTGTTTCTAGTGATGTGGTTATGAACTAGGATGCCATTGCCCCTGTAAAAGATGGTGGTTTCATGATTAGTTACTGTGATGAAAGGTCTGTAGCAAAGTGCTGTTTTTAAATAAATAATTGTGTCCTGGGAAGTGCGGGCTCTGATTGGGTGTGGGTGTGTGCAAGCGCACTTCACTCTGGTGTTGATTAGGGTGCTTGGCTGATCACGCATGCACGTGCAAATGCGAGGGGATCAGTCAGTTGCCTTAGTCACACCTCGGAGTAGGCAAAGCACCATACTTGCACCTAATCAAGCAGGATAAAAAGCAGCTGGCAAGACAAAGGGCAGAAACAAGAAAAAGAAGCCCCGAAAGAAGAATGGTGAAAGAGCAAGGAGGAGGGTAAAGAGGTAGTAACAGATGGCAGGATCGGGAGAACAGCGGGTGCAATGAAGAGTGGAGGTAGAAAGTCGGGAAAGTGAGCCCCAGAAGAGCAGCGTATGGCCAATGCTCAAGTGGGGACTGTGGGTTGGTACTGATCAGTAGCCTGGGAACAGGAGCAACCAACCACTCCAGGGGGACTCTGGTATAAGGCTGAGGAGTGGCAGAAGGAGGCGAGGGAGTAAGGCTTGTGTTTTATCTTGGGAGAGTAATATATATATTGCTCTACTTTCCCCTATTGTATTATTAATATGTAGCCTTAGAATGCCTAATCTCACAGACTTACCACTGTATATAAGGTATTATTGTATATAACTTATCCCCACCTTCCCCTCTATATCTATAATCTCAGGCAATTAGATGTAGTAAAAAGACAAGCAGGAGTTAAGTCACACATAAAATAATGTATTACTGATAATATTCATAAATAATAACAAAATGCAAAGTACATTTGAATATTGGCAACCATAGAACCTGATTAAATGGTGATGTGTAGTTCAGGTGGCACACAGACTTGTAGTTACTTAAAATGTCTCTAGTTAAGGCATCGTTGGTGCTCAGCTTTTAGCCACATGTCTGTTCAATATGGCTGCTGAGCTGTGCTCCTCATTGTGTTGTATTTATCATCACAGGTTAGCAAGAGAGATGCTTCTTCATCATATGTTGGTTAGAGAGAGAGAATGTGGTTGAGCAAGCAAATTTATAGTTTTTCTGTCCAACTCCCTACAGCGAATAGGATATCATGGTACTTGAAGGCCTCTGAGACAAGCCAATTCCAAACAGCCATACCTCAGACCAATGGGTGAAATAGAACATCTTATCTCCTGCTCCCCCAAGACCATATGTTAAGCTAACCTGGCTTTGTATGGGGAATGAGACAAAGACTTTAGCAGAGAAATACTAATCAAACTGGTTTAAGACACATCCCCCAAATCCTGTCGTAAAATTACAAAGAGACAGTCGTAAAAGGGGGGCAAACACGAATACCTCTCACCACTTGGTTTGCCTAAATTATAAATAAAGACATACAAAACATTTATCAAGTTATATGCAAAATCTCACATCACAACAGCTTGGTGCAGCGCCTCGCCGATGTTGAAGGACTGGCAACGAGGACTTGAGTCCTGTTAAAGGGTTGACTTTGCAAGTTGGCAGATGTTTCTTTTTGTTGAGGTGAGCTGAGGGGATATTATTTTAAAGAGAAGCACTGTAGCTCACTATAGTTTTAATGGATGGATTCTGCTTATGGATTTTAACCTTGCTTTAATTAAATATTTATTTGATGACTTTTAACCTCATGTTTGCTTATTTTAATGGATAATTTATTTAATGGTTAGACCATTGCACTTTTTGAACCTTTTTTTCTGCTTTTTAATAAAAGCACATGCATATATTTCCACCAACCCCTTGCTGAATATGTGTGACTTCATTTGCTGGCTCATCTTGGTACATAACTATTGACAGTTCTGGGCTGGAGGCTCTCCCAAGAGCGACAAGGGAGCGTGGATGCAACCTGGACCATCACAGTTACATAATTATTTCAGCATAGGTTCTTCAGAAGTACTTTCTTTACAATTTTGTGGTTGTTTAAACCCATTCTGTTGGTGGTTTATTTTAAACCTGGTTTTTGTTAATGTTTAATATTTAGTTGTGTTGTGTTGTGCTGCCACAATTTTTTTTGTAATGGAAGTTGCTGTTTTGTGCAGTTTTGTTTGAATATAAAGTTTGACCCTCACTTACTATCTGAGTTTGCAGATTCCTTAAAATAATTCTCGATGAGCATTCATGTGTTTATATGTTACTCAGACCATTCTTTTTGGCTTTTTGACTTTGAGTTAGGTTTTGTTTTGGGCTTAGTAAGTTTTTTTTTTTTTATGAAAATTTTTTGTATGGAGAAACGACAATCATCATTCATAGAAAATGAAATTGTAACAACAGTAGGCAATGATAATCCCCCCCACCCCACCCCATTTGATGCCCATCAAAAAATGCCTTATAAGTTTGTATTTATAGGATTAAAATTTACTGATGCCTCTGTAGACCAATGAGAGTTGCCAGACAGACACAGTGAGCCCCAGAGGAAAGAGAGGAGTAAGAAAAGGCGAAGCCAACCACAAGCACATACTTCCTTCAAAACCATATAAACAGTGTGGCCCAGGAGGACCAGAGGAGGGCTTGTGCCTCCTCCAGACCGCGAGGGGGCGTCCGTCCTGGTTATGTTGGGGGCCACAGGTAGAGGGCTTGGAAGCCCAGCCCTGTAGGGGCCCGTGGCCACCGCCAGGCGGCGCCCAGGTGCCTGAGGAACTCTGGAGCGCAGCACTTCCGCCACACCAGGAAGTGCTGGGGGGAAGACGACAGGGGACACCTGGACGGCTTCTGGGTGCGCAGCTGGCACTTCCGCCACACTGGGGTGTAGCTGGAGCCCATCCGGGTTCCTATAAGAGGGGCCGCCTCCCTCCAGTCATTGGTGGATGTTGGGCGGTAGTAGACAGAGCTGGAGAGAGGACTGGAGGCGGCCAGGAGAACGGCACAAGGACTGTGAGGCCTGGACTTTTGGGGGAACGGTGCAGAAGGCACTGGGTGGTGCACTAAAAATATTATGGTAAATATTGTAAATAAAAGTGTGTTGGGTGAACTTACGATGTCCGTCTGTCTGTGTCCAGGCCAGCGTTCACAACAGTTATAAAAAGGATACTATTGCTTTAAAACTCTACATACAAACTATCAAATGAGTACACCATCCTAATAATGAACTACACACAGATGGGATGAATGCAAAACATTGAGTTCCATGTTGCATTTTCAATGTGCAATGCATGGCAGTCTTCTGTAAATGGTTCAAAAAATATTTAGGTATTTCTTCAGAATTATATATGCATGTAGTTAATAAAACAGACAAAGGAAAAACCAAGTTTATTTTTCCAAAAACAAATACATTTAACCCTTGTTTCAGCAGGAAAATACTGTATTGAATGCTTTTAGGCAAAAAAATAGAAGGTAATACAGAAAAAGAAAGGAAAGAACTACAAAGGGATACAATTAGGTAGTATCCTGTCTCCTGTTTGGGTCTGGCCACAACACCTCATCTACATCACAAGAAATGTTCTCCTGGCAAGACAGCGGAGAAAGTATCTTCTGGAGTGATGTATCCACTTCCTGCATGCCCCCATATCTATATCTCCACAGGCCTCTTCCATTGCCTGGAGAAGTGGCACATATCTATATGGCTGGTGATCTTACACCTTCCACCTCCATTATGAGAATTCTTCAATTGGGTTTAAAAATGGAGACTATGGTGGGAGATACAGCATAGACATTTGTGGCTGGTTGATGAACCAATTTTGGACCTTGTAATCCGGTGGAAACTCACATTATCCCAGATGATGACAACCCTGGACTGCGTTGGTCCCCTCTGATGGTCATCAGGCATCAGAATGTTGTGTAGGATGTCAAGGAATGTTATGATGTAGTTGGTACTGTGTGGGCCAAGAATGGCATGGTGATGTAAGACCTCATTTTTTTCCTGTAGCAGCACAAATTACAATAATACCCCTTCACTGTCCTGAAACATTGATAATGACACATTGCTCTATGACATTTCTTACCCTGTGCTTTGTTCTGTTCAAGTTGAAGTCAACCTCGTCAACACAGATGTACTTGTGATGCACTCTTGCAGCATCTAGCTACATGATTCTCTGAAACAGACAAGGCAAGAGCATTGCAGAACACTCCAAACAGATGTGGAGCAGTCAATACTGTAGGGCAGGGGTGCCCAATGCATCGATCGCGATCAACCGGTAGATTGCAAAAGTAGTGCAGGTAGAGATCACGTTGCATTAA
Source organism: Polypterus senegalus (assembly GCF_016835505.1). NCBI lineage: Eukaryota > Metazoa > Chordata > Cladistia > Polypteriformes > Polypteridae > Polypterus > Polypterus senegalus. The sequence goes on from NC_053158.1 coordinate 147,115,649, forward strand.
AAAATTTTTTTTTTTTAAATGTTAGTCTATCATATATCCTCCCTATGGCATTTGCCACTTGATTGACATACAGGGCGGCCAATCTGAGATCTCTTCTTTTCTAACACATTGGTCATTCTGTACGCCCGATCAAACGCGCGAGCTACTGCAAAACTCCGGCTGTGATCTAGTTAGCCTTTCAATTTATATCGACTAAAGAAGGGATTTAAAAAAAAAAATGTTTGGGGAGGGTATGGGCTGGATGTGGAATTGGAAAAGGATTTTTTTCTCATAATGTCACAATCGAAGTGCGTTGTCTGATCTATCAATCTATTCCATATCTATTCTGCTATTCCAAAGAAGGAAATTGTGGAAAGGCACTTTCGAACTGTTCATAAAAACTATGAAACGGACGTCTTTCCAAAAAGCGATCTGAGAAAGAGAAAGGAGAGGGAACTAAAATCGCAGTTAATCGGACAGCCGTCATTTTTCACTCGGCTGAATTCAAAAGCTCCTTGACTGCATTATTCGGCTCTACTTATTTATGTGAGTCAGCCTTTTCCCACGTGATGATTTTTAAATCCAAATATTGTAGTGACCATAAATGTATTGAATTGTTATATATTGTGCCATAAGGGTTATACAGTTATGCAAGGTACAACAACATACATTTTATGTATAAAGTATACTCAGTGTATATATATATATATATATATATATATATAATTTTTAATGTTGGTAGATCATTTCAACCTGGTCATTTTAGATGTACCTCGCAAGCCGAAAAGTGTGGGCACCCCTGCTGTAGGGTGTAACAATGTGCTTTTACTGTATACAGTAAGTATAACAACAATGACAAAGTTCATAGCGCAGTTCTTTTACTCTGCCAGAGTTCCTCTCAAATGGCACTCTGTACAGCTGCTTCATTCTGATTTGATGCCTTTGAAAGAGACGGGACAATATTGACAAACAAACCCATCTGATATTACTGAAGGTGGTGGTGACTGAAAGGATAAGATTTTGAAATTCTCTTAGTTGAATGCTGTTAATTGCCAAGACCCTATTCACAATATGCTCTTCCTGCTGTGTGGTAAAGAGACAGTTTCTTCCACCATCAACTGGCCATCTTTGAGTTCTGCATAACCACAATGTGATTGGTTAGGATGTAAGATGTTTTGCAGCACAAAATGAAATGTTGTACGTTTACTGTAACTTTTAAACCTCAAAAATGATGAATATGATGTACAGACTGTATTTTAATTCCCTTTTAAAAGAGCCAATGCTACATATTTGCACTGAAAAACTATTTTGGATTTGAATTAATTTATATCAGCTTCCTGTTGGAAATTTTCAGTTTGCAGCATTATTCTCTTCTCCCAATAAAGCTGAAGCACTTACTGTACTCATATTGCAATGAGGGCACCTGGCGAGAATGAAGCTGCTTTTGATAGCCATGAGCAGTGACATTACATTAATGCACAAGTCATCCAAAATGTGGCTGACAAACAGGCTATTTTAAGTATATTTGACAGATGTAATGGTGCTGTGCATGGGGGCTGGCTTGTTGGTAATCTACCTGGCTCAAACCTCAGTGTCTCATATGACCTGAACTAGTTTTTGTAACTGCAATCCCATCATTGCATGTGCCAGGTGATAGTGGGTACTCTCTCAGACGCTGGCGCCTTACACCTTTCCTGGACCCCCCAGAACACAGAGCAGAGGTGCTATAATGCCACACATGATCTTACGCTCACAGGTGCAGAGCACAGCTAGATACTCTTGAATTGTAGGTGGTGGGGTCTCAATGTGACAGCCAATGGAGTTCTGCACTATTGTGAATGCATATATATGAGGTTGATTTGCAGGCTCCATGTATGGATGTTTCAGAGCAGCATTCTCACATACACATATTTACAAGGTGATTGTGATTTATAAAAGGTAAATTGTGTAAAAATGTGTGTACGCCTAAGTTTTATATATCTGATCTCCTTCTGGTGTATGCATTTTCCTGCTTTTTTGAGGTGGGCGTATTTACATGCTCAAATCCACGCAGCGACCCCTGGTCTGTGTATCATGCCAATCACTATTTAGGTTTAATGACTGCCAGGTCAAATCACATTACATCACATTAATGGCTTGATGATATGAATTATTATGTGTGTGAGTTGTCATTTAGCTGGTTTGACTGCATGACCCATGAAAGAATGTCAGTCCATCATAGGGCCCAGTTTGGAATTACCAGTTAATGTATTTTGCAGTTTTGTGGTGATGTGGCTGTAAAGTGTTTATAATGCATTTTAATTTGAAAGCAGTACTGTTTGTTTTTAACTCATTACTGAGTGTTAATTAAGCATTGTGCATTAAATTTCCTGTTGTGCATTATAAGATTATAAAGCATTTGGTGATCACTTTGTTTCATTATTAATGGTGGAAATTTCATAAACCTGCTCAAAGAACAGCCTTTCTTGTTGAGTACATTTTTCTTGCTGCCGTGCACAAACCTGTTAGTTCTGACTTGTTCGGTGCTTTTGCTGATGCTTCTTGTTTGTATTCTTTTCACCTCGAGGACTCATCCTGTTACAACCTGGACTGTTTATTTTCTGCCAGCTGGCTGTTATTGTACTTTTAACTATCTTAGGACCAGCTGTCAGCTTTCTGCCCTGAAAGACAAACAGAAGCCTTAAATTTAGGCATGATACAGAATTCACAACCAAGTCAATAATCTGGGGTCAAAGCATGCAGAATCATGTCTATTAAATTTCTTTTTCAGGAGGAATGAATTTTTGCTTAGGTACATACCAATGTCAATGGTGTGCCAGCAGATGTGCCCACTCTTCACAAACCTTGTGTTTTAAAGCCATTCATGGCCATCGGCCACCTTACACGTGAGCCTGTGCTTTCTTAGATCTTTTTCTTTCACAAAGACCTATATAATGCGTGCTTTGCTCTCCTCCATTTCTGTAGCGTTTTTCTGATTAATATCATGTCATTTTAAAAATGTCAATCAGTCAGTCATTTTCCAACCAGCTATATCCTAACACAGGGTCACAGGGGTCTGCTGGAGCCAATCCCAGCCAGCACAGGGCTCAAGGCAGGAACAAACCCCAGGAAGGGCACCAGCCCACTGCAGGGCACACACACCCACACACAGCCAGCACACACTAGGGACAACTTAGGATCGCCAATGCACCTAAACCTGCATGTCTGTGGACTGTGGGAGGAAACCGGAGCACCTGGAGGAAACCCAAGCAGACACGGGGAGAACACGCAAACTCCACACAGGGAGGACCCGGGAAGCGAACCCAGGTCTCCTTACTGTGAGGCAGCAGTGCTACCACTGCGCCACCATTTTAAAAATATTGTTAGCTGAATTGAACTTCCATTTTTCCATAAAATACCCTGCGTTTGTGACAGGATAACCCACACAGGGCATGCCACATTCATGTCTTTGGCGGGTTTTCCGCTGAGAAGATGAGAGCCGAGGTGAAGCTAATTTCAAATGCAATTGGGATGACACTACAAAGAAGTGGAAGCAAAGATGAAGCAATGGGAAAAGCACTCAGAATTATGAAGTTTCTTTTTAAGCTGTTGTTACTTTGAAACACATCATTTATTGAGGGGATTGAGGTTAAGAATGCTGGATAAGAATGTATTTCATACATCACCTATCCATTATCTAACCCGCTATATCCTAACTACAAGGTCGCGGGGGTCTTCTGGAGCCAATCCCAGCCAGCACAGGGTGCAAGGCAGGAAACAAACCCCGGGCAGAGCGCCACCTCACTGCAGTTCATACATCATATGTCACAATAATAACTTCCACAATAATCTTGGAGAAATAAGGTAGACAGGATTGTTGTGCTGAATGGTTTGCTGTTGTCAAAATTATTGTAATGTTCTAGTAAGAAAGGCACTAAAAAAGATTGTAGAAAATAACTTGCCTGTTTCTTAACTTTGCTGTGGAGGGATGCCCTGTGGTTGTTTGTTTAAAAGTCCTTTTTATGTTTTTATAGGGAATCTGTACATACATGGGGAATTGGTGACACACATTAAGCACAGTTTGGCATATTGGTTATTAGTGCTGTCTAACAAATCCGATGGTCTGGGTTCAAACTCTCTGTCTGGTTGCTGCCTACGCTCTTACAAATACTGGTTCTTGACTGGCACTTTCTGGTTCTTTATTGGGTTGTGTGGTTCCTCGTAGAATCTTTGCTTGACCAAGAATCATTTCATTCTGAGATAGTTGATTCTTTGTGCTTTGAAAAACTTCCTAATATGTAGATAAAACTGAATTTTGTAATGTATGCTAGGCTAGCTAACAGAACACTAACAGAAAAGAAAACCAGGATTTTGCCTGTGGTATTGTATGCAGCAAGAGGTCTTTTAAAATGAGGACCTATTGATATTTCACAAATCTGTTACCATCTGTTCAGTTATTTACTGTATGATCTAAATAAATCAAGGTTCTCTATGGAAACTTATGAACGGGTCATTTGGGAATTAGAAATATTCTGGCACCTTCATTTTGAAAAGAGTATGTGGATTGTAGTTCCTCTCTTGCTTCGTGGATCTTTCTCTGGATATTTCAGTTTTGTCCTGAGATTCAAAAAATATGAACTTTAGTTCAATTGGCAGCTCTAAATTCACCCGATGTAGGTTTGTGTGTGAGTGTGCCTCATGTTGGACTAGCAGGAGGTTTGTTAATACAGCACCTATAAAAATTATTCACTCCCTAGGAGGATTTCACATGTTACTGTTATACAATCTTGAATCATATCAGAATTAATTTGACTTTTTTGACAATGATCAACAGAAAAAAAAAGACTCTTTAATGTCAAAGTGAAAATATCTTTGCAAACTGATATAAATTTATTACAAATGGAAAACACAAAATAATTGATCACATACTGTACAGGTACATATTCATGACACACCTAAATCATTACTGGTGCAACCAACTGGTTTTAGTTCAATGGAAATAACCTGTCTGTGGACAATAGGTTCCAGTTAATTGTAGCATAAATGCAACTTATCTGGAAGGTCCAACTTGTGGCGAGTCACTTGATGAATCAGTACTGTGGCTTAACCTAAACAATGAAGACATGAGAACATTCCAAGCAACTAAGTGAAGAGGTGGCTGAAAAGAACAATTCAGGGCATGGAGACAAGAAAATCTCAAAGTTACTGAATATCCCTTGAGTCCAGTTAAATTAATCATTAAGAAGTGGAAAGAGTACTGCACAGCTGTAAAGTCTGGCTAGAGCAGGCCATCCACAAAAATGGAGTCATCATGCAAGAAGAAGACTAATGTGGAAGTTAACTAAGAGACCTATGAGAACTGTGAAGGAATTACAAGCTACCATGGCTGAAGTTGGAGAGACTGTGCTTACAAGAATTGTTGCTGCTCGGGTTCTTCAGCAGTTGGGAGCTTTATGGGAGCCCATTGGATTGAAAAATCAAAATGAGATCTCCTTAATATCTTTTTGGTTTCTCCTAGACTAGGGGTGTCCAAACTACGGCCCACGGTCCATTTTTAATTGGCCCGCAGCAAATTCTAAAAATATAATGAAATATGGCCCACACACTAAACTTGTTCTTAACTGTATTGTACTTGTTAGGTTTAACGCAAGGCGGAGCTATTGTCTTGATCAAGGCAGCGTCTTCACAAACAAGCACAACCAAAGAACAATTTTGCTACGGGTGACCAAAAATGGCAGAACCAAAGAAACACACAATCGCAAGTGGGTGCAGAAAATTTCAGACACGATGGGAAAATTAATATTTCTTCCTAGAAGTCAAGAGCAAGTGAGTCTAATGATTTGCAATGAAACTATTTCAGTGATAAAATGTGTCAACACTATGAAACCAAACATCCGACCTACACGTCCTACACTGGTGCTGAGCGAGAACAGAAAGTTAAGCAAATGGCAGCTAGTCTGCTAGCTCAACAACAGTATTTTTTCCATGCTAACAAAACACAAGAAAATGCCACATTAGCCAGTTACAAGGTAGCACAACTCACTGCCCGTCACGGGAAACCTTTCTCAGATGGTAACTTCATAAAATAGAGCCTCACTAAAGTTGCAGGAATAATGTGCCTGGAGAAAATGCAAGAATTCAACAAAGTTTGCTTGTCCAGAAACGCAGTTGTGTGGCGAATTGAACATTTGTCAGCTAACTTAAAACATTAAGTGTCAGATAAAGCAAGTGCTTTTGATTTTTACTCGATTGCATGTAATGAGGGCACTTTGTAATACAGTACAATAAATGAAAACCTATTAATGGAGAGCTGTGATGCTGTTTTTTTCTTTAAGCATATTCAATTATGAAGCATAATTTACCTATATTTGATTGATTTTGCCAGCTTAATAGACAGGAGGTGAGGCAATATCTCTCACCTCTAGTGGGTGGTCCAGCCCTTAGTACATTTCTCTGTATGTGACACCCAGTGAAAATGGTTTGGACAACCCTGTCCTAGACAACAATGAGATGAGAAGAACAATAAATAGAGGCATGATCTTTATTTCATGCTTCTCAGTTTTTCCTCCTGAGAAATAAAAATACCCTGGTAGTCTAACAAGTGCCTTCTCTTAAGTTTCAGTGTAAATCTCAGCAAAGTCACACAATGGACTCACATTTTTTTTTTTACAATTTGAAAGTATTTGCATTGCATGCTTATTAATATATGGTGAAATGTAGGGACAGTTTTGGTAGTAAAACAATTAACTGTGATTGCAAAACTGTAGTCCTTGCTTCTGAATAATACTATTAGTTGCTCTAATTTATATTGTTGTGCTCCAATTACATCCTAATCATTCTAGAAGAAAAGGGTGGTGTAGTGGTTAAGACTTTGGACCTCAGACCTTCAGATTATGGGGTTCAAATCCCTCTACTGACACTGTAAGACCATGAGAAAGTCACTGTATCTCCCTGTGCTTCAGTTGGACATGCAAATCAAATGGAATCAACCATATCTTAAAAGTTGTAAGTCACCTTTAATCCATTAATAAGTACACAATATGAAGTATTGATAGAGATTAAAACAAGACCAGAGAGGATCCCAAAAAATATACCATGCTTTTCAAACTCAGTTTTGACTCCTTTGACCTTAGTTCTATCTCATGTCTCCTTTTCGTCTAAAGCTATTTCTTCTAAGGAATTTTAAGAGAAACATTTGTGACAAAGTTGATTCTTAAATGAAAAATAATTGAGAACCTCTTTTAAGTCACATGAGCCATCACAAATTAACCTTTGAGAAATTTAATTTTCCTATGGGAGAGTGAGAAAGAGAAAGCCACTGTTAAAATAAAAATAAAACAATTCCAGAACATTGTACTTCTCCCTCTGCATGAATGCCTTTGTAGATTTTGAACTGTGTTTTGGGTCATTGTCTTGTTGGAATATCCAGCCCCTGTGTAACTTCAACTTTGTGACTGATGCTTGCACATTATCCTGATGAATGTGTTGATATTGGGTTGAATTCATCCGACCTGCGACTTTAACAAGGGCCCCGGTCCCTGAACTAGCCACACAGCCCAACAGCATGATGGAACCTCCACCAAATTTGACAGTCGTTAGCAGGTGTTTTTCTTGGAATGCGATGTTCTTCTTCCACCATGCAAAGCGCTTTTTGTTATGACCAAATAACTCAATTTTTGTCTCATCAGTCCAAAGCACTTTGTTCCAAAATTAATCTGGCTCTACTAAATGAGCATTTGCATACAACAAGCGACTCTGTTTGTGGCGTGAGTGCAGAAAGGGCTTCTTTCTCATCACCCTGCCATGCAGATGTTCTTTGTGTAAATTGTGCTTAATTGTAGAACGATGTACAGACGCACCATCGTCAGCAAGATGTTCGTACAGGTCTTTGGAGGTGATCTGTGGGTTGTCTGTAACCATTCTCACAATCCTGCGCATATGCCGCTCCTGTATTTTTCTTGGCCTGTCAGACCTGAGTTTAACAGCAACTGTGCCTGTGGCCTTCCATTTCCTGATTACATTCCTTACAGTCGAAACTGACAGTTTAAACCTCTGAGATAGCTTTTTGTAGCCTTCCCCTAAACCATGATACTGAACAATCTTTGTTTTCAGATCTTTTGAGAGTTGCTTTGAGGATCCCATGCTGTCACTCTTCAGAGGAGAGTCAAAGGGAAGCACAACTTGCAATTGACCACCTTAAATATCTTCTCTCATGATTGGACACACCTGTCTATGAAGTTCAAAGCTTATTGAGCTAATCCAACCAATTTGGTGTTGCAAGTAATCAGCATTGAGCAGTTACATGCATTCAGATCAGCAAAATTACAAAAGGGCCCAAATTTTTGCACAGCCAGTTTTTCACATTTGATTTAATTTTATACAACTAAATACTGCTTCACTAAAAATCTTTGTTTCGGAAAACACCTCAGTACTCAGATGTTCCTAGGAAATGAAAGACATATCACTGTTATCTTTTTTGTTGAAAGTAAAGTAAATTATTATGCAGGCTGAGAGGGGTTCCCAAACTTTTCATATGGCTGTAAATGACCTCAATCAGTCCTCATGGTATTCAGGGTTCTCATGGAAGAACTTGATGAAGACGGTCATGTGGACTCCTGGCCTTTAATCCATCAATGTAGGGACATCACGGTGCTTTGATTAGGTCTTGGTGGTGCAGATCACCACCACAGAAAACCTGAAAAAGAACAGAAGAGAAAGTAGGGGTTAGTACAGATTTTAGAGCCACCATGAATAATAATGATAATTAATTGAATATATAGAGCATCAGGATTAAATTAAAATGAAGCTATGAGAAAGCCATGTTAAAGTAATAGATTTTTAGCAGTTTTTTTTAAAGTGCTTCACCGCATTAGCCTAGTGAATTTCTATCAGTAAGCTATTCCAGATTTTAGGTACATAACAACAGTAGGCTGCCTCTCCACTTCTTTAAGTTTAGCTCTTGGAATTATAAGCAGACATGGAGCGAGATTATTTAAGGCTTTGTAAACCATAAGCAGGATTTTAAAGTCAATTCTAAATGACACAGCTAACCAGTGTAGTGACATCAAAACTGGAGAGATGTGCTCGGATTTTCTTTTCCTAGTAAAGATTCTAGCAGCTGCATTCTGCATGACTTGCAATCGATTTATGTCTTTTTTGGGTAGTCCTGAGAGGAGTGTGTTACATTAATATAGTCGGCTAAAAACAAAAGCGTGAACTAATTTCTCAGCATCTTGCAATGTTATAAGACGTCTAACTTTTGCTATGTTTCTTAAGTGAAAAAATGCTGTCCTAGTAATCTGATTAATATGTGATTAAGATAAAAGAAATCTACTGTAGTCTGAGTGGTTTGGGCGCTGCTGATGGTGCAACCAGAACAGGCCAGACCTTGAATATGGTTTAGAATGAAGCACAAAATCATGTTAGAAAGATCAGTGTACTAAACCCATTTGATAGACTGAAGAAGGAAAAAGACACAACAGGGTTCATTGAGTGACAGTGGTGCACTGTCTTCTGCCATGGTTTTCTATAAAATGACATGACTTCCTACTAGTTAGTTGTATTTAAAGTTCAGAGACCAAAGCGTCAAGTCAGTAGGCATTTTCCAGGTTGGTCTCTTCTGTGTTGAAGGGGGAAAATAAACATGGCAATGTCACACCCAAATCCCTCCTCTGTGCAAACAGCAAATTGGCCCCCGACAGAGGTGAACTAAACCCACACAGTTGTGATGTCTGACCATTTGTCCAGGATTTCTTTGTACTTTGGTTATAAACAGAAAATCCCAATCACTGCACCTGCCTGTCTGCTTTAAAGAGCAGGTTCTAACACAATGTAAGAACTCATCTCCAGGCTGCGGGTTCAAATCCTGCCTCTGCCTCAGTATGTGACCCTGAGCAAGTCCCTTTAAAAAAAGCAAAAGAAATAAAAAAATCTGTAAACAATGGTAACATATCCTGATCTTGTAAGTCACTGGCATTAGCCAAATCGAAAACAAAAAAAAAAGTATTCAAAATTGTATTTATTTTTTTAGCTATGAATACAGTATAAAAGGTAAATTGAGTGTTACTGAATACTTAAAGCCTCTCCTCAGGGCGCTGGTTTTGCAAGCTGGTATACGTTTTACATTCCTTGAAGTGCCGTACATGTGCCACTCTCCTTAAATGATGTTAGCTTTGAAGCCTGAGGGCCTAAAATGTGATATGTAGCCTCTAGCCTGCTGGGAACTTTCAAACAAGATACATTCTTCTTTTGGGCTTAGACTTTCACCTTTGCTTCTTGTCAAGTTTTCATTTTAATGAAAAAATAAATGTGTAACCTACAAATTTCTCAATGAGAATTTGCGACATGAATACGTTTTTGGAGGCATAGGTAAAATATTGGAGTTTTTAGAGTGTACTTGTCTACTAGTAAAAGATCAGCTTAAAGTGAGAGTGATGACCCTGATCCAAATCTTTTTCCTGTGTTCAGGTTTAAGGTACTTAAATTAAAAGTAGAATTTTCAAATTATAATTAAAATACAACATAAATCTGCTACCTCACACTGAATGTGCAATGCATTATTTGAAACTGATGCTTACCCAAAGTACACTGAATGAAACTGTGCTGCCAGCAGCACTCAGATGTTACAAAGAACACATTAAAATATTAAAAGTAAAGAAAATCATCCATAGCATCAAAGGTGTGAAAGATTATTTGTGCCAAAATTAAATGCAATTGGGTATCTTATTGTAGATTTCAGATTTATCCTACAGCAAGGATACTTAGGATAGTCTTGGTTGTGATAATATCACATGCAGCATGGAAACTGGAATGGCAATGATAATTACAACATGGCGGTGTCACATGGAAACAACATAAAAAGCAAACAAAATAACAGTAATAAGCTGAAATAATATTAATAAAAAGACATACAAAAATAAACCCCAAAACTAGTTGATTCATCACAGTGTCTAGTCCATGTCACATGACTAACAACTGATGCACAATATGGCATCACCCACGGGAAAAGAGAAAGAAAAAGAAAAATGACAAAGTCACAAAAACACCCTTAAAAATCTCCCATTTGCATCCAAATATTTTACTGTTCATGGTGAGGGTGGCACGGTGGCACACTGATAGCTGGTTTTCATCCCAGTTCTTCCCTTGTCTGTGTGGCTTTCCTCCGAGTGCTCCAGTTTCTTCTGACTATCTAAAGACGTGTGGGTTGGGTGATCTGACAATGTGACTGGTTCATGAGTCCAGGGTTTGTTCCTGTCTTGCGCCCTTCAGCCTCCCCTCGCTACCCTTGTCTTGGTTAAGTGGCATAACTTCATGCTGAACACTTATAGGTGTATAGGGGAGCAAGTTAGACAACAAGATGCTGTTTCCTTTGTCACTGGAGTGTCTCTGTCAGAACAGAAAATGTATCTGTTTAAAACCTAAGAAGCAATTAAAGATGGGGAAGCTTAACAAGCCAGTTAACTGAAATGTGTAATGATTCTCCTCACGTAAAGAGGAAAATCAAAGGAGACTTAAATATACAGTTATAAAGTTATATTTTTATCCTTTTGTGTGTTTTTCCATCTGTGCGTTCTCTTTTTTTTCTTTCCTGATTAGATCCAGTTTCTCCAGTTCTTCCTCTTCTCTCAAGGCAGTCATAGACACCATTGTATGAAATCTTCGATTTTTTGTCAATCTGTCTGATAGAATACCCTTTATTCCTTTATTGTTTTGGCTGAACTTTATGAATGCCAGTACCTTGCAACACAAGTGAACGTAATAACATCTTTCAGTAGTCTAATAACCTATTAGCATGTAAACATTAATAATTATGGATAAGCTAAGGGAGTTTACTATTAGGACACGGATTATGAGGGGAAATGCTGCGGAAAATCGGGTCTTGCAGCCATATCTATACTAATCAAAGGCAAAGCCCTCACTGACTCACTCATCACTAATTCTCCAACTTCCCGTGTAGGTAGAAGGCTGAAATTTGGCAGGCTCATTCCTTACTGGTTACTTACAAAAGTTAAGCAGGTTTCATTTTGAAATTCTATGCGTAACGGTCATAACTAAATCCTACTTGCGTACATATATACGTCCTTAGTCTGCAGCTTGGTCGCCGTGTGAGGAGGCGTTGCGTCCCCTATTACCACGCCTCCCACGTAATTGAGTGCCTGCCCATATAAGGCTGTCCGTCAGCAGCAATCCAAGCTGTTAGAAAACAGTAAAAAGGAGGCGTGTCAGACATCGTGCTACATTTTCTGATGCAGCTAGACGAAAACAACTTTCTGACGCTGCCACCAAATACTCGCAGAAAAATGCACAAGTTAATAGACACGCTGCCGCTAAATATTTGCAGGCAAATCCACAAGTTGAAACCGGGAATGCCTGTTAAACATCTTAGATTCACGAGTAGCGATTTGGGTGGTGAGATGTCTATCGAAGTGATCACCATCGATCAAAGAACTGTCACTTACCGAGTGGTTTCCATGCCCAGAGATGCCGACTGCCTTTTCCATTCTCTTTGTTACATATTGCATGGCCATATCAGGCTCACTCTTGATATCCGGAGGAACATTGTGTCTTATGTATTGAATGACTGGGACAGGTTCAAAGTGTGGACTGATGACGGTACAGGAGATAATTTTACTACACAGGAGCACTATAAATGCTTAAGCCCTTCACCTATGGTTCTGCATGTGAGTTGATGGCTGCCGCTGAATTGTTCGGTTGTCGCTTTCAAGTGTACCGAAATGGCCAAATATTTTACACCTTTGGACAACCGCCAATGCCTCTTAAGCATCTTAGATTCACAGGTGACGATTTGAGTAGTGGACACTTTGATGTTTATGAATGCTCATAGACACACTGCCAGTAAATATTCGTAGGTAAATCCATAAGCTAATACCAGGAATGCCTGTTAAACATCTTAGATTCACGAGTAGCGATTTGGGTAGTGAACACTTCGATGAATGAAAACTGTTATCTTTACAAAGGTTGACAAACATGGAATGTAGCTTGAACACAACACATCCTCCAAATGCAAACCTGATTGAAAGAAATAATGATAATCAAATCCTTGATGACAGCAACACTCATAACAGTCACAAAACAATTACATTGACAATCATGTTACGTTATTTTCAAAATGTTTCCTTTTCTTTTTCATAACTTCTTTAACACACTACTTCCTCGCTGCAAAGCGTGGGTATTTTGCTAGTGTGAATAATAAGTTAAAAATCACTCATTTCACACAGTGATAGCTTTATACACATTAGTAATGCCTTGGCTGTATTTAAAAATCAATTTAATGGTATCTTGATAATGAAAGGTATCAATTACTATAAAAAACATCAAAATTTCAGGGTGACCCCAAACTTTTGAACATACTGTAAACTCAGTAGTAAATGAGAAGGGCACATTAATCCCTGATGCGTCTGCTGTCTGGCATGCAGGGATGAACTGGGATCAAGGATTAGTTTTGGAATTGTATTCAAACTAGCCCTCGCCAATGGGCTGGACACCAACTGTCTTAGCCCCCATGCTGTGCATGGACAGATAACATTACTCTGCGATTTCTAAGTGAAGTGGGACAGTATACACACACCGGCCTCACCAGCACTGCTTCTCTCTCTAGCTGTGCTTTGATGCTCCAAAATATGAACAAAGTTTGAATTTAGTTCAAGCTAAACTCCACTTCATTGCTTGTTAATACTGTTAACTCCACTGTTGTAAAATAAAGTAAGAAACACTTTAGAGTACCAGCTACTAAACTGAAGGAAGTCAAATCAAAGAAAAATCTTTTGATTATGAAGTCACCTTGTTTAACAGCAGACCTTAAAGGAAAAGTTTGGTATTTTCCAAATTGAAGTTATTTCCTCACTGACGCGATATTTATGCATTTGCCATGCTGAAATTGAGTTATAAAACTAAGTATTTACTATAAATTAAAAATATATTTACAATGGAGGTCATAAGGAATGAGATACTGGAAAATAAAAGATTAAAAGCTGACTGAATACTTTCTAAACAATACTGATCTGTGTCCTGCAAACACAGACACATTGTAAAATAGGTATACTTGTCAGTTTTGAACAAAAATCACCAATATTATGAGATTCAGCCATTTTAAAAGAAGATCAGCTGTGCAAGCCACCTTAATGTTTGTCTTTTTCCTCATTAACGCTCTCCCTAGTTTTCTTCTGGAAAGACCAAATCGCAGTAAACTTTTTGTGCCATGTGGTTGTTTTTTGTTTTGATTTAATTGCGTATTTAACCCTATACTAGCAAAAGGAAAACATACTGTATCCTTATCTCGAGAAAAATAACACCAGGAATATGCAATAAAATTATTATTTCCAGGTCCCTTTTGTTGTCACAAACATGCGTTGGAAACTTGAAAGGCATGTCCTCTTATATTGAAATTTTTGCCATTTTATCTGTAAGTTTTTAGGCTTTTATTTTCCAAAGCAGTCCCAGTGTCCCTTAAACTACATTTTAATGCGCCAGTGCATGCAAGATATATATTTTTTTAATTTATAGAAAACTCTTAACTTTAGAACACAATTTCACATGGCAAATGCATATATGTTTATGAAGAAATAACTTCAACTTGAAAAATACTGAACTTTTCCTTTAACACCATCTTCCTAAGCTTCCAGCTGTCTCTGCACTACTGTGATTGTTGCTTAATAAATGATTTCAAGTTTCTATTAATTTGGGTGTCCTGATTAATCGTCTTTGCTTGGTGCCAAGAGTAGTTATATCGTTAACAGGCTGCTAAGCTGTCCACTTGCACACTACGAGCCTGGTAAAGACCCTCGCTCATTTATCATTAGTCTTCTTAAACATTGCTGCACCTTGTTGGTGTGATTTCAGTTCTTTATCACTTTGTTTTTGGCTTTTACCCTTTTCTTTTATTTGAGGAAGGTTTCTCCATCTCTTCTCTTATCTGTTCCCTCTCACCTGCTTCCCTATTCTTTGCTTCAGTTAGGTTAGGGCAGAGAGTTAGTAGGATCATGTGATTAGATAGGTCCAATGAATATGTAGTGTGGGCCAATGTCTCTCTCTATCTCTCTCTGTCTCCTCTGCTTGTTTTAGTTGCCAGTCTCACAGTTTGTGGCCCCAAAGCACTGCCCACAGTGGGTGGTCCAAGGGAATTTATCCAGTAGTGGAGTAGTGTAACCCATCTAGTGCTTTTTTCCTATGGTGATTGTTGCTAACCCTACACCCTCGTCTATCTTACATGCCATTTTTTGTAGATCAGACTTAGTGCAACCTAATCTTGGTAAGACTCCCTTTGTCTGTACCCTTCTATTCACTAATTGTGGGCCACTAAACCATGTTTAGGTATATTTCAGAAACTGCTGTTCTACTGGGATTTTCACATTCAACCATCTCTAGGATTTACAGAGAATGACACATAAGGGAAAATATCCAGTGAGTGGCAGTTCTCTGGGCAAAAATGCCTTGTTGATGCCAGAGGAGAATGGCCAGACTGGTTTGAACTGATAGAAAGGCAACAGTAACTCAAATAACCACTCATTACAACTGAGGAATGTGAAGTGCATCTCTGAACGCACAACATGTTGAAGAAGCAGATGGGCTACAGCAGCAGGAGACCACATAGGATATCACTCCTGCCAGCTAAGAACAGGCAACTGAGACTACAATTTGCTCAGGTTCACCAAAATTGGACAATAAAAGGTTCGAAAAACATTGTTGAGTCTCAATTTCTGCTGCAACATTTGAATGGTAAGGTCACAATTTGGTGTTAACAACATGAATGCATGGATCCATCCTGCCTTGTATCAACGGTTCAGGCTGGTGGTGGTGGTGTAATCATGTTGGGGATATTTTCTTGGCACACTGTGAGTCCCTTAGTACCAACTGAGCATCATTTAAATGCCACAGCCTACCTTAGTATTGCTGTTGACCATGTCCATCCCTTTATGACCACAGTGTACCCATCTACTGATGGCTACTTCCAGCAGGATAACACATCATGTCACAAAGCTTGTGATGGTTCCTTGAACATGATAATGAATTCACTGTACTCAAGTGGCCTCCACAGTCACTAGATCCCAATCCAACAGAGCCTTGGGGATGTGGTGGGATGGGAGATGTGCATCATGGATGTGCAGCCGACAAATCTGAACCAACTGTGCTACTATCATGTCAATATGGACCAAAATCCCTGAGGAATGTTTCTAACATCTTGTTCAATCTATGTCATGAATTATTACAGCAGTTCTGAAGACAAAAGGGGGTCCAATCCGCTACTAGCAAGGTAACACCTAATGAAGTGGCCAGTGAGTGTAATGCAGCAACAAGGAATAAGGAACTCAGATATTTAAGGATATTTTGGACCTCACAAACATAAGAGAAGCTCACTGTCTTATGTCTAATGTCTTATATACAATACTGTACCTAAAAAGCATTCGTACAGCACCAGCTTTGTCAGGCAGCATGCTACTGGCAGTCAAGGGCAAGCTTGTGATACTTTGGAATCTGAAAGTGTATGGGAAAGTCATAACAGAGTCCTGCAATTTGACATGTCCAGAGATTTCTAATCTGACATACTCAGGTGACAAGTTCATAAACAGCAGATGTCAAGTTTATAATGCAATGCCAGTGTTGGTTAATGTTTATGTTATAGAAATCTGCACATGTACAGGACAATTCCAGTATGGCCCCACCAGAATTTACATGCATTGAAAACTGTATGGGAATAATTGCACTACATGCCAGACTTGTAAGTCTTCTTGGAAACATACAGAAATCGTAAATGTTGTCCATGTTGAGTCACTACTCAGATCCGACCTTCTCCACTTGCACCCCAAGGTAGACACCTTCCTGCCCTCATATACTGACTTGACGCTCACAACCCCTGTTTTTCCACAGGTGTGCTGGGTTTTATAAATGCACCACCTTTGTGGCTTTATGCTTTCTGTAATATCACAATTTTTGGACAATCATTTTTAATGATTCTGGTACCCATTAACATTGGTCATCCACTATACTGAGGTGGTCAGATGTACACTGACAAGTTGGAGATACAGGCCATTGAAACTAGAATTTGCTAGATTAATAACTAAGAAATACTTAACCTGAAATCTTTTTTTGTCACACACTCTTAAATCCATCTTATTGATGCCCTATACCCTTCAAAGTATGACAGGTCCAATTTTGCTGTAAATCTTTAAAAGAAAAATCAAGCATAGCTGCAGGATAGACGCAGTCAAGAGGAATGCACGCTCTGAAATTTTGGAAAACAGCCAAAGGGCAGGTATGAGCTGCTCCAGCTTCATCCAAAACCTATAAATTGAGCGCGGACGAGAGCCGCTGTGCTCATGCTCCCAGGAGTTCTGTGCTGCCTTCGATAACTCAGCTACACAGCAGTGTGAAAAATGTCATCCAGAATGTCTTTTCAGTCTTCCTCCACAGTCAGGAGTTCAGGGTTACGAGGAGGCTTAGGGATGGATGCAGGCAGTGGCTTGGGATTATCAGCAGGCTTGTCCCGTCTGAGTTTAGGTGGAGGTGCTGGAGCTGGCTTAGGGTTAGGAGGTGCACTAGGCTTGGGAGCAGGTGGCCTTGGTGGGGGAGCTGGTTTGGGCTTAGGTTTTGGAGCTGGCTTAGGAGCAGCAAATCTGGGCCTCGGTCTTGGAGGAGCCGGTTTTAATTTGGGCTCTGCTGGAGCCTTGGCTGCTAGCCCTGCTTTTGCAATGGGCCGTGCACTGGCAGCTGGAGGGATGAGCATCGGCTCAGCTGTGACTGCTGGTGCTGCTATGCCTGCTTTGCCTCCTCCACTGCCAAGCCGAGCTGCTGAGAAGCACACCTTGTCCACCTTGAATGATCGCTTTTCTTCATATATGGAGAAAGTGCGCTTTCTGGTGAAGGAAAATGCTGCTTTGGAAGCTCAGCTCAATCAGCTGACCGGAGGAGCACCTATGGCCACTGATGTGTCTGTCAGCGGCAACCCTGAGGCCCAGTTAAACGATCTGAGAAACACCCTGGAGGGCTTAACCTTGGATAACATCAAATATGAAATTGAACTGGACAACTTGCGAGGAACAGCAGAAGAACTGAAAGCTAAGTATGATCTGCTTGATCATTTCATAAATATATTTATACACATTCATTCATTCGTTTATATATACTGTATATATATATATATATATATATATATATATATATATATATATATATATATACAGTATACATGTATATATATATATCCATTTTCTGCATCCACTGTTTTCATTTTAAGATTGTGGAGAACAGGAGTATTGGGCACATTTCAGGAAATGGCTACTCCAACCCAATAGAACAACTTAGGGGGCAACAAAGTAATTAGCTGGGGGAGTGAGACATGCATACTCCAAAAAGATTACGTGGAATAAGTGCCATCATATTACCACTACAGATAAAATTTGAATTTATTATATTACATTGTATTATATTACATTTAGAGAAATCTACTGAATATTTCTATCTATATATGCATGTTTGCATAGGTATTTATGTACAGTATGTACATGTAGCTAGCTAGCTAGATAGATAGATAGATAGATAGATAGATAGATAGATAGGCATAATCCAAATTAGATTAATCCAGTTTAGGAGGTATATATAGTACCTGCATATATGTATATATCTATATGTATGTATTTGTGCATGTAAATATTACGCTGCTTCCACATAGTCTTTGATTTAAATCCCAGACTAGTCACTATTTCTGTGTATTTTGCGTATTCCCCCATGTCTGTGTTTTTTTTCTTCAGTTTTCACCTTACATCCTGAAATGAGTTAAAAGCCTTGGAGTACACTGGCACTCCATTTGTTTTTGGTTACTGCCTTGTGACTGAATCTGCCCAGACAGACTTTATCCCCACAAAACTGTAACAGATTAGGCTGTGAGGAACATGGATGAATGAACCACTGTATACTGAACATATAATGTTAAGAGTTCTTTTTATGGGAAACCATTGAACGATAGTGATTTTTTGTTTGCTAAAGTTGCATACAACAACATGAATTGTTATTTAAAATTTTTCAGACTGGATTTTGAAATGGGAGTCAAATATCAGCTGGAAAATGACATCATGGCGATGAAAAGGGTATGGTAGCACAATGAACATTCATTTCTAACGGGGTTTGTAAGGGGTGGTTGTGGGGGGGCTGGGGGGTCTCTGGATCAGATACAATCCTGGAAGTATCATGCATGTGCCAAATTAGGAAACATGAATTGTTTTGTGACCACATCTATTTTCTAACCAACATAGTCACCACATTGCTTATACAGTTCACCTTTTTTGTGTCTGAGGGTGTTTATTAGTAATGGAGACATCAGACATTGCAGTCTAATGTTAATCTGCTTGTTGTTCATTTGAGTAAATGAATTAAGAATCATTAAGTTAACATTTTCAAAGGATTTTATGTGTAACTAAATTAAAGGATGATGTTCGTCTGAATGTTTTACTGACATTAAAAATGTATAACAGTCACATAAGATCATAGTGAATTAGGGCAATTTGTTTTCTGATTAGGTTTATTGACAGTGTGTGTAGTTAGTGTAAAAGATAATACTGCTACCCATTAATTCCAGGGTCCTGAGTTTGATCCCATGCTGGCCATTTTCTGCAAGGACTTTGTATGTCTGCCCCATATCACTGTAAAATTTTCTTGAGATTCTGTGGTTTTCTTTCCAATTACTAGTATGTTAGGTTCACTGGTCACTCTACATCACCATAATATGAGTGAGTGTGCCCTCCAACAGAGGGGTGAGCTGTCCAGAGCTAGCTGATATCTTGGCACCCATGCTGCTAGGGTAGGCTTCAATCAATACTGGATCAACCAAGTCTAATAATGGATAGATGGGTGGGTAAGAAATTATTTTGTGTTATTGTAATGAAGCTCCCTCATGTAGCATTCTTGATATAAAAGTGGACTGTCTATTGCTAACAGAGCTCCTCTCTTTCCTATTCTTTAGCAAAACTGGTGAATGCACTAGTTCAATATTTAAAAGAATCCAGTTTTTGTAATGGTAATTTGTTCCATTTGCTTAACCTATGTGAAAATCGGGCCACTATCTGGAGTTTGTCCCTTCATATTTTAAAATTAGTGACTTTATTCATTATTTTACTAGTTTACTGGACCAAAAATTGTATCTAGTTGCAGGCTTTGATCTGTTGGAGAAGAGAAATAGATTTATTATTATATAGAGAAATATAGGTAAAAAAAGCATTTGTTAGAATGTTGCTTTTTAACCCACTTGAAAAGTAAAGACAAAACAGAGAAATGCGGAAGGTAAATGTCCCTTGAATCTCTTCTTCTTAGGATATTGAAATTGCATCTGAACTCCAGATTGAATTGGAATCCAAATATCAAAGCCTGAGCAGTGAACTTGACTTCGTCACCAAAGCACATGAAGAGGTAAGAACAACCGTCCACATGCTCTCGATATATTGAAGTGCTAAATAGGAAAACTTTGTCAAAAAATTACATATTGGAATTTTCGCTTTGTGTTTATGTCCTTTGTAGTTGCTTAATAATATAATATCCATCCATCCATTATCCAACCCACTATATCCTAAACACAGGGTCACAGGGGTCTACTGGAGCCAATCCCAGCCAACACGGGGTGCAAGGCAGGAAATAAACTCTGGGCAGGGTGCCAGCCCACCGCAGGGCATGCACACACACACACACACCAGGGACAATTTAGAATCGCCAATGCACCTAACCTGCATGTCTTTGGACTGTGGGAGGAAACCGGAGCACCCGGAGAAAACCCACGAGACACGGGGAGAACATGCAAACTACATGCAGGGAGGACCCGGGAAGTGAACCCGGGTCTCCTAAATGCGAGCCAGCAGCGCTATCACTGTGCCACCCATAATATAATATAATATAATATAATATAATATAATATAATATAATATAATATAATATAATATAATATAATATAATATATCTGCGGTGGGCTGGCGCCCTGCCTGGGGTTTGTTTCCTGCCTTGTGCCCTGTGTTGCCTGGGATTGGCTCCAGCAGACCCCCGTGACCCTGTAATTAGGATATAGTGGGTTGGATAATATAATATAATATAATATAATATAATATAATATAATATAATATAATATAATATAATATAATATGCTACCATGGCTGTCCATTTGTCTGTCCATGATTTTAAATCACCTGTAGCTCACAAACCTTTTGATATATTGACCTGAAATTTGGTACACATATACTACGTGACGTCTACTATCCACTTTTGGGGTGATGATTGACCTCCAAGGTTATTCCTCTTTTTATTTATATTTTATTTTATTGTAGAATCAACTCTCAGCAGCGGCCAGCAGGGTGGCTGTGCAGCACATGTGTATGAGCGCCGTTCTCATCCCTACTACCTTTGCCGTCACTTCCCCTACCTCTTCATATCTTAAGTTATTCTTGAGGCATATTGAAGACTTAAGTGCCAGCTTAAGTGAAAAATTAAATTAATGAAAATGTACTAGGTAATTGCAACACAAATACCGACTTAATCAGTTTTAATGAGAAAAGATGCCGACGAGAGAAGAGAAGAAGCAGGCCGCTAGGGTGAAGAAAAGAAGAGCTGCTCAGGAAGCAGCAAGAGCATCAACCTCTGAGCAAACGAATGCTAAATGTACAGAGAAAGAAAGGAAAACTAGTAATGCTCAAGTCAAGTGTATTCACTGCATGTTATCATGCAGTGCGCCATTACTGATTGTACATATACAATATATGTTTGTGTTATTAACACTACAGTTATTAACAGTGTTGAACATCACAAAAAACAAAAAAACAATGAATAAGTTTTGGTTACACAAATCAGCAGTTTTATTATGTGGGTTTGTACTTCTGATACTTTATCAATAGGTTGTCAGTATTGTTGCAGGTACTTTCCTACATGCAACAGTTGTGAAAATCGTCTAAGTATCTGTGCATGACATGTGAGAAGATTACATCAATGAGTTGTTTAAAAAATAGAGACATATTTTCAAATTGCACTTGTCTATCCAGAATCATTTTACCACCCTTGAGATTCACCTCTAGCTCTTTAACAACCAGATCTCATTTCTGTATTTCAGGAGCTCTCAAATCTCCAGTCCAAACTTGGAAACATCAGCGCTGACATTTCATCGGTTTCCATGATTGAAGTGGACACTGTAAAGTCATTTGACCTGACCACTGCCCTGAACAAAATGCGGTCAGAGTATGATAAGTCAGTCCAGCAGCACAAGGATGAGGCCGAAGCTTACTTCAAAATGAAGGTAGGGGTGGCAATTTCATACATGAAATACATTTGTTTCACATTTAAAAGCAAATCATGTTTAATAATATGAGATGTTTCTGAGTGACAGCAGTTGTTCCTTGAGTTCGGACAGCTAGATCCTTGTTGTTAATGTCATGACTTGCTATTCCACCACTAGGACAACAACGGAGGAATTCACCCATCCTGTGCAAAACAAAAATAAGCCTTTTAGCCTGGGGCTTAAGAACCACATCTGTAGGTCCAGTGAATCCTTGGTTCTTTAAAGACTATGACACCGCTGTCACACACAGTTTGTCCTTCTAACGTTTCACTGCCTCTCTGGTGGAGAGGCTCACCTACAGTCAGCTGCCTTCATTCTGGTGATTCCAGGACACAGTGCCAGGTGTAACATGTGCCACTTTCCTTTTTTTAGAGATGCTTGTTCTTCATGGCACAAAGTTGAGACCTGTTGTTCCTTCAGAGCATTAAAACAAGCCCTCTTGGTGAATTTAGCTACCTTTAATATGCCAACACTGCCACCACCAGTTTACAGTATATGTATTAGACTGCTTCATGAATTCCGTTACACCAAACAGGTTAAAATATTGTTTTGGTGCAACACTCCTTTCTAAGCTACAGTAAATCCATAAAAGTGATTTATAACTAGACCCCCCTGTGACATTCAATGGGGATGTTATACTTTTTACATATTCAAATTTGTCTATAACAATTTTGTACAAATATTTTGCCAGAAGTTTAATCATTTCATCTCTATGCTTGAATAACAATTAAAAAATAGACTTTACAATAAGATATAATATAATATTTATAATATATATTTATTATATAGGATATAATAAATTATTTACTGTATAATGGAAATGCAACATATGGTTGGATGAGAATTTCAACCTTCATTGCTGAAATAACAATAAACAAATGAGAATAATAGGACAGCAAACAACAAAAACAACAGGAAAGCAATACAAACCGTGAACCTTAACACATTCATCTTGCAGTCCTTCTGTATCCTGTCTGATGGCCTCTTGCACCCACATCTGTTTGAAACTTCTGGCCACAGAGCCAATAAGCCCTTTGAATTTACAGCTGTGAGATGTTATAACATTTCTACAAAAAAAAAACAAAAAACATCTGACAAATTTGATGGTCACTGGCAGGCAGAGTGTAAGGATTGTGATGCAACAGAGCCCTAAGGTGCTCTATGGGGTTAAGAATAGATGAGAAAACAGGACAAGGCAGCACCTGCTAACCAGCATTGGTTCCTCAGGATAGTTGTGAATGTGTGTGTCCTGGCATATTCCTGCTGTAGGGTTAAATCTAGTAGGAGGTATGAGCAGATGGCTTTGCTGTAAGGGCAGCAGCATGGAGCTTGTCCCTCAGTGTCCTGTCACTGATCCAAGTATGGTGTCTCTCATGTCGGTCCCGTTCTAGCGTGATCACTCCAGGGTGACCTCATCTTGCACGATGATGTGCTCTGCTAAATCCATGCCTGCAGCTGGGACACAGTGGAGTATCTTTCAACACTGGCACATGATATTCCTAGCCTGCAGCATGCCAACAGCCCTCTTCCTTACTTCTCATGACATTTATAGCAGTGAGAAGTGCACACAAACCTGACTAAGTGGGGCCTTTGTCTTGCTGTGACCTCTGAAGGTGATCTAATCAGAGATTGATCTCATTCCATGTTGCTTTTTTCTGTTAGTATGCCTATATAAAAATGCATACTACTCAGAAAGCCCTTGCTGAATGAGTAAGAAGACATATGTCTCTTCACTTAGTCCACTAGGGGACAGCAGAACCACTAGTTTAGGGGAGCCCAGCACACTTGCTTTTCCAGTCACTCATTTGAATACTGCGTGGTCGTGATGGCAACAGATGACACACAACAAAAACACCTGAGCCTTTCTGCATCTACGTGAGATTTTATTACCACATTTCACTAGCGATTCGGACTGAAGCCAAAGAAGGCCTCCCTGCACCTCACTAAAATCTCATAATTTATAGTGTATGTTATTCATTTTCCCCTCTCACTAAACCTCACAATATGCTACACTGCTCTTTGTCAAAGATTTCAGTTTGTGGATATCACCTTTTGTATTTTTATTTTGTCTCATACATACAGTATTGTTTTATTGTTTCTTCTCTGTCCTGATTGCTTGTATACTCCTGCTTCATTTCCCTTCATTTTGTCTTTGTTCACCTTCATTGACATTTTCCATTAGACTCAGCCAGACATATTTCTCTACTTAATTGGAAAAATGAAGAATTATTCATATTACCACAGCTTACTAACCCCATGATGCCAAATGTTATAGAGAAAATTTCATTCAAAGATTATGATGGGTCATTATAATTGTTGTAATCAGCTCTTATGTTTTGTAGCTGTTGGCTCCATTAGTACACTTGATCTGTGGTATACTTATGGCATAGTCTGGCATTGGTATGTAAACCTGGGAGTAAAAAGAAAAGATAACCATTTGTACTGATCTGGGAGAACTTCAAAAACCAAAATTCAACTGCCACAGATTTGTATCAGGTTGTATCAGAGATCGGTGTGAAGATCATGTCACTTTTTTGTACACTTTTCCACTTACGGGACACTTTTACATTGGATTGTTTTTCATGAAATTGCCCTTTAGGAAGACTGCAGATTAACTGTGATTCCTAACAGCTCAGAAAATGTGCCAGTTAGTGTCCACTCAATCATTTCTCATAGAGATTTTTATCAAGCTTTCAAAGAAGAATCACACGTATAAGATTACAAGACTGACCCACAGAAGGTGGCACTTCAGCCCCAGCAGACTTGTTTATTCAGCAAACAGCTAAGATATCCTGATATCCAGATACTTTTGAAATGTTATCAAGGCGTTTGCTTAATGACTGACTAGTCAATTCCTAAATCCCTTGACATTTTCCATGAAGAAGTGCTTACACGGTCACTTCTTGAATGCATGACCCCTCATTTTTAGCTGGTGCCTTTAAATGCATTGATTTACTATTTAACAATCAGTTAATTTCCCTGCCAGTCATGAACCACTTAGGAGCTCTCACCCCGTCCTTTGCATGGGACAGTTTCTGTCCTGTGGATGGATGTGCTCAAGTTTGCGTGGTGTAATGCTCAAGTAACCTTCTTGGTTTATGGATGAGGAGATCATTCAATAACAATTATGTTTATTCAGTTTTATACACTTGTTGCATAGGCCATTTGATAACTCTCCCCTCTAACAAGACTTTTAACTTCACTACCGTGCCAACATCTGAGCCCATGACCCTGGGTGGATATGAAGAAATGTTCAAGTCTGAATAGCTAAAAGACACTAGTGGGGCATTTGGCAGCTAAGAAAAAGGCAAAGGCATGCTGGGACCCACAGTGGTGTATCAATACAGCAGGTGTGCTGACAGAGGACAGGCATACACTACCATCATTTGTTAACAACAAATTTATTTTTAATTGGTGGCAATTACTTTTGCTTTCCTATAAAAAAACACAAAATGTTAGATAGATAGGGGGACTTGTGAACAGATCTCCAGAACAATCATCACTCAGGATCAGAATTTGTTGTGGTGAAGTAAAATTTTAATAAAAGGACATTAGACAAAGGATTTGCAAGAGAAAATAACAAATGCTATGCTCCTTGGGCCTACTATGCAAAAAAAATGGCCCTACTTTTCAGCTACTAGTTTAAACCTTTCTCTTAATTTCAGATGAGCCCAAATTCCCTTAGCTGGTGGAGATTAGGTTCCTTTAAGGCTGTGACCCAGTAGTACTTCCGATGTCCTTCTTGCATAGCTGAGACCCATTTCTGAGTTAGCTGAATTCCCCCATAAGAGCACTGCTGCCAATTCCCAGGAGTGGCTATCAGGGACCAAGTCAGGACTACAGTTCTCAGACAACCCTGGGATACTCTATGGAATAGCCACACCACCTATCAGACTTGGGCAAGTGATTTAAAACCCCTTCCCAGCCGTCTTTTTGATATTTTACAGTTCCTCCCAGGAACTGTTCCACTTGACATGTCTACCATGAAGGCATATTCCTATGAGGCTGCTCTACAATCCATATAACCTTCAGAAAGGGGAAAGGAAAATTACCACACTGAAAGCAAAATGAAAACAACTGCCGCTGTTAAAAAAAAAAAAACAACTTTTGGCAGTAAACGATTGCCCACCCTGGCTGTACATGTAAAGTTACAAACCCCTACGGCTCTGCTCAGCGTTCCCATAAATTTACTGTCAAGTTCCTGGAACTGACCCAAACCTTTCCCAGCTCAATGCTGATGAAGCCCATTCACAGATGGATACATCTCTCCTGTGACTGGCATCAATGCTCAGACTTAATGTGCCATTCAAAATCACTGTCCTTGTGGCATGAAAACAGGCAACACAATGACACTCTTACCAACACAGCAACCTGCACTGTTAACAGCCATCAGAAGGGATCCATGGACTTGTCCTGTGCGAAAATCGTTACACATGACAGACAATATTAGTGTCTAGCCTTAAAGAAGGTAGGTAGTCCAAGAAGCAACGCATCACAATGCAGAAAGTTAGATGAACTGAGCCAAAGTACAAGGCTTGTTAGATAAATGAAATAATAATAAGGCTTTAAAATTCAAGCTGAAAGGTTAGCTCACTTTTCCACATAGCAGGTGGATTAAAGTATCACAACATACCACACCCTACCCACTGATGCATTTACCAACATCAGTTTGTGCGGCTAGGCCTATATATATATATGTGTGTGTGTGTGTTTGTGTCTTTTTATGTATTCCTTTATTTTCCCCACCCTACTCCACCCTTCTGCTGCAGTGAATCGCGCCGGCTGCACCTGCGGGGAGATGACAAGGGATGCAGATAGCAAGAGGAAACCTGTGTACAGTACATTCATAACTTGGCAGGAAACCAGGCCTCACGCTTGGGGTGTTCATTTTAGTTCTTCTCTTTGTTTATTTTTAATTCCACTTTTTATTTTGCAGATGGATGAAATTCAGACCTCTGCCGTCAAGAGTACAGAAGCCATCTCGGAAACCAAGGCAGAAATCACAACATCGAAGAAAGAATTACAAGGTCTCAATTTAGAACTCCAGTCTCTTATGTCATTGGTGAGTGCTGTTTATTAAAAATGGGTCAGTCTGAAAGGTGGATTAAGACATAACTGTTATATAAGAGTTGAGCCCAGGGCTCGAGCAAGGACAGCAGTGGCAGTACTAAAAATTAAATGCTAGACTTAAAACCTAATAGCCACAGGATAACCATCAAGGTGTCCAAAGTGTGGTCTGCATATATTCCAACCCATGCTGGTTTCAAAGTGTTCCACAGTTTTTGCAAATTAGCAAGCTGTGGATCTCCACTCCTATAGGTCCTATAAATGCTCACCAGAATTAAGACCCGGTAACTGTGGAGGCCACTCATAATAAGATAAGTTCATTGTCATTTTTCAACGATCATTTCAGGACATTTTTTTAGCCTTGTGGCACGGATCATTATCCTGAAGGTGGGTATGCTGCTGCCATGAAGGGATGCACCTGATTGTCAACAATGTTCAGATATCCTGTTGTTTCACTTGCATCATGGGACCGAGTGCCTGCCAAAAAAGCACACTTGACACGAACATGTGCCTACATTGCTGACACCTGACAGGAAGGGTCCATTGACTCCATGGATTTTTGTTTTATTACATCCTGCCTCTCCCATCATGCCTGAATCACTTGTACCAAGGTTCAAATCTATAATATTTGTAAATATGTTTGACGGTCACCATTATCCAAAGTGATAAGTCAAGACAGGTTTTCATTTTAATTTACAATTGGAGCACAGAGAGAGTAAGTGATCTATATACCCAGTCACACAGTGATCCAAGGAATTTAACCATTAGCTTTCAAATGAAAAGACTAGTACCTTACTTACTTCACCCCTCTGCCCAATTGATGATAAAGGGTCTTAGCTGTAGACATTCAGATCTGTGTGATTCAATAGCTGCACTGCACAGCCAATCAAATTGCACATAACTTACACAGAATAAACTCTAACAGGGTCTGCCTGTGGCTCGCAGCACTATACGACAGTGTCACTTTCTGAGAGACAGTCCTATTAGGCAATACGCCCACAAAAAAAAAAGATCTAGTTATCATTACACATGAGCAAGGCAACCTTTTCACAACAGTAATCACAGCCATAGTGTAAGTATGTTTTATAAGAACAAAATGTGACGTACAGTAGACCTTAACATGGGCTGATTGAGAAAGATACGAATGACATATTGCAGAAGATCATTGAAGAATTATGAAAAGACAGCTAAACCTCATCAGAATGTGTGCCCATTTGATTGGCTCCTCAAAGAGGTGGAGCTCTGGGAGTCTGCAGGTAGACTCTATAGACTTAATGACACCACACATACCAGGCCATCTGACCTGGCATGTGTTTCTCATGCAACTGTGGTCTCGCCTTTTTACTTTCATTGACTAGAGTACAACCTGATCTGAGACATTATACAGTGGAGCACTTCGTTCTGGATTGCCTCCTTTGTGTGTTACTCTGCACAAGCTATGCCATCCCCAAGCATCCAACTATGTTAACGTTTCTGCTTACAGTACTTTAGGTTAGAAGTTTTTTTTTGTATAGCAACCAATTCCCTATACCCCATAACATTGTGCTTTTTTGGCCAATATGGGATGCTACACTTAAATTTTCAGTTCTGACCACTACTGTACACATGTGAGCTGGATGTGTGTGCCTCTCTGCTTTAAACAAGATTGTCTACTACTGTATATATACTTGCATTTAAGTTCTCCTGCGCATAAGTCGGGGCTTGATTTTACCGTATAATTTCTGGTATTTTATAATGTCAGTCGTATAAGTTGAATGCAGAAAACTCACGCTATTAGTCCAAGAGATTATAATATGCTAATGCTCCCCTGAAAGAGTAACCACTGAGCACACTGCCTTTTTTCTCTATGTATTGTGCCTACGTGATCACATGGTAATACCCAAACTATTCCGAAGAGATTTTTGCACTGTTTTATGTTTTTTGTGTTTCACACCCTCATACACCTTTATTGTAAAAGCATCCCTTATCTATGCAGTGTTCAATCAGAAGAAAATATGAAGCTGGTTTTAAATTAAAAGTCGTTGAAGTTGCGAAAGAAATTGGTAACTGCAGCAACAAAATTCGGATGTATCTGAGAAACTGGTCCAAGATTGGAGGAAGCAGGAAGATGTAAAAAAAAAATGTAAGAGTCGTATTTTTGAAAGGGGTTATAAGTCGGGGTCTAATTTTATGATTGATTTTTTGGGCTTCAAGACCCGACTTATATGTAAATATATACTGTAGATGTTATAAGACAAAGTCTCCAGGAATTATTGTAAATGAAAGAAAAGAAGAAAAGGACCAGGGGCCACATGTATAAACGGTGCGTATACACAGAAATGTTGCATACAAACGTTTCCACGTTCAAATCGCGATGTATAAAACCTAAACTTGGCATAAAGCTAGGCACATTTCCACGATACCTCATACCCTGTCGTACGCAAGTTCTCTGCTTGGTTTTGCAGACTGGCGACACCCAGCGTCAAAGCAGTGCTACTGTTCCTGTGTGGTTTATCTTTCTGTTTTTAGATCCACATTACTGACGCAGATTTATAAATACACTGAAATTAACCGCATATTGTTTATTAGTTTAATGCATCTGATTGTAATTAACCTGTAACAATATAATGGTCCACGGAATAGTCAAACTATTCTAAATACCATAGCTGCTTTAGCATTGTTACTCTCACTGCACCTTCTTCTTCTTTCAGCTGCTCCCAATAGGAGTTGCCAGAGCGGATCGTCTTTTTCCATATTACTCTCACTGCACCACTCGGAGCAGCTGATCGGAAAGAGAATTATCGGTATACAGCATCAAGTACACGCTGTCTCAGCCATGCTTCCTATTTGAACTGCTTCTCACATGGCAAACGCTTCAAACCCTTCCTGTACGGACCTCACGGTTCAGAAAGAGTTTCATCTCAAGAGCTCTAAATGCGCTCAATCAAGTGCTCCTTGTAGAACTATCTGTACTTATAAGTAGAATTACCTCACTGTAAACTTGCACTACAGTTATAATATTGCACAACCTGAGCCACTTTATAAAGCGCGTATTTACATATGATGAGGATATCATTTTTAAGACGAAATGCAGCAAAATATGTTTATTATATTATACAGATAAAACTTTAACTTTATTTAAATAATCTATATTGTTAATAATTAAAGGACATGGTATCGCTAAGCTATGCTTCACTGGGACTGGCGTGAAGGATAGAATAATTAAACATGTACTACGAAGATATTTCAATGTTCCTTAAAAGTTTTGAAGAATCAGCACTCTAAGCTTACAGATGGCTTAACATCTATTACAGAGCTGACTGTGTGGTGATTGGGTATTTGGAGAAAGAAAAGGAAGGACAGGAATTGGAGGTTAGTACGTTTGAAAGAGACAGTACTGCTGCAATAAATTATTTTATCGAAGGTCATGCACAATCACTGCACCACTGTACTCCCATGTTTAATAACATGCTTTAACTCCTATCATCATGAAAATGATATCACGTATACATCTCAGTATTTTAATTATTCAGAGAGCTATAATATCATAAATGTAATGGATTCTGTGTCCTGTCGGAGGTAGAGAAAGCTGGTTTAAGAAGCAAGTAGTGATTCACACACATAGAGCACATAGAACATCAAATACAAAACAAAGCATTTAACGTACTACTTTAGTTACGATGGGATTTGAGAAACTAGCAATTTAAACGATATTAACATTAAGTTTATGATGTTCTACTTTAATGACCAAATAAACTACGAGATTAAAGTGGAAATTTCGAGATTAAAGTTGACATTTCCTGCTTTTTCCCCATTGTGTGCCTTTTTTTCTCTGTACCCTAATAAGCTTTCATATGACACTCAGACAGTGGGCTACGACTCGCCTTTTCATGGCGACTTTGATATGCTACTCTTTTTTTATTTTGGACACTGTGCGACTTTGTGAACTTGAGCTTTCAAGTTTCTCCGACATGCTATGTCACTTGATCAGCTTCCTTTACTTGTTTATACCACTGTTTAAACCAACAAGTAGTATGTTTTTCCTTGCCTCCACTTGGTATTCGCTGAAATTGTTCTATTTTTCCTTATGGTTTTGTCATTGTCTTTTCATAGAATGCTGAACTTAAGGTCTATTAATATTTATTTACATATTCAAAGAGGTGTAATTCTGGGAGGAGTTGGGGTGGGACAGCAGGTGTGTGCACGTACGTTACTTTTCACGCTGATCGGGATTTATGTTGCGGAAGAACGTGGAAGTTGGAGTACACACAGATTGCTGCATCTGGATTTTTCTGTGCGTAAGCAAATTTCAGCTTTTGTGCTTACGTCATGTTATAGTGCGAATTCTATGCACGGCGTTATGCATAAGGCCCCTGGTGATTAAATCGAAAGGTAGGGCAAACTTGTAATTTGAAGAAGAAAGGAAAGCAGGGTCAAAACCTAAAAATAAATGTTAGGAAAATTTCAGTGCAAAGGTTTCTATGGATGTAAGTAGTTGGATAGCAATTGTGTTATCCGGAAGCTATTTATTCTATTGAGGAACTGATGTGCGGTGCTCCTCTGCAGGGGCTGTGTAACCTTTGCAACAACCTTGAAACAAAAGGCCAAAATAGAACAAAATAGTGTTGCTGCATTTTTAAATAACAAAGTAAAATAATTAATAACTTTCATAAGGCACCATATATAATCGAAATTCCTAACCCCAAAGATTCCTGACAACAAAATAACATTATTACAGAACAGGAAAAATGTACCCTTCCCAGGAAAAATTAGAAATAAACATGGATAAGCAACATTCTCCGTTGTAGCACATATGGTGCCATCACAAACTGACCATTTGGTCATGTGAGACGAACAGATGCACCTCCCAGGGTACCATTTAACTGGAAGGACATTTTAAATGGGAGCAATGACTGCTCCTCGGCTTTAATAGCATGCAGAGAGACACAAGAGGCTGGTGATCTATGAAAATCCTTTCAAGCAGTAAGATGGGCATAAAATGAGTCAATAACTGGATTCTGCTGAGTCCAAATTTCAGTTTTTATCTGAACATTGAACATCCAGTTCCAGGGCCCTGTTCAAGGCTGGATCTTATATTGGCAGGCTCAGCCAACAGATGGATAGTCTAGCAGTTCTCAAATAGGTCATTGCCCCATAATAAAAATGAAAACAATGAAAAAACGAGCATTTATTAGCCTGCCACCAAGCAGCAGGCACACTGCTGAGTAAATGCTGTCCTGCTGACGACATCACGGTCTTACTAAGACTTTCCATTTTTGTTAGAATGTGACTGCAATGCAACTGTTAGACTTCTCTTGTGCTAGACTCTATGAATATTATCTTACAGTATTCAGATTGTGTGGTGTGTCTTGTTCCAATGAAGTGGAATAACTAATAACATCTGCTGACTAGCTGAAAAATATCTAGTCATCTCCTTTAAATGAGAAATAATATTGCACCTTTCCAGTTGTCCTTGTCTTAGACATTTGGGTGTAGCTTGTGGGTGTGCCATCTTGTCACAAATGTCCAGGTCCTGGCTACATTGGGCCGATATTGAGGTAAAGATTAAGTTAATCTGAACATGATGGGAAATAATAAGAGGAAATGCAAACAGACAATGAGAGAACAAGCAAACCCCACTCAGATATTGACAGGGCAAGGTTTTAAATAAAATAAGTCTCTAGAGCTATGATTTAGTTTGGTAATCACTGTGCCACCCTAATTTTTCTTAAAGGGTCTCAAAAAGCATTCAATTCACTTTGACACTTCACATTATTAATAAATTTAATTATACTGGGGCCTAGTAGCACTTTGCAGAATATGTTTGACAAAGGACCATACAAAGCATCCCACATAGGCAGTATTTGATATGCACATTATCTCATGGGTCTGGGATGAAGCTTTGCTTTCTCAACATCTGGAGATAATTATCTCCTGATACAATGCAGGGATGTTGAGATCATTATCGTGTGATCTTAAGAAAGACTGATACCCCTCTTTGGGCCACAGTGAGCCGGCAGGGTATCGCATTTCACAGAAAAAACAAAAGGCCTGGATGAGCTCCACAAATATTTGCCCATTAAAAGCTTTTCGAGTGCATGTTGTTTTCATGTGTCTCTTTCTCTTTTTTTTTTCCTCTTTTTACTGTACAGAGAGGGGGAGACTTCTGTTTTTGCTTGCTGTCACTCACAAATTCAGCTTCTAGATCAGAAGGCAGGCTGACCAAGTTTCAAAAAAGTGTTTCCTGGGGAAGTGCGCAAATTGTCATATGTTTCTCGGCACTGTCTGTCTGTCTGTTATTCTATGAGTCTGTTGTTTTAATCATAAGACTTGTTTATCTGATTTTTTTTATTATTCTATTTTTAAAAGAGGTGACACAGTTCCTAGCAGCATGTCATTAAACTGCATAGAAGGAGGATTCAGTTTCCCATCAGGTCCCTGCATATTTAGATGTGTCACATTTTTCACATGCCTTTATCGGTTGTTCTCTGGGTTATTCAGTTTTCACCCCAAAGATGCAGATTTTCTTAATTACTGACTTTAAATTGACCCCAATGTGCATGAAAATAGCTGTGTGAGGTTTGCCCACCTTGTTCAGGGCTACGTGCTGGCATGAGACCAGTACAGCAAGTCTGAACTGGAATAAAATGGTTGAGAAACCAAATTAAGTAATAAATGAATAAATATTGTGGCCTGCATGGGGCACTCCGGCTCCCCAAGCCCAGCTCAGACAGACATCGGGCACAAGTCCAGCCCAACACACAGGTTTTTATTTGGCTGTGGGAAACTCTTCCCCAAGTGTTTCCCCCACAAGCACAGTATGAAGCACAGTACAATAAAATAAGTACAATGCAGCCCACTGCAACACTTTGTCTTCTCTCTCTTTCTCTATCCATCTCCACTCCTCCTCCAGGAAGATTTGTTCCTTTTCTTCCTGACTCTGGCTGTGGGCTTCTTTTATGCTGCACCCGGGAGTACTTCTGGTGGCCCATAAATGTGGTCCAAAAGCACTCCCATGTGAGGTGGGAGGCCGAGTAAGTAGTACTGGTGCCACCCAGGGAACCCAACTCCAACTCCAATGAAGCCCTGTGTAAATTTGGGGGTGCTGCAGTACTCTTGGGGTTTGGGTTGGATCTGCCATCTAGTGATTCAGGGGAGATAATGTCCTGAGCCCACTTTCTCCTCTGGTTCTTCCATAAAACAGGAGTCCCGGCCCTGTAAGGGTGATGGATGTTCGCCACAATAAACCGTAGGAGACTAAGGAGTTAAATTAATTATCATCTCCAGATTTGCCCAGCATATGTAAATGTGTCCTGTAACAGACTGGTACTCCAATCTGACGCTGCTAAGATAGGCTACTATGACCCTAAATATGAAAGGATATTTTAACATTTTGACATTCAGACCTTCATTTTGTACATACCAGTATGTTTTTAAAAGCTCATTATTTTTCCAGGTGCATCTAGTAAGAATTTAAGGGTCAATGATGTGTGCTGTACGGTAGCCACATTAAAGACGGAGTCTGGAATTAGGTCTGACTGTGTTGCTGAGGCTGTTTTTCTTATTTGATTTTCTTCCATCTGTCACTTGTGTTAAAGATATCTAAAAGCTGAAAGTGAGCAAAAACCGTTTGTCTTAAAGCCTCATCCAAACTGACACCAAAAAGTTCCTGGAGTGAAAGAATAGGCACTGGGTGAAGCTCCTCCATGAGTCCAAGGTCAAAACCTCAGGCCCAGAGGGCTGCAGCAGGGCTTGGTCCCTGTTAATCAGTAAGGGAATTTTAAAAATTATTAAATTTGACTTTTGGTTTGGTCATTTCTGAGTTCATACTAAAGATTCTGAATGAGGTTACCATTTGGGCTTGGCTTTTACTGTATTCTGCCTTTTGGATGTACCTGCTGTCTTGTCTGGCTAT
Organism: Polypterus senegalus; assembly: GCF_016835505.1. Taxonomy (NCBI): domain Eukaryota; kingdom Metazoa; phylum Chordata; class Cladistia; order Polypteriformes; family Polypteridae; genus Polypterus; species Polypterus senegalus. Next base: position 147,150,886 of record NC_053158.1, read on the forward strand.
GGAGCTTTAAAATGGTAGGGTTTAGTTCCAGTGGGGTATTATGTCTGGTGGAAAAAAAGCTTGTAAAAATGGACAGCTTTGAAAAAGACAACCAAGAGATGAGGAGTTAGGAAAAAGAGGAGTTGAAAGTCAGACTGAAGCTGTTATAAAAACTGAATTGATCAAAATAACAGATTCTAAATGTTAGGCAAAAGGCAAAGTAAAATAAGCAGGCAAAAAGTAAAAAAAAAAAATCAAGTAATGTAACAAAATTAGTGCAAAGCAATCATAAGTGTTTAGAATGACCCAAATACAAGTGCAGTGTCATTACCTCACTGCCATGTTTTATAGCTGCCGGCTAGTGATGTCATGTTTTGCACAATGTCACTCACATGATAAGTGGTTGCTATGGTAATGAGAAAACAAAAAGGCAGCTCCAATGAAATTGGACCCCAAAATATTTGAAAACAAGAAATAATCACACTAAACGATTCCATTAAACAAATAACTAGAAATTCACAACATATGACACCTTGGAAACTGTGGTGGAAACGCAGATTCTTTGTCACTTACACCCCAGCAAATAACCTAGAAAAGGAGTAAAATCCTGATACAATCACTTGAGTATATTCAACTGAGTGGACCAACTTGTTGCCACAGCATATCATACCTCTGGTTAAACATACATTTAGAATTTATTTTCAGTAATTATAGATCAAAACATCAAAATAAGAGATGAGTAAATTTATTGGAATGGACCAACTTGTTGCCACAGCTTATTGTACCTCTGGTTAATTTTAAATTTACAGTTCCTGTTCACAATTTGGTGGAAAAGAAAACTAAATAATAACTAAATACAGTCCAACAGACTAACTTATTGTCACAGATTACCATATGTCTGCTTAACTACAAAAAATTACAAATCCTTTTCATTGATGAGGGATCACATAATTGAATTAAAAAACTGGTAACCACAGCCAAATGGACCACCCTATCACCACAGCTTACCCTGTGTCTGGTTAACTGCACATTTACAAATCCTGTTCAGAAACTGGGGGACAAAGTAAGTCAGCGTGATGCAGTGGTTAAGGATTTGGACCTTGGCCTTCAAACCCTGAGGTTGTGGGTTCAAGTCCTGCTGTGGACAATCTGTGTCCTTGAGCAAGTCACTTCACCTGCCTGTGCCTCCATTGGAAAAGCAAAAAGGAATGTTACCAATTGTGTCTCAAAGGTTGTCAACTTGGATAAAGGCATCAGTCAAATAATATGTGATAAACTAAATAACAAGAAAAATACAATACAACAGACCATATTGTTCCTGTAGCTCATTGCACATATGGAGAATCACAAATTTACAAATCCTTTTCAGAAAGTTCAGGAAAACTATCAACTAAAACAATTAAATGCACCAGAATACAAAAAACTTGTTGCCACAGATTTTTGCACCTCTGGTTAATTAGAAATTTGCAATTCCTGTTTGTAAATTAGGAATCACAAAACTGAGATAAATAGCAAGTAAATCTACAAAAACAGAGCAACTTCTTGCCACAGACTACCATACATCTGATTAAATGTAAATTTACAAATCCTGTTCATTAATGAGGAGTAAAAATTTTATTTAAAAACAGGTCAATGTATCTGAATAGGCCAACCTATCACTATAACTGATACATCTGGTTAAATGTAATGTTGAGAAAATGCAAAACAAAAAAAAAACAAATTAAACAATAGCTTGATTGAATTAAATAATGAGGAAAATGCACCCGTACAGACCAAACTGTTCCTATAGCTTATCATATATCTAGTTAATTGGCAATTTATAAATCGTCTAATAAAAAAGCAGGTCAAAAAATCAAATAAACAATTAGCAAATATATCTGAATAAACCAAAATATCAGGTCACAACTTATTCTAACTTCAGTTAATTGAAAAGGTAAAAATTCTGTTCGGAAACTAAAACTAAATAATAAGGAAAATACAAGTGAATTAACCAAATTGATGTCACAGTTTATCAGACACCTGGTTAATTGTAAATTTGCAAATCCTGTTCATTAATGAGGGAGCAAAAAATCGATTTAATAAACAGGTAAACGCGTCTGTACAGCTGATCACACCTCTGGTTAATTGTAAACTTTCAAATCCTTTTCAGAAACTAGGAAGCAAAATCAAGATAAACAATAACTAGATCGAAAATGAGAAAAAGTAACCTGAACAAACGAAATATTTTTTATCATATATATATAATTAAATGGAAAATCCTGTTTAGAATCTGGAGAACACAAAATGAAATTAAACAGTAAGTAAATGAAAAAAATAAACTGAAGGAAAATGCATTCAAACAGACTGAATTGGCATATATCTGATTAGTTGGAAATTTATAATCCTCTTCAGAAAGTGGGAAAGCAAAATCAAGTTAAACAATAACTAGATTGAATTAAATAATGAGGAAAATGAACCTGAACAGACCAAATAGTTTCCATAGCTTATCATACATCTAATTTATTGGAAATTTAGAAATCCTGTCCAAAATCTGGGGAACAAAAGCATCAAATTAAACAATAAGTAAACCCAATTAAATTGTTCTTATAGCTTATCATACATGTGGATAGTCAGAAATGTATAAATCATTTCCAGAAAGCCAAATTAAACAGTAAATAAATGAAAAAAATAATCTGAAGGAAAATGCGCACGAACAGACCAAATGTCTTCTATAGCTTATTGTACATCTGGTTAATTGGAAATTTATAAATCCTCTTCCGAAACTGCAGATCAAAACATTAATTTGAACAACTAGCAAATGCACCTGAATGGTCCAACTTGTTTGGTCACAACTTATCATACCTCTGGATAATTGTAAATTTACTAATTATGGTAAAAAAATTAAATAAAACAATCGATAAATTGAATTAAATAATGAGCAAAACGCACTTGAACAGACCAGACTGATGACACAGCTTATTAGAAATCTGGTCAATCAGACATTTACAAATCTTGTTCATTTATTTGGGAACAAAAAATAGAATTAAAAACTAGGTAAACACAACTGAATAGACCAACCTGCCGCCACAGTTTACTGTTCCTCTGTTAATCGTAATTGTACAAATCCTGCACAGAAATCTGAACTGAATAATGAGTGAATATACCTGAACATAGTAATTGGCTGCCTTAGCTTATTGGTTAAGGGGAAATTTACAAATTTACTCAGAATCTAGAGAACAGAAACTTTGCACCCAAGTACTGTAGATTAACTTGCAAGTCACATCTTATCTCACGTCAGGTTAACTGTGGTTTCCAAACCAGAAGAACAAAAATTATATTAAACATTGAGTAAATGAACCCAATTTGGCTAACCCATCAGCACAGCTTATCTTATGTGTAGGTTAATGCTAAATTTTAAGATTCCATACACCCCAAAGACATGCAGGTAAAGTTACTTGGTGAGAGTGGGTGGTATGCGTGGGTAGTCCCTGCAATGGACTGGCACCCTGTTCAGGGCTGTTTCCTTCTTGTACCCAGCTAACTGCGCAGATTATGCTTTTGACACCCATGATCCTGCATTGGCTTGAGCCGGTCTGAGAAGGTTCTGATGTTAGGAAACAAGAAGATAAGGTCCAATAAAAATGTCCAAGCATTAGGATTTGACTGTGATTAAACTATCCACCACCGAACAACAGAATGGCCCCAGCACTAATCAGGATTAGCACTTTTTACAAACTACTTTTACTGTAACCTTTTAGCCACTTAATCCCTAGGGGGCCCCACTCAAAACCGGCATACAGGACTGACCCGGCCACTGCCAAAGTACCTCAGGAGGTGACAGTTACTCTGATGCACAGTGCGCGCGTGTGTGTGCGTGTGTGTTGGCGGGGTGACAGTTTCCAGTTATCAACTTGCTTTTTTCTTTCTACAAAAGAAAGATAAATCAGTTTTTCGCTCCCATGGCATTTAGATCTTAATACAAAGCAGCCAGTGCAGCAAGAGGAGGCTAGATTTTGTTTCCTGTTTTTTTTTTCTTTGTTCATTTCCTGATTCTCACGTAGTCCTTGTTGGTAAATTTACTTTCTCTTCTGAATAATAAGAAAAGTTACAGGAAATAAATGCAGCTGCTTGTGTGTGTTTCAGTTTTCATTAAATCTTTGACGACAATATGCCTGTGTACTCGATTCAGCCTGGATTCCCCTACATCAATGGATGGAAGAAAATGAAATTCAAACCAACTTTGTTACTTTTATAGTGCACAGAATGAACATTCACATAAAAAAAAAGATTCAGAGAAACAGTAAAGTACCATCATAAAGATTATGTGAAGCTGGCACACTAGTCACATGTTCCAAGACTTCTGGTTGAGACTTCTGTCTCTTAAGGAGTTTGTTTGCTTTTCCTGCTTTCATGTCACAGTGCCTATTAAAAGTATTCCCCACTTTGAAATGTTCACATTTTATTGTGATACAACATTGAAGCACAGTGGATTTCTTTTAAGCTTTTTTGACACTCATCACCACGAAAAGACTCTCTAATGCAGGGGTGGCCAAAGTCATTCCTGGAGGGCCACAGTGGCTGCAGGTTTTTGTTCCAACCCAGTTACTTAAACAGAAGCACTTATTGCTCAAGTAACACTTCTCCATTTTAGTTGTCTCGCTCATTAAGATTTTGAACCCTTATTACCTATTTTAGTCTTCAAGCTGTATTCTTGGTTTTTAATTGCTCCTTATTAGCAATAAGATGCAAATGACAAAAGAAACTAGCATTTCTCCATTTAACTTGTTTCCATTTACACCAGTTTGTATTTAATGTGCACTCTTTGGTTTAATTAAATACTAAGAAGGAAAGTGAAGAGAAAAAAAGTAAAGGGCTGAGAATTACTCTTCAATTTTAAACTTCAAATAATTTGGACGATATCCTTAGAAAGGAAAAAAAATCTAGGATATGAGAATAACCTGACATGGCAGATTTAAAGCATTAATAAATCAAGAAATGAAATTATTGGCAAGGATTGTTTTCTAATTAAGCAACTGGGTTGGAACAAAAACCTGCAGCCACTGCGGCCCTCCAGGACTGACTTTACCCACCCTTGCCAAAAGTTAAAGTGAAAATGGATCTCTGCAAAGCAGGCTTAATTAATTACAAATATAAAGCAAATATAAAACACAAAATAGTTTTTTGTTAATTATCATTGCAAAAGCAATTCTAACGGGAAAGTGTAAATGTTTTAATACGAATGGCATATCAAGATCTTTGTTGTTTAATGTTATCCACAGAAGATGTGCTACATTACCTTTCTTGTCGCCTGTTAAAATTTTACATGTCAGAATTGTTCCACCAATTTTCAATACAACTAATCTTGTCCTACTGCACAGCTCATCACTCATACATAAATTATGCAATACCATTACGATACATCCTTGTTTCAACAGTAATTCGGCCGGTGGAAGACCGAACAGTGTTAACGGTTGTAGATATTCTACAGAATATTATAATTTGATGTTTACATCTTCTGCAACATCACCATCAACTGTTTCAGCATTGTCTATTGATACGCATTTAACCAATTTGCTGTGTAACCAATAGTCAGTTTTCGCGTTAATTCGTTTGACTTCATCGTTTCTTGGTGTTAGCATTGCCCATGTAGTCATTTCTTCTGTTGATAACTCTACAGGATGAAACTCTTCAATAAGATTTGGACATAATAAGTCTTCTTTTATTGGGAACTTAAAGTGAGGAAAACGTAGAAATTTATAAGAACTGAGAATGAAGGAACTGTGTCTGACAAAAGCATTCACACAAATGAGAGGTGAGAGGACCGTGGCAGTGGGTTACTAAAAAAAAATCACGTGGGCCGTTAAAAAAAAATCTCTTGGAAAAAGTCTCTTCTTCTCTTAAGATTTTCTTTTATAATAGAGAGATATTTCTGTTGATCATTGACAAAAAAGTCAAATTGACTCCACTGAGATTTAAAGTTGTATATCAATAAAAAATGGAAACTTCCAAGGGGTGAATAGCTTTTATAGGCAATGTAAGCACATTATCAGTGAACAATTTGAACACAGATAGAGAGTGGCATGGTGACAAGAGTTAAGTACTGCTCTTTCTTAACTATTAGACCAAGTTTGACTCCAATCGGGTCACCATCTGTGTGGAGTGGTAAACCTCGGATTCCATGGATTTTCTCCACATACAAGCCAAAAACGTGCAGTTTATGTGTTGTTTTCAACTGGTGAGTGCCAATCCGCTGGTGTTGTCTCCTGCTTTTTTGCTCCCCATACACAAGTAGTGCTGCATGGATGGAATTCCAGATGACATTAGAGGGGGCAGATTATTAGAGGGAAGCAGGAATACCAGGATAAAGCAAGTGTAGAGAGCTCTTGGGGTCCATAGGTCTGGCAGACTGAGGTGTATGATATAAAGATTCAGTACTCTTTATTTTAGCTTGAAAGACAGAGCCTTTTTTTCAATGATTCACAATCCAATTATCCTCCTTCTTAAAATACAAAGCTAGGCTAGTGACTCGTATCCCTGACTTGACAGTCTCATACATGGACTTCTGTAAAGTGAGATGTAATCAGGGATGTCTGATCATTTGAAGGTAGTACTATTAGTAGGTAGCAACTATTCCAAGGCCGGCTCTATTATGGGTTATTCAAAGTCTTTCTCACCAAGTACTGGTTAATAGATTTATGAAACTCAAGGCACAAGTGTTAATATATAATATTCCCAGGATAAGTCTGGGAAGCTTGACATGTACTCGAAACTTTGAAGCTACAAGCCATTGTCCTGTCATCTCATAACAAAAGATGCTCTGCCACATTCACTGGTACCTGTAGGTACCCACTGCCTCTTTCAGTTTCACTCCCTCCAAATCAAGACTGAAACAGTCAGAGATGACTGAAAACACACACAAGGCCTCCTGGCTTTAATTAAAAACTCATAAAGTGTCAATCTTTTGATTTCTGAAAGAATGAGGTCTTCTGAAGATGCCTGCTTTTAAATTGCTGCTTTAATGTACAGCACATTAAAGAGGGCAATATAACCTAGTGAATATGGGGGTGGACTATAAACCACAAAGTTCATCCCTGGATGAGTTACTTAACTCATTTGTTCTTAAATTGGGACAAAATACAAAAAATACATTTAGATAATACATTTGCTAAGGATAGTGTTAGGATGTTTTTCACTACTGCGGTGAGCTGGCGCCCTGCCCTGGGTTTGTTTCCTGCCTTGCACCCTGTGTTGGCTGGGATTGGCTCCAGCAGACCCTCATGACCCTGTAGTTGGGATGTAGCGGGTTGGAAAATGGATGGATGGATGGATGTTTTTCACTAATGAACAGTACTATAAAGGGTTTGTTGGGACTTTCTCCTTTCTTGTTCCCATGTTATAATCATGAGCTTTTACAAGCATCTGCAGAGTCAATGTTTGTCCCCTCTCTGTCTCTAAGGGGAATGTGTCCAGTAACCTTCTCTATAACTGTTACTTCCTGCAGAACTTCAACTTGGAGCAGGGTTTAGCAGAAGCTCAGGCACAGGCCAGCATCGGGGTGGCAGAATACCAGGCACAGATTTCAAGCCTCGAATCCGCCATTGTGACAGCCAAGTTAGAGCTAAATAGACAGATCACGTCCTACCAGGAGCTGCTGGATGTTAAACTTGCCCTTGATGTGGAAATATCCACCTACAGAAGACTACTGGAGGCAGATGACTTTAAGTAAGTTTTCTTTACAATGTGAGAACTTTTGATTACACAGATTGAGAATATCTGAATGTTATTTTTAAGTTATGGTGCCCTGATTCAATTTTCTAGATGAAGCTGTGAACAAACTGAGCAGCGTGTTTAATACACATAGTATAATGTGCGGTTTCATTTGGTAGACATGTTTACATTAATCTGACAAATCTAATAGTAAGTTCTAACCATGATTTGGCCTACACACCTTATTCTAAAGGCCTAGGCAACCACTTACCTCCCAGTAACCAGGCATTTCCCTGATATTATTGGGGACAGTCGGTGCAGAGCTGGGTGGGTAGACAGTGGTAATGATACAAGCACTGGCCTTGGCCCATCATTCTATATGCCATGTCTTTCTCTACACCCTTAAAAAGAAGATACTGCCATAAAGAATTAAATAGTTCTCTTTATCACATGACCCACTGTAATACTCTTATAGAACATTTTGAAAAAGCACAGGGTAAATGCTCATTGGATGTGATATTTTATACCATCACCTATTTTCTCCATCCATTCATTTATTATCCACTTAACTCCTTATAATCCAAGAATAACGAGCTATAAAGGTGTTCAATATGGCAGGCAGAATGGATTTGTCTCTCCAGGGTAGAGCTATGTGGATATCAGGTAATAATAACATAAAAAGAGGCTCGCCCTCTTCAGGCTGTAGGCCACTGAATTCAGAAAACCTCTCATTCTCCCAGTTAACAAGAAAGAAATCCTTATATACTGATCTTCACTGTGCGTTCTTGTATCTTAATCTACAATGCAAGAAAGCAATGGCAAAATTCCACTTATCTCACTTAAGTCATTTTTATCTTTCACCCATTAAATCATTTCCTTTACCTATACGTCTTTCATTTACATATCTCCTGTATTCTCAACTCATCATTCTATTTATCCACACTTTGATTACCCTAAGCCTCAGGGTTGGATAGAACCTAAGCTTATCCTAGAGAAACCAAGCACAAATTATTGGAGAAATCAGCACTGAATGGAACACCAAAACATAATAATAATTAATTACATTTATATAGTGCTTTTCAAGGTACTCAAAGAGCTTCACACAGTGAGTGGGAAACCACTGTTAATGTGCTGCATCCACCTGGGTGATGCGATGGCAGCCATTTTTCATCAGTCCACTCACCACACATTAACTGTTAGGTGGTGTAGGGGTGAGAGATAGTTAGCCAATCAGAGACAGGGGATGATTAGGGGGCCAGAATGACCAGGCCATGGTGGAAAATTTAGTCAGAACATTGGGATACACCTTGCTCTTTACAAAGAGTGCCCAGAGATCTTTAATGACCTTGAATCAACACCTTGGTTTTATGTCTCATCCAAAGGATGGCTCCATTGAGGCATTGGGATCCACATTCAGACCCCCTGATGACCTCACCAACACCTTTTTTAGCAGCAACCCAAACTTTTTCCAAGGTGGTCTCCCGTTCAAGGACAGGCCAGGCCCAAATATGCTTAGCTTCAGGTCAAGTACAGGTGGTATGGCTGCTGGCATCACAGAGCTCTCCCCACTTACTCTGCCTCACTACACCAAAGCACATAACGTTCAAGTAGTTGAATGTTAAAAGAAACTGGTGCAAACATGGAGGAAATTTGCAATTCAACACTGTATCTAGCAGGCTGTGCATGCTTACTGGGAATGTGGTCTTTTAGAATTGCTGCCATACTACAACCAATATGTCCCTTCATGTAACCACAGAGGAAATATTGAGAATAGAAAATATGGTACTAAAATAGGGATTTCTTTAAATGTTTTTTTAATTGTGGCCTTTCAATATCAAATAAAAAAAACACCTCAGAAAAACTCATGGAAAAGCACAATGCAGTTGCAAAGGTGGTTGCTTTTATCCACCTCAAGGAATTTCTAGACATTTTAGTAGGAACAGACAGCAGAAGATATCTTCTTTCCATCCTTCCATAAGGCTTTGTTACTTATTTAATACCGCTAGAGCAGTCAGATATAGCCAATCAAATTACAACACACTTGCTCCTGACCTTTACTACACACTACAGTGTGTTCCATTACTGCACAAGGCCTCATTTTCGTTTTCTTCCATTAACCTTAAGAATACATTTCCTGCTACCCATCACTTCACATAGTAAATTAAATTAACTTACTTGTTCATTAGCCTTATACATCCACTTATATGAAACATCCCCGTTTTGCCTAATTAATGCTCAAGTTGTTATTACCTCCAATTGTTCCCGTAAAACCAAAAAATACCTTTTTTCTTCTGGCTTCATTTGAAATTCTTCATTTATATGGAAAGCTTTACTACTAAGTGTAGTCATCTTATATTCATGTAAGCTGAATACTCATTCAAATAAAGCTGCAAGACTTAAAGACCACACTGATGCACTGAACACAAAATATTTTCACCAATGGCAGTGAATAAATACACTGACAAGGCCTATAATTGAACCAGGGTCCTGTGATGTAACAGAATTAACCACGATGCTGCTTAGATGTTTGAAGGACATCTAGATAATCTCATGGCACGACATTTCCTATCTATCTATCTATCTATCTATCTATCTATCTATCTATCTATCTATCTATCTATCTATCTATCTATCATTTCTGATACTTTATTAGTCTTGTGATATATGAAACATATAAAAAATTACACAAAAACATAGGTTATTAAACTTATTTGATGAGGGTAAGTCACATCCTTTTAGAGAGAATCAGATAAAAATAATTTGATGTTAAGTTTTAAAGAACCTTAGAAATGGCAAACCAAGTTCTTATTTTCTTCAGCTACTCAAAAGACTGGGTTACCATCAATTATGGTGCCTAATTTTCACCTACCACTTCATTAATGTGCTAAAAGATGGAGGAGTGAACTCCTTTTGCGAGCCTATTGGTCCTCTGCTCCCAGCAGAGCAATTACAACAAACACTCATCTGTGTGTGTGGTCAACTGTTGACTTGTTCCCAAGAAAATAAATCAGCATACGAGTCCTCCCAAAAGGTCAAAGTTCCTTGAAGATGTCATCCATTGCATCTTCAAAGTGAACTATAAAGCAAGTCCTCATAGAAAGTCAGAATTATAGAGTGGGAGAGGTCAAATAAGGTCTTGTAGAATGGTCAAAGTCAACATTAAAGGTCAATACAATGCAGGTTAGATCATTCACTAAACTATAAAAAGCTACACGAAAACTGAGGTCAAATACAAAATGAAACCATACCAAACTTGGAACTCAACTTGCTTATTTAACTGCACAAACACTAACTCTCACTAAGTCATTTTTATGCTGTTTATTACAGAAGGCCACATCTTATAGCATAACCATGATGATAACATATCACATAGCAATGCACTGTGACCAAGGCTTTAAAATGGAAATAAATATAACACAGCAATGTCCTCGATAAACAAATGCACAGAAAAGGCCAAATGTCATTAACAAATAAGAATAAAATTAAAAGCAATCAAGATAAAGAATGAATGGCCTATTATAAAGATATTATAAAGATAATCAAGTGTTAGAAGTAAGTTAAGAATGCATTCTGAACACAAGGGGGGCAGCTACCATAACTCTGGCTGGTCCATTTGCCCACCAATCTAATTCAAAGTCCCACAAGCACCAATAACTCTGACTTACCAACCAAACGTCTTCTGTCACCACTCTCTGGTCATGCTACCTTCCTTCCAGTGGAGGCTTTGTCCTCATTTCAGCTCACTGAATTTGTAAGCTCAGTGGGCAACTGGCAAAGGGGTTAATTCCACAGCAATCACTGGAATCACTACTGGGGTCAGGAATCCTCCTTGACATATCGGGTTTGTTTCCCAAAAACTCCTACCAGTGAGTCCAGGTATCGTATCATTCTTGTGCTAAAGGCCTAGGCACCCTTCTTGGCATAAGTACGTACTATGCAGTTTAGTCAGGCCTGTTTTAGATGAAACTCCTGACTAGGGAAGACCCTTGTCTTCTTCAAAGCTGCAAAAGTGGTTACAGCTCCTTTTAAACCCATAACACCTACAGTATAATACTTTGAATGCCATTTATTGTCACTGGCACTTAGAACAGTTGCCCATTTAGTATTGTGGTCACCTCTTTCACAGCATGACTGCTGCTGGAACCACCTTCTGTTGTGTGTTAGCACTATACCTCATCTGCCCGGGTAACCACTTTGCCTGCCTGACATCTTGCAATATATGAATCATTTTCACTGGCCACCACATTGCACATTTAAAACTTGTGCTGGACGTTAGCCAACTCCTATGAAACTAGAGATGCTTCATATTAACATGTGCATCAAAAGAAAAGAACAGTAACCTCATTAGAAATGATGGCAGCTTATGCAACCAAATTTTAAAACATTATATAAGGGCCTATTTCTGCATGAATACACATTGAATTCATGCATTTTGCATAATAATCAAGCTATCTGACGCGCCTCTGACCTTCTTGTACCAGATAGTCTGTTTCACATTTAACAGGACATTGTGCTGACTCATTACAGAGAAGTGTCCATTCTTAATCTCACTTTCAAATTTTCTTCTTGCAGGCTCCCAGATCTTGAGGTGTATTCTGGAACATACAGTTTTTCTGGTAAGAAAGCCTGAAATGTTTACTGAATAAGCATACAAAATGAAAAAATAAAAATGTCTTGTGTATTCTAAAAAAATAGAAGATATAGGGAATACCTGGTATAACATCAAACAAATTCACAAACTACTTAAATCCAAGGTAGCTTGTAAAAGTTTCCTGAATAATGTTATTTCCCAAAATATTCCTCCCACTTCTTAACAATATTTTCTTCAAAATGTTATTTATTGGCACAATACTGTAAATTTAGGTCATCAAAATAACCCTGAAGTTTGTTCCCACCATAACCAGTTTGTTCCTTATTTGCTACTTTTACTGACTGTACATCTTATGATGTGTGATGTAAGAGTTGTTGCATCTGAGATGCCACATTCAGTGGCTTCAGAAAGAATTCACCGCCTTCTCTCCAGACTTTTTAACATTTGGTTGTGTTGAAATTAAAATCTTGATGTATTTAATTGTGGTTTTTTTAACCATTGATCAACACAAAAAGCTCTCAATAGTTACACATTGTTAATTAATTTATAAGTTTAAGAACTTCTTGGCACAGCTGAAGGCCTAGTGTGCAACCAAGGAATCTTAGATTAAGGTGGTTTTGTTAAATGTGGCAAATTGTTGTAGATGAGAAAGCAAATCAATCAGATTAAAAATACCTAATGATACCAACCCCTGGAAGAGGGGTCTGGGTTTGGCATTGACTAACCAGTAGCAAGTGATTGTGTGGTTCTGCTTTGTTCAGTTGCAACCTGAAGAACTTGCGTGGTGTCACTATAGGGGGGCAATATCAATCAGCTCACTGACATATGTGGCAGGTCCAGACAGAATAGACCTTGGCAACTGAAAATGCCATATTGTGAATAGATTGATATGTCACTGGTGGGAAATGAACTGGAGCTTTGGTGGAAGGTTAAAAATTATAATTTAAAGAACTCACCTTATGGTGAGAGTACATGATCTGATGGTCATCTTCCTGCTCTGGAAGAGTGAAAGTTATTTGAGGGTTTTCAGTCTTGAGTGAAATCTGTTTCTCACGGGTACTAAGCATGTGTTATTTCTGTGTCCTGAATCTCCCATGCAAACAGATTTAATCTGTTAGTCTTTATAGACTGCTTTCATATAGTTTCTCTCGTCCTAGTCGGACAAGATTGTAATTTCTAGGGAGATGTCATAGTCCATTAGTTAGTTTGCCTGATGGCAGTAGTAGCTTCTCACTCTGATTTTGAAATTCAGTTTACAGTTACAGTTTTGACAAATTCTTTGTAACAATCTTCCTTCCAAATTTTGTTATATCTTTCCCTGATTGGTGCATTTTAATGGTATTATTCCAGGTTAGAGTTACATCTTTCTGTGGCTTCATGCAAAGTTGCATTAAAAAGGTGTGAAAAACCCCTAACAAATAATTATGTAACTTGAATTCATCTTCACTTTCATATCTTAATTTCACAATTTTTAATTTTTACCACTTGTAATGAGCAAAACCATAGTTTCATTTTGCCTGCAGTTTCATGAAATTGCACCTAAAAATTGTTTTTCATTTGATTTAGCAATTATAAATTTTGAAACTAACTAAAATAAGATTTTGGAAGGTGGAAATAAATGTAAATGGCTGTCTTTTCCTACCACCGGCCAACAGTGCCACAGCTACTTCCATGAGAGTCCACACCGCACTGCCTGCATGTACATTCATGCTGCCATTTCTGCTTTGCATATTCATTTAATGACAGAGGTTACGTAAAGGGTAACACCATCTCTGCTCCATTTGTCAAACTTTGTAGATCGACTGCCACATACCCAGCTTGCAGGTATTTCTGCTTTAGCCATGACTCCCCTTTCAACACTCTACACCATAATAAACTGTTCCTTGTCTTAGCACTTTGAGAAAACGGTTGCATATGAGGTTAATGGGTATAGTATAGTGTGCTATTGGCGTGGATTTTGCTTGTAGATAAACACAATTTGTTTTGCAAAATTTTTTGTGAAGCAACACTGCAAATCGTTTCACTTATTACTAAAGATCACATTCAGATAATAATATGTCTACTAAAGACAGAGCCATGTTAGTTTTTTTCATAGCAAATGGGCTAAGCATTTATGGAATTTGCAAGAATCTGGTTTTTATTTATTATGGCTAACACAATGGTTTCAGTGGTAGCACTGCTGCTTGACAGTAAAGAGACCAGGGTTTCAAAGTCCCCCTGCATGGAGTTTGTTCTCCCCGTGTCTGCGTGGGTTTCCTCCAGGTGTTCTGGTTTCCTCCCACTGTCCAGAGACATGCAAATTAGGTGAATTGGTGACACTAGTATGTGTTTGGTGTGTGTGTGTCCAGGGTTTGTTCATGACTTGTGCCCTACGCTAGCTGGGACTTCTCTGCGGGTTAGATAATGAGATGAGATTTTGACCTTATTAAATATCTTGTAATGATCAATGGCAAAAGATGCTAATTAATTGCATTCCACAATGGAAATGTGATTTCTTCCTTTTAGCCACTGTAATGTGATCATCAGCTCTAATTTTATGAACACTTTTGCCCAGACATTTCTAAATGAGTTGAATGGTCTTAATTTAAGTAATAATGTACTGTCTTCTACTTCCACTATGGACCCTTTCTGGTGTGGGATGAAGTCACATCTCAGGCATATTCAGACTTTTTGCTGCATTCTTATTCTGGGAACTTTTTGACTATAGTTTATATTTTGCTAGATTTAATCATGTATGTGTTAAGAAAATGTGATCCAATTTGAATGCATTTCAAATATTCCAATCCAGTAAAAACAAACTCTTCTAACCTATTGAACTTAGGATCAGAGCGAGAAGAGGAAATATTACACTAAAAGGCATGACACTGAAAATCACACACTGCTGCCGAAGCTGACGCTGTGCATGCTTTAGAAATAATTTGAATCCTTTTAATGTGGGCAGATGCTCTCACTGCCTTCTGAACGCACCTGTTTGTCTGTGCAAGCACATGCTTGACATCGCCTGGAAATTTGCACAGTTAAGACGCAATGCCTGACTGCAACATGCAATTGCCTTTTATGTGTGGCTGGTGGTTGTTTTTTTTTTTTACGGTTTTCATTTACTATTTTGTTAACGCTGGGCAGATTTCCTAAGAAAGGTATAAAGTTTGAATTTCTTTCCTTTCTTCGTGGAAGTCCCCAACTATTTACGCTATTGAGATTACTGGCTGAGCATTTAAGTCCTGGGGAGTGTGTGTGGAGGGAAGGGTCCAGTTGCTGGGAGGTCTCTCATTTCAACTTTTCCCTCTCCCAGGATGGGACGCCCCTCACCACAGCACTCCCCAGCACTCCAGACATGACACATTAAATTTCTCTGAAGGCAAGTGCATAAAAGATGGGATCTTCATAGTGTCTTTTCTGTTCTAATGAATGGCTTCTAGTTATTTGTGTTCTTAAAACTTTCCAAAATAGTGCAGGGAGTGTGGCAAAACCATAATGCAGATTTGTGTGTTTAATAACCTTTGTTGATACTAGCTGCTTTTTCTTCTGCAGATTTTTATTATGATTATATGCTTCTTAGTAAAACGTTTAGCCAAAAAAGCATTAAAAATGGTAAGGAGTAGAGTATCTCCAGCTCAGAATGACAAGCTCAGCTCATACAATATATTTTTAACAACTTGCTAGTAAAAAGCAGCAAGATTCTCTTGTATGATGTCCCACACACTGGTGTGAACGTTTTGCAGTGCTGCCACAGATCATTATGTTTGCCATTTTTTGTATGAATGCTTATTTTGAAATTGGCTAATATTGTAAGCTCACTATTTTTTGTATAATTATTGCTTCAAATAATTAATAGCCTTTATGTCTTTGCTACAGTTTACCTCCACAACTGACTCAGCAATTTCTAATTTATTGTATTGCAGCAGAAAGTGGGCTGAAAAAGAAAGATCTGTCAGTCACAGCAGGTAACACAAACTGGTTTGCTTTCATTATATTCTTAATTTTTATAAAATTAGGGCGGAAGGGTTGTGAGATATGCTAAACTCTTAGAAATCTTGTCTGTTCAAGTTTTTGACTAAGGAATTCTGGTACACAGTATATTGCTTTATTGGAAATGCCTCATCCGCCTAACAAATTTAATAAAACAATTCTTATTTCTTGTAAATTGTTTGCACTGTAATCCAATTGACAGAACAAAAGTACATGTTGTTCTTTTGTCTGGTGGCTTGCATTGTCACTTTTAGGAGACAGGCTAAGTATCCAACCTGAAATAGAACTACTAGTCGTATTTTAGCAAAAATTAATATTGTTATGGAATCAGGAGAAATTGGAGGTATGAGTCTCCTAGAGACTAAACCAGAGGATTCATGACTGCTTTAGCATGGCCACCCTAGCAGGCTGCTGCCTAACAGTGCAGCTGCAAATCCAAATAAAACACATGGCAGTTCTAAATAAGCATGGTGAGGAAGGAACAAAAAAATCTTTCATCTCAGTTAAAACCCACCATTTCAGCTGGGTCACAGTGTACCACCTACCTTTTTAAACCTAAACTTCCTTGGTCAAAAAACAATTGGCAAAGAGAATGAGGAGATGGACTGAACCAAAAGAATTGACTCTGAAGTCAAAACCAGAAACACACCTCTAAATCGGAGTCAACGTTCAAAGTCTACTACCAAGAGATACTGACCCAAAGAAAATTTCATGTCAAGTTTCAAGGAGTTATCCAGAATCTCGGATGACTAGAAAATGTCCAGTGCTGATGTTTTATTCCGTTGCGGTGGTGACGTCACATGTCATGCACTTACGAGCCATTTCTGTAACTACGTTATGGTAATGGAAGACAATATGATATTGAGAAAAAGAAGCAAAAAATATTGTAATTCATTTAAATACATTTTAAATCAAAAAACATTAGCACTAATGGTTTCACTATGCTCCAAAATCCATAACAGGAAAGAAAAATTACAGGAAAACATAACTTTAATGTTACAAAAAGAATCAGCAACAAACTCTTTCATAATATTCACATAAAAATGAAATAGGATGGCTACTACCACTTGGTTATGGGGTGGATGACTTCATAGATGGGACATAAGCAGCGGCCGCTTTAGTCTTGGCTTAGCAGCTACACAACCGTCAGGAGTTTTGGCCAATGCTGTGCCACTGGCTGGTATTCCTGACAAACCAAAGAATCATCAAGAATTTGCTTAACTTGCTCAGAAAGATTTAAGATGCCTCTGTTAAAAACAAAAAGTCTACATAGAGACTTGATGGGTGCTACCAAGTAGTATGGCAAACAGTAGGACTTTAGGGACTTTCAAAACTAGACTTGATTTTTTTTAGAACATTTAAGTGGATAGGACTGTCGAGCTTTGTTGTGCTGAATGGCCTATTCTCGTCTAGATTGTTCTAATGTTCTAATGTCATAATAAATGTGGAACACTTCTCGAAAAAAACGTTTCCTATTCCTATTGGAAGAGGTTTTGGTTGGAACTTAGGGATACATGTTAGAAAACATCAACAAAATGTTGCAGGGCTCTCCATTTTAAATGGAGGTGGCACAATTAGAAGGTTGTTCTTCTTGTTGAACCACTTCCTAAGATTTAGAGTTCTTCAGATGAATAAAGTTCGGAGTGTACTGACTGCAACATTCAGCATCATCTGCTTTCCCAGTGAACAACTTGTTATAAACATCAGGAGGACAAAATTACAGGCTCCATGGTAAATAATAATAATGCAATTTAATGTGGTCGCATTCAACAGCCTACAATTACTTGAGTTTAGGTCTTGGTCATTGATATTGAAAAATTTAGTAATGGAGGACAACAGTAATACTTTTAATTAAATAAAGCCTTAAAAACTCAGACGTATTTGAGTGGCCTGCTCTTTAATATGCAATTGTGTGGAGGTTTTGAATACTTGTTGAAAGACATTACTGGCACCTTTGGAGTTTTTATGTTACTTTCAGTTTATAGAAAATACATGTGCTGTTTGCATAACAAGATTGATGTAAGTTCTTTGCTGGTAACCTTTATTTGTAGTAATTAATTTTTCATAAGATTAAAACAAAAGCCACAACAATAAAAATAACAGTGACAATAATAATTCCTCAATTGCCATGGCATAGGAATCAAGACATATCAAATTAAACAGTCAGCATGAAAATATGACTGTAACAGTAAGCTTTGAGTGTACTGCTAAAGATTTAATTTAAAATCAAAGTATATTAATCTCCCAAATTGGTTTACATTAAAACCTATGCTAAAACATGATAAACATCATTCTCTGTTATTCACTACCTCCTATAGATAGGTCCATAAGTATTGGGAGAGTAACACAATTTTCATACTTTTGGCTCTGTTCGCCACCACAATGGATTTGAAATAAAGCAATCAAAATGTGACTGATTTCAGTGTACACAGCCAAAATTCTGAAAAATGCTCCACTGTCCCAATACTTATGGACCTGACTGTATGACTTGATTGGTAACATTATTCCCATTTGTAGCCAGTGTGGTGTAATGAGTAAGGTGTTGGACCTCAAATCCTGAAGTTGTGGCTTCAAATCCCGCCACTGACTTTGTGTGCAAGTCACTTGACCTGCCTGTGCTTCAAATGGAAAAGAAATGTAACCAATTCTATCTCAAATGTTGTAAGTTGCCTTGGATGAAGGCGTTGGCCTAACAAATATAAATCAATCACATACCGCTTGCGAAACAGTTCTCATTGAGCAACTTCTCCTTTGAAAAGTTCTCTGACACCGAGCATTGAGTGGATGAAGCATTGCATTTGTCTCCATAGACAAAGTAAACAGAAATCAAGGGTCAGTGTTTAAAAATGATGATTATATTTCGATTGTTTCAAACTTTTTGATTATATTGGGATATTTAGTTTATTTTGGAGACCTTCATTAAATTAGTGTATGTATTTAAGGTTTATCTGGCTGCTTTGGTAATATCGTAATTTTACTGTCACTGTTAGTTACTCTTGACAGGTCAACAACTGACCCACCTTTATAAATAGTCTGTAACAAAGGATAGAGTTACCCATGTCTACTTTACATATTTATATTTTTTTAAAAAGGAAGTTAAGTATAAATAGTGATTTTTTTATTAGCATACTACTCTTTCAATTTGTCATTAAAGTTGTAAAGGCACAGATGAATACACATTACTGGCCCTGTCTTCTTTAATTATTGTGACCACTAAAACCTTCACAGTTTACATTTCTTGGTATATTTTCTATACATATAAAAGGCAAAGCCCTCACCGACTCATCACTAATTCTCCCACTTTCTATATAGGTGGGAAGCTGAAAGTTTGCGTGCTCATTCCTTGCAGTGTACTTACTAAAGTTAATTAGCTTTCATGTCCTATTGCAACACCCAAAGGGGGGAAATGGGTGTACCCCCTAAACTGTATATATAGATAGGGGAAACCCCTCCTCACTATTTCTGCGACTTCCAATATACTGTACTTACAAACACTATGTTTCATTTTGCGTTGTGACCCGTAACGAACTTTCGAAAATAACGTTTTCTTTTTGGCGGTTCTCCCCATTCTGCCGTAAGGAACTTTTGGAACTGACCTCCCCTTTTGCCGGTATCATTCCCTATTTCCATTGACAAACGATTTAGTTTATGGCAGAGACGCACAAGGGCCACCCCCGTCCCTCTTCCATTTTCCGCACGGCCACTGTCCACGTTCCTACCACGTGGTTGGCTCCCTGCCGATATACATTACCTACATCCTGCGGTCATGTGCCTCCTCACTCGTTTCCTTACGTTCCTCAGCTGTTCATCATGCTAACTGCTCCCTTCTTCTTTACTCCACCGCCTCAAGCCTGTTATTGTTTGCCTTGCTTCACGTCTTCCTACTGGTGACTCCTACCTTTTCAATTTGTTTCTTCACACTCTTAATCCTCCGGGCATGCCTCCGCATACTCTACTTTTGAAGGTCGGCGCACCAATTATGTTACTATGAAACTTACAACCACCAAATCTTTGTAACGTCACCAGGCTTCAGATCAAATCTCTGCACAAGAACCTCATTAAGGCAACTGTCTTCACTGGAACTGGCACAGAGGAGACTATATTTATTCCTCGCATCCCTCTCATACCCTCTGACCTCCCATTCAAATTCAAACACCTCCAATTTCCAGTAAAGGTCTGCTTCTCTATGACAATAAATAAGTCACAGGGCCAGACTCTAAAAAAGGTCGCCATTGACTTAACACAAGATTGCTTCTCACATGGCCAGCTGTACGTTGCATGCTCATGAGTAAGCTCAGCAGACAGCTCGGTCATTTAACAGCCCGAGGGCAGAACTGCAAACGTCGCTTACAAAGAGATCCTTAAATCCTAAAAATGTGCATTTCTCATACACAATATTTACAATCATAAATTAAACTCTTTACAATCATCAAATTCACTCTCAACACTAAAATAAGCCTACGACAATTAGATTTACAATCATATTACGTTATTTTTTAAAATGTTTCCTTTTCTTTATTTAACTTCTTTAACACACTACTTCTCCCCTGAGGAGTGCGGGTATTTTGCTAGTTATTACTAAAAGGGCATTCCGTAGGCGGCAAAAAGTTCCACCAAGCAACTTCTAAGCCAACATTTTTAACTGCTTAGGCTCATCTCCTTTAAGGTGACCACTCTGTTTATGCGCATGTCACTGGTCTTTACGGTGCCACAGTCCTGTGATGTCCTTCAGCTAATAATAAACAGCACACACCTACTCCTTGGTTTCAGCAGTTTATTCCTTCCCATAGCACTTTTTGTTTCAGCCTGTTGTCAGATTCCCCAACTGCTGCTATATGTCTTCCTAGTCTGAGTCCACTACTTCAGCTTAACTCTTACCATAAACACCAAACTGGAGCAGCAGTGTCTCTTTGTCTGTAGCCTTGGCGTCTTTGCTCTCCTACTTGAGCCATTTTGTAGCTCTGGTTCTTTTCAATCACAAATTTTGTGCTCCTGTGTTCCATCCATTGTCAGCTCTTCTCTCCAGTCACACATAACATCCTCTGTTGTAATTGGGGCCAGGCCAATACCCTCTTTGTTTTTATCACAGTCCACTATTTATTGTGAAGAGATGTTTGAAGATCCCTTTGATGTTTGAATTCCAGGGCAAAATCCATTAAATTATAATTTCAATGGATTTCTGCATTTAAGGGCACACCAGTTTTTCCTTCCAATTTATTAAATTTAACACACTGGAAGAAGCTGGAGAGTATTATTCAGTCATCCTGGACATATGATGAAGTTTACTCTCCCAAGAGATTATGACAGTTCAAGCAGTTTAAAAGGGATAAGAGTACAACTGTAATTAAAAAAAAAAAAATAATAATAATAATAATAATTTTAAAACAGAAAATTCCAAAATCAGAATTTGATTTCCCTGTTCTCCACTTTTCCAGTCTTATGAAGCCTGGCCTTGTCTTCCATTTGCATTGTGCTCTTAATGTGTGCCACAGAGGGTAGTGCTACCACCTCACAGATCCATGGGGTCATTTTCTGTTTGGCATCTCTAGCTGCCCCCTGTGGGTTTTTCTCATAAACCTCCAAATCTGTGCCAGTCAATTTGCTCAATGATTTGAAATGTACAAATATGTGAGTGAACTCTTTGTTGAACTGACACGTTATCTGGGGTCCTTTAATGATTTGCCACTCATGCTGCTGGTATAGACTCCAGCCCCCTGTGACAGCTGGATCATGAAGGGTTTGAGAATATTCACCTTCTCTTTGTTCATTAACCTTTTATAGTATAAATCATATTAAATGAAACTAATGGATGTCATGCTTTTGCTTTTGCTTATGCTTTTTCAGATGATACAGAGACTTCATCAATTTCTTAAAAGGACAGCGTGTCCATTTCCTGTCCGCAGACCAACAGCAGGATGGCTGCATGAGTGAAAGTAACAGCAGCGCCCTTCAGATCTTATCTTCCCTTCTGTTGCGATGTTTCCATTCTGAGGCTGACAATAAACTTGTTCTTTGCAACAAAAAAAGGTGCCTGTCTTTGCAGATATTTCCTCTTCAGGTGTTATCTTTACTGTTTGTGGTGATTCACTGCCATTTTTGTTGTGCATTATTTGAGATGCATAGCCCAGTGCCACAAAGTTGGTGCTGCTTTTGTATAGCTGGCTCCGGCACTTGAGTTCAACTTGTGGCTCATTTTGTGTATGGATTTTGAACATTTTCTCCTTTTTCTGTGTGGGTTTCTTCTTACAATGCAAAGAAGTGTATGTGTGTTATTGTAATAAGCAAACCTACTATGTGTGAGTATGTGTGTGTAAGGCCACAAAAGGAACCAGTGTTGTACAGAGTGTGACACTCAAATGGATCATACGGATTCAGAAAATCCATCTAGGGATTTACTTGGGCTAACTGTAGAGTTACTTTCAAAGGCACTCCAAAGTCATTTATTTTCCACCTTCTACTCAAGGTATGTAACAAAAATAGAATGCACATTTAAGCAGGTTTACAATCAGAAAGATGCCACTGATTAGACACATCCATCTATTTTCTAATCCCCCTATATCCTGTGTAGGTCATCTATCATAGCAAACATGGAGAGCAAGGCAGGAACAATCCCAGAATAGACTACCAGTCCATCGCAGGGCGAACACATACTCACTACACACCCACACACACAGACAGACATACACAATCCAATCCATATTAATCTGAATGTCTTTGGACTGTGGGAGGAAATAAGAGCACCTGGGGGAACCCACTTGGACACGGAGAGAACATGCAAACTCCACAGAATGAGGACCTGGAAAGTGAACCCTGGCCTCCTTGTTGTGAGGCCACCGTACCACAGTGAATTGGCACAGTAGAAGCTAAGGTTTACAGTTTCTGTGGGACTTTGCAGATAAAAAATACAAATAGCTAGCAAATATTACAGCATTACCATCCATTTATTTTCCAACCCGTTGAATCCGAACACAGGGTCACGGGGGTCTGCTGGAGTCAATCCCAGCCAACACAGGGCGCAAGGCAGGAACCAACCCATCCTG
Organism: Polypterus senegalus; assembly: GCF_016835505.1. Classification (NCBI taxonomy): domain Eukaryota; kingdom Metazoa; phylum Chordata; class Cladistia; order Polypteriformes; family Polypteridae; genus Polypterus; species Polypterus senegalus. Next base: position 147,174,151 of record NC_053158.1, read on the forward strand.
GGCAGGGCGCCAATCCACCACAGTACAGCATTACCACAGTTATATTTAATTATATATATATATATATGTATATGGCAATGGTGGCCAACTCCAATCCTGGAGAGCCACAGTGGCTGCAGGTTTTCTTTCTAACCATTTCTTAATTAGTTGTTGCTACTTATTAACTTCATTTCATTTATTTGCTATTTAAGACTCAGACCTTTAAATCAGGGTTGAACAACGTCAGTCCTGGAGGGCCACAGTACAGAATTTTTGTTCCAACCCAATTACTGATGAAGCGCTTTTGCTTAAGTGACATTTTTTGGCTTCATGTCAGTTGTCTCACTTGTTAAGATTTTGAATCCTTAATTGCTTATTTTAGTCTTAAACAGCTGTATTCATAGTTTTAACTTCTCCTTATTAGGAAGAAGATGCAAATGTCAAAAAAACTAGCAGTTCTAACTCTAGCTGGTCTCCATTTCCACCCGTGTGTATTCATCATTCGATTTTTGGTTTAAGTACTCAGAAGGAAACCAAAGAGAATGTGAAGAACTGAAAACTACTCATCCGTTTTAGTCTTCAGGTCACTTGGGCGATTCATGTGTCATTAGGAAGGAATAAAACAATCTATGAATTAAGATTAAACTGACATGGTAGAGTTAATACACTAACAAGTCATTAAATTAAATAAGATCTGTCATTGGTGAGGATTGGCTTCTAATTAAGTAACTGGGTTGGAGCAAAAACCTGCAGCCACTGCAGCTCACCAGGTTCAGATCTGGCCACCCCGGCATAACCCATTGATCAGTTTTAAAAAATTTGTAATCCAGCTTAAGGTAGCAGATGCCATCTTGGAACAATCACATGCAATCCTGAACAAGGCACCAGAAGACATTTGCTTACCATAAATCATTCACAATAAACTCCTAAAGCTTTCTTTATTATAATAAAACTGAAACTTGCAGTCTCTTTGTTTTTATATTTTCTGATTTAAGTCTTGACTACTTAACAACTAAATTACAAGAAAGTCAAAAATGTAAAATTGTTTCCGATATTGAAAAAAATAAGATTCCCATTAATATTAATAAAAGCTGGATCACAAAAAACCTATAGAGACAGTGTGATGGACCTCCATCTTGTGGCTGCTGGGGTTACTGCACCTCGAACCTTCAGTAGTTTTCATAGGGCCACATATCTCTCTATCTGATTGGACGGAGCTCAAGACTAGCCTTATGCCAGTCATACTGGGTCTCAGTCTTAAAAGGGCAACAACGTCCTATTTCTTACCAATGAGACCAAGTGCTGCCCCCTAATAGGCAGGATGTATTTTGCCATCTTGTTAGTCTCCTATCACCCCTCTCTCATCTGAAACAGAAGTTCAATCTTCTTTACCGTCTGTTTTGGGAGTCATAAAGCCTTTCCTGTTCACCGGAAATCTCATTGATTATTTTGCTTGAGTTTTGTCTCAAGCTGAGGTCTTCATACCCACCATGCTGTGGTAAGCAATGGGAATCCAGCCTTTTCAGGTGACATCTCAGTTATTTGTAGGGATTTCCTCTTCACTGGAAATTGCTCATTGATTGCTTTGCAATGTATCTAACTGGATCTACTACTACCACCAAGCCCTTCGTTTAGCACCTCTCCTTTTGCCGGTATGGGTCTTTCTCTTCTCTGGAGGTATGTTGCAGTACTTTCCCCAGGCCCACCTGTTATAATAAGAAGCACAAAAAATGGCAAAATTGATGAGAGAACTCTAAAAGGCCAATAAAACAGATCAGGACCCTCCCCAGCCTGCTCAGAAAAAGTCTCACCCAAGGCAGTTGACCTAAAACTCCATAGGTAGGCTTTAGCCTACACAGGCCCAAAAAGGGAAGCTGGTTTCAAAAGTTCAAAATTTATCATTAAATGTCCCAAAGGAGAGAGGAACCATGAAAACCCCTGGCTTGAGACACAAGTCCAATCCATAACTTTATAAATGACAAAGTTTATTAAAATCAACTAAATTGATACTGGCATCTAGATAATAAAACTGAGCATCTTAACATTCTCTGTCTGGAAAGTAGCATTGCCGAATTTTAATATTTTTGAACAAACTGTCTCAGATATAAATAAAGCCTCCTCCTAGTCTTAGAACTTCTGGGAAGAGACAGCAAAGAAACTCAAGGCTTCTCATTTTGACGCTCTTGATGTTTTCAGTGTATGTGCCTGGAATGGAAGAAGTGAGACAGATCTGAAATCTTTTTTTTATAGTTGCCACCAACAAATTGGTACTGCTGCAAAATGTATGAAATTCAAGCAGATAATCCTGCTGTATTTGGTGACAAGTTACAGGTACTGGCAATTTAAAAGTTACCTGTTCAACCAGTTTAAGTAGAGAAAAGTGACTTGGTGTTTTGTCTTCCTGTGTGTACCACACCAAGCTCTGGGAAAAGACAGAAAAGTGAATAATTGTCTGAAGAGGTGCAAAACCAAATTGTAGAAAAGCATAAACAGCTTCACAGCTATAGTTCCATCTCCATAGACCTTCATGTTCCCGTGTCCGCTGTACAAAACATGTTTACAGTCAATGGCACTGTAGCCAACCTCATTGGATGTGGACAGAAGTGAAAAATGAATGAAGGACTGCAGTGAGGGATTGTACAAATGTTAGAGAAAGAACATCGATCACCTGCCAAACAGATCCAAGCTGACCTTCAGACTTAAGGTACCATAGTGTTAACTCACACTATGCACCACCATCTCATTAAAATGGGGCTCAAAGGTAGGACACCCAGAAAAACACACTAGAAGACACCAAAATCCTTCTGAGAGAATTACCCTGAACAGATGAGACCACATCATTATGTTTACAGAAAAAAATGAAGCCTTCAAAGAAAAGAGGAGTAGCTCTACGGTCAAATATGGAGGTGGATCACTGCTGCTTTGGGGTTGTTTTAATGCCTCTGGCACTGGGATATTTGACTCTGGCTTATACACAACACCATGTCAGTGCAACCCTTCACCTACTCAGCAAATTCGGACCAGCCAGACATGGCTTCACACTCCTGAAAAAAATCTATTTATTTGAGCTTCAGCTCTTTTTGTTGCAGCTTGCCATATGATTTAGTTATTTATTTTTTATTCTTTTATGATAGAGTTGCTTGCAAATAGGAATTCCTTTTTTAAATTTTACACATTGTAAAAAACACCATGTGCCCCCCTATTTGATCCAGTTTAAGGTCATGAGAGGCTGCAGGCCATCCTGATAGCATTGGGTTCAAAGCATTAAGATCCAAGTCCAGAAAGGACATTAGCCCACTTTAGGGACCCAAACAAACCACTTATATGGGGCCACTTTAGACATAATTAATGAATGAATTAAAATGTAGAATTAAATAAAAATTTTAATTAAAATAATAATAATTAAGCTGGACAGCATGGTGGCGCAGTGGATAGTGCTGCTGCCCAGGTCCTCCATGCATGGAGTTTGCATGTTCTCCTCGTGTCTGTGTGGGTTTCCTCCCGCAGTCCAAAGACATGCAGGTGAGGTGCATTGGTGATTCTAAATTGTGCTTGGTGTGTGTGTGTGCCATGCAGTGGGCTGGCGCCCTGCCCGGGTTCCTGCCTTGCGCCCTTGTGTTGGCAGGAATTGGCTCCAGCAGACCCCCGTGACCCTGTAGTCTCTGTTGTATCCCTGTATTTCCCAAATGGGAAAATAATTTCAAATTGTGAAAATAACATGGAAGAAGTGGATAGAAGGATAGGATGGCGACCTTTTGGGAACGCTTGGCCTTATGGCAGGCCTTGAGGTAAGTCACTCCAGTTTGTCTCAAGCTGAGGTCTTCATACCCGCCATGCTGTGGTAAGCCCTGGGAATCCAGCCTTGCCGGCTAACATCTCAGTTATTTGTGGGGATTTCCTCTTTACAAAACAAGACAGTTGTTATTTTTCACTAGAATATTTTGTACTTTTCTAAGTAAGCATGTACACAAAGGCACTTCATTACAAAGAACTGAAGAGCTGGCAGCAATGTGACTGTTCAGATTTGTGCAAATGTGCTCAGTCAGCTAAGTGAAGTGTGGTGTGATAAAAGCTAACCAGAACAATATATTGAAGACCAGTGTTATTAAAGATGCATTCATTTACTTTCAAACCAGAAACTGTTTCAATCTGTTTCAACAAAAGGTCAAAGCCGAAATCATAACTGGGTGCAGAGCAGGGGCCATCTCAAGGGACACGCTCATGTACTCAGGCACAAGGCAGGAATTGGCCTTTGTGCTTGGCAGTGGAATAACAGTTTTGAAACTGAAGGATTTTTGGGACACCAACTGAGTTGTCCCTTTTATTTGTCACCAGACAAAATAAAATGAGTAAAAAAAGGAGAGAAAAAAATGCACGGCTTTGCGCTATTCCCTGGTCTAGGGTTTCTCGTAAACCTCATATAATATTTCACAATGGGACAGAGCTCCATCCTGCGGCTTGCACTGGCCTCGAAAGACGACTTCTTCCCGTTCTTTATGGCGGTTGAACTAGAAGGGTCGGAGTTAGTTGCTGGGTGGCTTCTTGGTGCCATCGTCACCCACCAGGTTATTATATAACTTTACCAAGCCTGCGGAGGAGCCCTCCAACATACATGTGTGACACCTTGAAGGGGATGACAGCCTATTAAAGGGCACAGTCAGACACAACAGACAAATTCAGGAGCCACTTGTCAACTTAACCTGCATGTCTATGGGATGTGGGAGCAAAACCAATGAAAAAGCAAAGTGGACATGAAGAGAACATAGAGACATAGACATGAAGACATAGACTTGATACGAAGATATGAAGACACAGACATGAAGAGAACACAGAGACACAGAGTGTGACCAGGCTGGGATTCAAAACTGGCTCTGAAGCTCTAAGGAACCATGTTGACCACTGAGCCCCTGTGCAGCATTGGTATTATTACAGTACAGTATATACATTCTGAAACCAGTATAATCCAGTAAGCTGTTGTGTACAAACCAGGAAGTAACCCTTGGCAGCATGTCAGTTCACCTTGGGCTCGCTCTTGAACACTGGTGAAATTTACAGTGGCAACTGGACCTCACCTTCATGTCTATATGACATGGGAGGAAAAGTATTGAGAAAGATCTGTGGACATTTACAGTATATATATTTGCTTAGTAGATGCTTTTATCCAAACCACATTATGAAAAACGCCCACATAACTGAGTAAGTAACAGTCTGGGTTACAGTGTGAGAACAAGTGCTACAGCACAATGTTACAAAACTGATCATCACAGAGTAAAGAGCTCAGAACAACAAGCGAGTTACAATTATTAGGTTACAAAATAGCTATTACCATCCATCCATCCATTTTCCAACCCACTATATCCTAACAACAGGGCCACAAGGATCTGCTGGAGCCAATCCCAGCCAACACAGGGCGCAAGGCAGGAAACAAACCCCAGGCGGGGTGCCAACCCACTGCAGATAGTTAATATCAGTTATACAGAAATTCACCAAACAAGAGAGCCTGCAAACACCTCTTAAGCGCTTTGAGTCAGAATTTTGCGTGGAGGTGGACAGCTTGTTCAGCCAGCCAGGAGCTACACAAGAAATGAGTCTGGGTTGAGTTTTGATGACATGCACAGCTGGCATCACCTGATGCTGTTCATCAGCATGCCTGTGTGGTCAAGAAGGAGCATAGGACTCTCACAAGTGTCTGCAAACATATGGGTGCCGATTCATTGACTACTCCGTAGGCAAGCATCAAGATTTGCTGTTATGGGGAACCAATGTAGTGATCTGAAAAGAGGAGTGACGTGTGCCCGCCTTTTCTGGTTGAATACCAGGCGTGCTGCTGAATTTTAAATCATCTGCAGCAGCTTGGTGACACAAGCTGGTACACCTTCTAGTAGAGAGTTACAGTAGTCAAGACATGACAAGACCAAAGTCTGGACCACTATCCACTATCCTGGCAAATTTTACTGTATATATAGCTTATATTTTATTAATATCGTTTTTCTATAAAAATGATACTTAACAAGTTGTGTCGATAACTTGAACAATACAAAATCTTTCATAACTTACAGGAACATCTGAAGTGCTGTCTTTTTGACACAAGCTGCCTGTCTGTTTCAAAAAGCACCTAAAAGCACGTTTTTCATCCTCTCACTCGATATAAGGCATGTAGAGAAGTTTCTCTGCCTGTTGCTTGATCCCTGCTGGCATATTTTCACACATTCACTTAGGCAAACAAGTTACAAACTGCAGCCGACGTTATGAAGAGCTTCTCAAGATTTGTGTCTTGAGTAACTGAAGGCCTGTTTATTGTAGAGTATAAGTGAGCAAACAGATGCTTGCAGGGTAACTTGCACAAGCCTGACTGAGGGATCAAGTCCTCTCTCTAATGAATCCTCTATTGTGCATATCGAGATCCGTCTAGGATTCTTGTATGCGCTTTTCACATAGTCTATTAATTTTTTAATAATCTCAACACCATTTTGGATGGTACTCTTCCCTGCAAGACATTTTGTGTTTCCTGATGGCCGTGGCTATGTTGTTTAAGATAGCAACTCTCACTGGTAGCCGTGTGATATGTGATGTCATGGCGTCACTCTATAAGATGGTGGTGCACCATAAATAAAGCAAAGGAGTTTAGCATTGTAGCATTAGCAGTTGTTTATACATATATTTTTGTCTACTGTCAAGTTTTTTAATCATGCAGAATCCATTTCTGATATTGTTTTAATGTTTTATTGTGAAATTTAAACATTAATATTTAATGTCTTCAATTTTTTATTTACTTTGCACTGTTTTTGAAGGTCACATGATCTTGTTCATCAGGCTAATGATACAATGTAAATTACATTATATATAAATCAACAGTCATTATACTGTATGTGTTATTCTTCGGTGGATCGAAACATTTTTCATCTTTATAGTGATAATTAGCTTTTCTAGAATAGACTGACTTGGAGAGTCCTAAAGACAGCTGGGGTGCCAGCCAGGCCACCTCATTTAATTGTGAGTCCACAAAATGTAAACCAAAAGTTAAAGAAATAAGCAGGCACATGGAGCATCGCTAGAACATAAATCGGGCACTTAAGCAGTGTTTCTTTCTTGTGGGGTCTAACTGGGAACTAAGTCCTGCTGTCAGTTCAAATTGCAAGTAAGATGTTTCTTTCTGGGACAGACTTTTTTATATGCTAATACTTGAAAGGGGTGGGACTTATGGGAGTGATGGGGGTGTGGTCAGTCAGTCCTGAGCCATCTTCTGTGAGCTGTGAAGGTTAAGAGACAAGACAGTATGTGGCAGGGCCCCTCTTGCCTCAGGGTGGTACTGCATACCTGGCAAGAGCCTGTAAGGTGGTCCTCAGAAATGCATGCGTGAGAATTTATATTCAGGAAGTTCCTAGCAATAGGATTTTCTGTTCTGGTTAAGACCTTTTTATAAATTTTGTTTTGCCTTTTGATTCTGGTTACTCATTCTAGTCTTTACTCCTCTGCTATCCTGACCCCTATTTGTCTTTTGACTTTGCTTCTCATTTACCAACCATTTTCTGATTGTTTTGGTGCTGACAATAAACCTCACTATTGTTCATGCCCCAACAAGCGTTAGCTAAAAGAAAGAAAAACAAGATGGCTTTAGAATCTGTGTTTCAATTTATTTTGACTATGGTTTCTGTTCTGCTAAGGAAAAGATCGGACAGACGTTTTAAGCATAAACAAAAAGATGAAAAGTTAGTCTATGACAAGGCAAGTTTGTTAACTGAATAGTCAACCAGCCCAGAACAAAACCTTAAATTTGTTGCCGAAAATATTGGTTTGTTGCATTTGACTTGATTTTATGGAATGTTATTTGCTTCAAATAAAAAAAAAAAATGATAAAAAAATAAAAACAAATTAGTAATTCTTTAAATGAGAAACACTAAACAAAATTTAAAATTAATTGCTCCAGAATCTCAAATGACCAGGAAGAGCGTGGGGTGTACCTTATACTGTTGCAACAGTGACGCCAAGCTCCCTGCACTTTAGGTACAGTTTTTCTTATGAACAGCCACATCACAAAATCCAATGTAATGTCCATCCATCCATTATCCAACCCGCTGAATTTAACTACAGGGTCACGGGGGTCTGCTGGAGCCAATCCCAGCCAACACAGGGTGCAAGGCAGGAAACAAACCCCGGGCAGGGTACACACACACCAAGCACAATTTAGGATCACCAATGCACCTAACCACACAGACACGGGGAGAACATGCAAACTCCACGCAGGGAGGACCTGGGAAGCGAACCCGGGTCTCCTAACTGCGAGGCAGCTGCGCTACCACTGCGCCACCGTGCCGCCCCGTTTCATCATTATGAAAACAATTAGCCATTTAAAATGACAATAAATGAATCATTGTTTTTCTAAATACTGCTTGCAATTAGACTCATAACCTACGCTAATACATTGAACGCTCACTCATTTACTGAAACTGCTTCTGTCAATTGTTTTAACATTTGTCACATGGCAGGGCCCTGATGTGGCTAGGACTCCAGTCTATTAAACAATATGTTTATGGTATGCATAATAGCACCAGCTGACCCTTGGCAGAGTAACTTGGGTGACTGTAGTACTGGCAGCATGCATTCAATACACACCGTCACAGTCTGCTCTTTGTCCCAACCTCCTGAACAAACAGACTTGCCATTGCTCTAATTTTCGGCACATGCTACTGCCTGCTGCACAGTGAAAGTGTCTTGTCTCACAGTGGATTAACACCAGAAACAGACTGGGTGGCCTTGGCAGGCTTTCAGCTCTGTGCGTTGGGGCTTGCTGGTGGAGGTGGATTAGGGCCGTCCTGGGAGCCTGATTTGGATGGCCCACTGTTGCACAGAAGTAAATGTCCCTTCCAAAAGAACAGTGGCTGCCAGTCACTCATGGCATAGTCTGTTGCATTGGCTTTTTCTAATATTTTGGCTGTATTCAGGATTAATCTGAAATGTGTTTTGTCCTTTGCCAGAAATAAAATTAATACCCATTTTTTTTTAGTAAAAATCTTTTTGCTTAAAACATACAAAGAAAGGATTGTTGTCATGTTTATGAAAGTAGATACTTTGCTGTTCTTTTAATAAAGGAAATATCAATCAGCTTCTTTAATATTTTCTGCTTTGCTGAAAATTAGGTATTATCATCCATTTATGTTTTGATTTGAGTTGTTAATTGGACATTACTTTGGATGATAGTCTTGAGAACGACACAGTGTTTTTGCTACTAGAAAAACACGTTATTTGATCCTAGCTGTTTCAATGCTTACAAGTTCCTTTCATTTTCAATTTAATCCTTTGGTTGGTGGTGGCACGGTGGTAATGATGGCCACCTAACAGCTCCAAAGACCTGAAGATTGATTACTAGTATGGACACCGTCTGCGTTAAACATGCACGTGCTTACCTAAACTCTATGGGCTCTGGTTACCTTTCATGTGCTAACCTTGACAAATTGGTGGCCATAAATTGTCCCTGGCATGATGAATCCATGAAAACCCTAAATACAAAGAGGACTGTTTGACTTATGTTAGGTAGATTGCCCAGAGGGGACTGGGCGGTCTCGTGGTCTGGAACCCCTACAGATTTTATTTTTTTTCTCCAGCTTTGGAGTTTTTTTTGGTTTTTTCTGTCCACCCTGGCCATCGGACCTTACTTATTCTATGTTAATGAAGGTTGACTTATGTTTATTTTTTATTGTGTCTTCTATTTTTCTATTCATTTTGTAAAGCACTTTGAGCTACATTTTTTTGTATGAATATGTGCTATATAAATAAATGTTGATTGATTGATTGATTGTAAGTATGCTGGGCACTAGCATCCCTACAATGGACAGATGGCACAAGCAAACACAACCCCAGTGAGTTGCACATGTCAGACCTTGCTTAAGGTGCCTTGTGTATGGTCTTATTGTGACCTGTGTGGTGATGATAGATAAAAACCAGCTGTCTACTCAGGACAGAGCTGGGCATTCAGATTCAGTATCCACAGTGTTTGTATATTTTTTACTTTTTCACACAGCATTAAGCAAAACCTCTACCATTTCAATAATAATAATAATAATAATAATAATAATAATAATAATAATAATAATAATAATAATAATAATAATATTTTACTGTATATGCCACTTCTCTCAAACCCAAGGTTGCTACACATAGTATTAGCAAGAGGGCAATAAGACAAAGAACCAACAATAAGGAATAATAACAGAAATCAAAAATAAAACTACCCAAAAAAAAAACTATCTCCAAAAAAAATAAACTATTTAGAATTTAGAGAAGTAAAGTCAAAATCTACAGAAACTAACAGTTAAGACAAGAAAATTACTTGTTCAGTTTTGAAAGAGCAGTCTCAAATGCAATGTGGTAATGGATTCAATGGCACTGAATGGCCTCCACCAATACATATAGTAATTATTTTGGATTGAGGGACCACCGACTGTCCAGTACCAGAGGACATGAGTACACTTGGTGGGTTGTCAGGGTGAGGGAGCTCAGCATGATAAGTTGGGTCTAAACCATACAAAACTTTGAAGGAGGTAAGTAGAAGTTTGTATTGTATACGCAAAGAAATTGGTAACCAATGTAACTGATGCAGAAGAGGAGTGATGAGCTGAGTACATTAAGTGTAGGTAAGAACCTTTGTAGCTGAGTTTTAAATAAACTCAAGTATACTGAGTGTTTTAGTTGGAGAACCAGTAAACAGAAACGTACAATAACCAAGTTGAGAAGTATGGACTGATATTTTCCCATTTTCCTGGTCTACAAAATGGTCGAAACTGAGCAATGATGTAGAGATGGAAAAGTGCAATTTTAGTAAATGAGCGTAAATGAGGCAGAAAGGTAAGTGATGAGTCTGGTAGTATACCAAGATTACGGTATGTAAAAGATTTTCAATCGCACAATCAATATTAAGGCAACGTTTTAAATCTTTCTGGGCTGATGTCGATTTTTGTCAAAATTCAGGGGAAGAGGACGGTATTCAGCTGTAAACTATGACAAAACTCGTCCTTACATTTTAGTTTGACTCTCTTTGCTAGAAGGAAAGTTACATAGCTTTGATGATTTAATCTCGATTCCCTGCACAAGCTTGAATAGCAAAGAACAAAAATGTCTAAAATGGCATTGACATCTGGTGAGAGACCAAAGCGAATGTGCAAAGCAAAATACTCCATGCATGTTTCACGTAATTTTGTTTGAATAGGACTCTGACTTGTCGGACACTGAGTTTGATGCAAGTGATCTGGAGATGGATATTGAAAATGAAAGTGAGGTACCGACATCATCTGATCGGTCCCAAGCTGATCGTGGTGCTGATCACTTTCATGTAGTTGATGCGCCTACAGCCGAATTCGCCTGGGAGGACCACCACTTATGATGACTTGAGGTGCAAACCATATTGCGTCACACTAAGACCGCCACCGCCACCCTCCTGCTGTGATGCTGAACATGTGCCAGCAACAGCCACAGCACATAGCAGCAGACGTTTTATGTTGATTTATGTGTAAAACCATTGCTTTGTGTGCTTTACAGAAAACATGAGTTTTTTGGAAAAATAATTCAGCCCTCAAAGAGTTAATGGTAGTCATGGATTTTGGGGCAAATATCCAAATTTCAGTTTTATCAGTATTTAATATGCGAAAATTAGCATTTAACCACTTGCTCAAATAAGAGATGCATTCTGCCAAGAGGCTTAGAGCTAAAATAAATTTGAATGTCTTCAACATAATAGTGAAAACTGAGATTATGGCAGTGGATGATCTGGCTGTGGACGAAAACATACTGAATATTAAAAAGGAGTCCAAGAACTGAATTGTGGAGCACACTTTGAGTACCATGGGCAAGGAGGATTTGTGATTTAAAGGGACAGCATAGCAGTTTGGTATGAAGTGCCAGCAATGCTGATTGAAGACAGGGGGAGAGTACAGCTGATACATTTTGATTTTGGAGAAACATTTTTAATATATAAAGACCAAGCCACAAAAGCTATTGCAAAATTGGTGGAAACAAGTTATTCACAAAACATACTTCATATGTGCAAGATGATTTACAGGAATGTCTCAACCTGTTTGCCATCATGTTCAACACACAAAAACCAATGTGCAACAGTACCATTTAAAGCCCAGATACACATTTCGCGGGGAATAGATGATACCACAGTCCGTATTCTGTCCTTCAGGTCATTGATATCATGAACTTTCCTACTATACACACACTCCTTCACTATACTCCATAACCAGAAATCACAGGGTGTCAAATCAGGGGAGTGTGGAGGCAATAGCAATGGTCCACCACAACCTCCTATCCATCAACCTGGAAAGGTATGGTTGAGATAAAAATAATCCATTAAGGTTAACATAATTTTGACTCACCCTGGAAGCTGGAAAAATAATTAGAAAGGTTCCAAAATATAGCCAAATCCCCACCAGAAGAAGGAGAACGAAACAACTTCAACTTGCATGAACAGGGCAAATATTGAAACTTTGTAAATACGGGGATTTGTTTGAAAAACATGATAATACAAGCAAGAATGAATACAGGGCAAAATAGTTTGCCACAAAAAGCAATCCAAGAAAGCCAAGCCCAAATCCTCATATACAGAAAACATAATTCAATAAACCAGAACAAAACGATCAAAGAACTAGCAAAAACAAAGAAATGGAAAATACTCACAAAAAACCCTTCACACTAGAATATTCTCCTGATGTTAGCTTCTTCGTATTCTCCTTCTTTGGTTTTATAGCACTTGGAATGTGTGTATTTCCAATATGAAATTGTAATCTCTTCTTTTCCAACTGTAAAGACCGCCATTCTCTCTCATCTTGGTCACTCTGCCAGTACATGATCAACTGCTTCTTACTGAGAACAGTACGCAAACCTCCCACCAGTACGTGTCATTATTAAATACCCGATGCCTAACCCTTACATTATTATTCAACCTTGTGTGACCATACCTTAATCTTGACAATATCGCTTCCTCCCTTCTGTTTTTCCCTGCAGTTCTCAACTATCCAGCGTCTTTCTCAATGTTATATGAATGTCTCCCTGTGTTCTTCTCATCACACTGCTTCCTCCATATTCTTACAGTGGTGTGAAAAACTATTTGCCCCCTTCCTGATTTCTTATTCTTTTGCATGTTTGTCTCACAAAATGTTTCTGATCATCAAACACATTTAACCATTAGTCAAATATAACACAAGTAAACACAAAATGCAGTTTTTAAATGATGGTTTTTATTATTTAGGGAGAAAAAAAATCCAAACCTACATGACCCTGTGTGAAAAAGTAATTGCCCCTTGTTAAAAATAACCTAACTGTGGTGTATCACACCTGAGTTCAATTTCCGTAGCCACCCCAGGCCTGATTACTGCCACACCTGTTTCAATCAAGAAATCACTTAAATAGGAGCTGCCTGACACAGAGAAGTAGACCAAAAGCACCTCAAAAGCTAGACATCATGCCAAGATCCAAAGAAATTCAGGAACAAATGAGAACAGAAGTAATTGAGATCTATCAGTCTGGTAAAGGTTATAAAGCCATTTCTAAAGCTTTGGGACTCCAGTGAACCACAGTGAGAGCCATTATCCACAAATGGCAAAAACATGGAACAGTGGTGAACCTTCCCAGGAGTGGCCGGACCAACCAAAATTACCCCAAGAGCGCAGAGACGACTCATCCGAGAGGTCACAAAAGACCCCAGGACAACGTCTAAAGAACTGCAGGCCTCACTTGCCTCAATTAAGGTCAGTGTTCACGACTCCACCATAAGAAAGAGACTGGGCAAAACGGCCTGCAGATTTCCAAGGCGCAAACCACTGTTAAGCAAAAAGAACATTAGGGCTCGTCTCAAATTTGCTAAGAAACATCTCAATGATTGCCAAGACTTTTGGGAAAATACCTTGTGGACTGATGAGACAAAAGTTGAACTTTTTGGAAGGCAAATGTCCCGTTACATCTGGCGTAAAAGGAACACAGCATTTCAGAAAAAGAACATCATACCAACAGTAAAATATGGTGGTGGTAGTGTGATGGTCTGGGGTTGTTTTGCTGCTTCAGGACCTGGAAGGCTTGCTGTGATAGATGGAACCATGAATTCTACTGTCTACCAAAAGATCCTGAAGGAGAATGTCTGGCCATCTGTTCGTCAACTCAAGCTGAAGCGATCTTGGGTGCTGCAACAGGACAATGACTCAAAACACACCAGCAAATCCACCTCTGAATGGATGAAGAAAAACAAAATGAAGACTTTGGAGTGGCCTAGTCAAAGTCCTGACCTGAATCCAATTGAGATGCTATGGCATGACCTTAAAAAGGCGGTTCATGCTAGAAAACCCTCAAATAAAGCTGAATTTCAACAATTCTGCAAAGATGAGTGGGCCAAAATTCCTCCAGAGCGCTGTAAAAGACTCATTGCAAGTTATCGCAAACGCTTGATTGCAGTTATTGCTGCTAAGGGTGGCCCAACCAGTTATTTGGTTCAGGGGCAATTACTTTTCACACAGGGCCATGTAGGTTTGGATTTTTTCTCCCTAAATAATAAAAACCATCATTTAAAACTGCATTTTGTGTTTAGTTGTGTTATATTTGACTAATGGTTAAATGTGTTTGATGATCAGAAACATTTTGTGTGACAAACATGCAAAAGAATAAGAAATCAGGAAGGGGGCAAATAGTTTTTCACACCACTGTATAATTTCAGTTTTTATTATGATTTTAAATTTCCTGCGGTGGGTTGGCACCCTGCCCAGGATTGGTTCCTGCCTTGTGCCCTTTGTTGGCAGGGATTGGCTCCAGCAGACCCCCGCGACCCTGTGTTCGGATTCAGCGGGTTAGAAAATGGATGAATGAATGGATGGATTTTAAATTTCTTCTTTACTTAAGGGTATATGCATAACTACTTCCACCCTTATTGTTGCATCTTTATCTAAGATATTTATTTGCTTATTCCCACCCACACCAACATGTTCAGGAATCCACAAAAAAAACCATACATAAAGTCCCATCATTTTAATCCTAAATAGGTCTTTCATTGTTTCACACAATATGTCTGGCCTAGAAACTAAATGAAAATCTTTCAGACTTAAAAGTGTTGAGTAGGAATGAGATAATATTTCAGCTTTTAGTGGTCTCACTATGTCCACTGATTTTTGCATCCTCAACTCCGGCCTTAAACAGCCAGAGTATGGGCTCAAAAGGAGTGATACCAGGGTGGCCCCGCCTCTTGTGGCTCCACTCACAATACACAAGGAATAATTGCACAATTATGAACATAACAAAAAACACAAAAATATAAAAAAATAATCATTCACAAATGACAATAAACTTAAAATTCATATAAATACATACAATTGAGTCATGCAATATCTGTCCATTAATTAACTGCTGAACTAGGAATGATGACAAGTTGACATTGGAATACAGGAAAACAAAATCTTCATTCAGCAGCATCCCTAGATATGCCATTTCCATAATCTTGGTAGATTTGGAGCGGTCACAGTGCAATCTCGTGCCCCTTAGTCGTGTAGTTTGACATGTCCAGAGACTCTCTCAGACTGATTTGTAACTTGTCCAGACAAAATCAAGCATGGGTTGTAGTGGTGGGCTCTGTGTGTAGGTGCTGACAACTTTTAAGTGTTCATCCAGAAGTACAATGCATACAAGTGTAGCTGCAAAGACAGAAGAAAGGCTGTAAATTTAACCCGGAAAACCATGAGATGATTGTCTGCCTGATATTTTCTGTTTGTTGTACTGTACTGTTTGTGGCTGACCTCACTATACCTATAAGTTACTTGTAGGGCCATTAGTGCTGTCAATCAGCAGGTTAATTGGCCGTCAGAAGGCAGTGACCTTGCGATAATTTGGAAGTCTGAAATTGTCCTGATAAGTCGTCATGTAATTTTTCATCCCTTCGATTCCTAGTCATGTATTGTGACATTCCCAAGGTGACAAGATCAGCAACCTCAGTCATTAAGTCTGACATGCTCACCAACCAGGAATTGTGTAATGTGCTTCCAGCTTTAGTTACAATTGTGTTGTTTTTTACTTTTAAATGCTCCTACAACTAGTTACTTTAATTTTAACAGAAAAATACAAAATCAGACAATGCCTTTGTTTATTGTCTTTGATCGCAATATCCTTCAACTCTATCCATGTAGATTTATTATTTTCAAAATATTTACCTGTGACACCCCTGTGACTGGCCCATGAGTACCCAATAGTCCAAGCAGCAGATTACATTCCCCAATTTTCCTAATCTTCTAAACTTCTTGATATGCTTTTCCATGATCTCCCTAGCTAGTGAAAACTCATCAATTAAGAGCCTTTGATCTAAAGAGTAGTGAAAGTGACATCCCTGCTATGTGCTCACACCTTTTAAAATTTTCAGGCTGATTTTCTGTGACCTTCCCACTGAGACTCCTTGTGGCTCCATAGATTAAGAACCATTCGACTAAAGGGCAGAGATAATTACACCTCTAACCCCTCAAGAATTCATGGTGTAGGCTCACACTACATTTTAAATGTGGCCTTGTCTAATCCAAAAAAAACTCCCCCTACAATAAGAATCCTGGCGCACAACAGTCCTGCTGACATTCCACTGTGTTTCTACTGAATTAAGAAACCTCACATATTTTTAATTTCTGGACAGCATCATAGCTGCAAACAGCGACCAGTCCAAGCCTGTGCAATCAGACATGCTGCTGTAAGAAAAACAAGCCCTTACTGCTTCGATGACATTGCACAAACTGAAGCTGAAGTCATGGCACGACAAGACTTCACTTTACATGTGTATCATAACCAGCCGACTCCTCAGAAATGATGGCCAGATGGGCCGGACAGAGACAAACTGTTATTCTTCCAGAACTGTGTTTTTGTTCTGGTACCAGTCTAACTTGCATGCCCTTACTCTTGTTTGGATTTAATCCTAAAGTATCCTCTTCTTTCCACTTATAGTCTCTTCAATGTCCATTTGGTTTGTTTATCTGATTCACAAGGGCACGTCTCAACATCAGCAGGTACAGGGTGGGCATCATGACAAGACAAACGCACACACCCTTTGAGCTGGGCATCACATACTGATGAGAGAGCCAGTTTTTATATTCCAGATACTGAAAGAACAAGTCAGCTCCTAATAGGAGACATCTGAGTCAAATCGCCAACTAAGGGTCAAGAATGGTGTGGCTACAAATGTAAACCCCCATACTAGTGCACCACCACATATTTTTTTGTGTTCTACAATATATTCACTGGCTGATTTATAAAGCTCAGCCTCTGAAAGCCACTGTTAAATAATTAAGACATTTTGGTTTCTATTCTCATTAGTTGTAAAATCTCAGAAAATCATTATGGCAGTTGATGTGTTTACTTTATTCTATAAAGCCAAGCTGGGTTTCCCCTACTGACTGACGGAATTTTAGACGTTCCTGTGTACTGAACTCTTTCAGAATTCCTTTGTGTGCAGAAAACAAAAGCTGTTGAAACTGGGGATTTACCCACAGGCGTGTGTGTGTGTGAGTGAGAGTGGAAAGGTAATCTCTTTTGTATTTATGCAAGCTGTCTTGTTTTTACTGAAATTTCACAAAAGCTTTGTTAATTATCTCAATTACAGCAAAGTAAAAATAGCAGATGTTTTGGTCTGAATCTTACAGTTTCATCAATCAGTTGTTCTCACAAGCCAGGGTTACAGTGAGCTGAAAACTGGATTCAGAAAACAGATGTATGGATGGTCGCTCTTTTTGACAATTCTCACATTAACAACCTATCCATCCATTTTCTGAAGCTACTTATTCCATGATGGGATCTCAGAGATTATTGAGTTCAAGGGCAAGAATCGACCCCTGTGGGGACTCCAGATCTCTTGGGACTCAGTCAAGAACACTTACTGTATATCTCTGGAGACAGGCATAGGGAAACATACCAAGTCACAGATGGGAATTGGGATGGGAACCTAACCTGGGTCTCTGATGTGGTAAGGCAGTAGTAGTGACTGCTGAGCCATCATATTGCTACACATCACCTTAGTTAATTTTATTATTGTTTTATTATTGTATTATTATTTCATTAATCTATCTTGTTTTTAATAACCAATACTACAATTTATTAAGTATTAAAGAGCAGACTTCCAGGTGCTACCCTGGCACTGGACCACCTGCTACCAGGACAGAGCCCAGGTAAAACAGACACATCACTAGTGGTCATTATTTCAATTTAACAAAATGAAGAGTTCAACACCTCCAATGAAGAATAAAAACTGTGGACGACGTTCACCGGGGCCCCCCCTCTGGAGCCAGGCCTGGGGGTGGGGCCAGATGGCGCCCTGGTGGCGGGCCTGCACCCATGGGGCTGGCGGGCACAGCCCAAGAGGTAACATGGGTCCTCCTTCCCATGGGCTCACCACCTATGGGAGGGGCCAAGGAGGTTGGGTGCAGTGTGAGTTGGGTGGTGGCCGAAGGTGGGGACCTTGGCGGTCTGATCCTCGGCTACAGAAATTGGCTCTTGGGACGTGGAATGTCACCTATCTGAAGGGGAAGGAGCCTGAGCTAGTGTGCGAGGTCGAGAGGTTCCGGCTAGATATAGTCAGACTCACCTCGATGCACAGAACCAATCTCCTTGAGAGGGGCTGGACTCTCTACCACTCTGGAGCCCCCGGTGAGAGGCGCCGAGCAGGTGTGGGCATACTTATTGCCCCCACTTGGAGCCTGTGCATTGGGGTTTACCCGGTGGGCGAGAGGGTGGCCTCCCTCCGCCTTCGGGTGGGGGGAAGGGTCCTGACTATTGTTTGTGTGTATGCGCCGAACAGCAGTTTGGAGTATCCACCCTTTTTGGAGTCTCTGGAGGGTTGCTAGAGGGCATACCTTCTGGGGATTCCCTCGTTTTGCTGGGAGACTTCAATGCTCACGGGCAATGACAGTGAGACCTGGAAGGGCGTGATTGGGAGGAATGGCCCCGATCTGAACCTGAGCGGTGTTTTGTTATTGGACTTCTGTGCTCGTCATGGATTGTCCATAACGAACACCATGTTCAAGCATAAGGGTGTTCATATGTGCACTTGGCACCAGGACACCCTAGGCCTCAGGTCGATGATCGACTTTGTGGTGTGTCGCCGGACTTGCGGCCATATGTCTTGGACACTCGGGTGAAGAGAGGGGGGAGCTGTCAACTGATCACCACCTGGTGGTGAGTTGGCTTCATGGTGGGGAAGATGCGGTCAGACCTGGTAGGCCCAAGCGTGTTGTGAGGGTCTGCTGGGAACGGCTGGCAGAGTCCCCTGTCAGAAGTAGCTTCAACTCCCACCTCGGCAGAACTTCAACCACGTCCGAGGGAGGTGGGGACATTGAGTCGAATGGGCCATGTTCCGTGCCTCTATTGTTGAGGCGGCTGACGGAGCTGTGGCCGTAAGGTGGTCGGTGCCTGTCGGGCGGCAATCCCGAACCCGTTGGTGGACACCGGTGAGGGATGCCGTCAAGCTGAAGAAGGAGTCCTATAGGACGTTTTTGTCCTGTGGGTCTCTGGAGGCAGCTGATAGGTACCGGCAGGCCAAGCGGAATGCGGCTTCGGTGTTGCTGAGGCAAAAACTCTGGCATGGGAGGAGTTTGGAGAGGCCCTGGAGAACGAGTTTCGGACGGCTTCGAGGAGATTCTGGTCCACCGTCCGGCGTCTCAGGAGGGAAGCAGTGCAGTGTCAACACCGTATATGGTGGGGATGGTGCGCTGCTGACCTCACTTCGACGTGGGTCGGTGGGAGGAGTACTTGAAGACCTCCTCAATCCCACTAACATGCCTTCCAATGAGGAAGCAGAGCCTGGGGACTCTGAGGTGGGCTCTCCCATCTCTGGGACTGAAGTCACCGAGGTGGTCAAAAAACTCCTTGGTGGCAGGGCCCCGGGGGTGGATGTGATACGCCGGAGTTCCTTAAGGCTCTGGATGTTGTAGGACTGTCTTGGTTGACACGTCTCTGCAACATCGCATGGAGACTGGGGACAGTGCCTCTGGATTGGCAGACCGGGGTGGTGGTCCCCTCTTTAAAAGGGGACGGAGGGTGTGTTCCAACTATAGAGGGATCACACTCCTCAGCCTCCCTGGAAAAGTCTATTCGGGGTTCTGGAGAGGAGGGTCCGTCGGATAGTCGAACCTCGGATTCAGGAGGAACAGTGTGGTTTTCGTCCTGGTCGCGAACAGTGGACCAGCTCTTCACCCTTAGCAGGTCCTGGAGGGTGCATGGGAGTTTGCCCAACCAGTCTACATGTGTTTTGTGGACTTGGAAAAGGCATTCGACCGTGTCCCTCGGGAATCCTGTGGGGGTGCTCGGGAGTATGGGGTACGGACCCCTGATAAGAGCTGTTCGGTCCCTGTACAACCGTGTCAGAGCTTGGTCCGCATTGCCGGCAGTAAGTCGAGCCCGTTTCCAGTGAGAGTTGGACTCCGCCAGGGCTGCCCTTTGTCACCGATTCTGTTCATAACTTTTATGGACAGAATTTCTAGGCGCAGCCAGGGTGTTGAAGGGGTCGGTTTGGTGGACTCAGGATTGGGTCACTGCTTTTGCAGATGATGTTGTCCTGTTTGCTTCATCAGGCCGTGATCTTCAGCTCTCTCTGGATCGGTTCGCAGCTGAGTGTGAAGCGGCTGGGATGAGAATCAGCACCTCCAAATCCGAGACCATGGTCCTCAGCCAGAAAAGGGTGGAGTGCCCTCTCAGGGTTGGGGAGAGATCCTGCCCCAAGTGGAGGAGTTCAAGTATCTGGGGTCTTGTTCACGAGTGAGGGAAGAATGGAGCGTGAGATCGACAGGCGGATCGGTGTGGCGTCCGCAGTGATGCGGGCTCTGCATGGGTCTGTCGTGGTGAAAAAGAAGTTGAGCCGTAAGGCAATGCTCTCAATTTACCAGTCGATCTACGTCCTACCCTCACCTATGGTCATGAGCTATGGGTAGTGACCAAAGAACGAGATCGCGAATACAAGCGGCTGAAATGAGTTTCCTCCACAGGGTGTCTGGGCTTTCCCTTAAAGATAGGGTGAGGAGCTTAGTCATCCGGGAGGGGCTCAGAGTAGAGCCGCTGCTCCTCCGCATCGAGAGGAGTCAGATGAGGTGGCTCTGGCGTCTGATTAGGATGCCTCCTGGATGCCTCCCTGGTGAGGTGTTCCGGGCATGTCCAACCGGGAGGAGGACCCCGGGGAAGACCCAGGACACGCTGGAGGGACTATGTCTCCCGGCTGGCCTGGGAACGCATGGGATTCTCCGGAAGAGCTGGAAGAAGTGGCCGGGGAGAGGGGTCTGGGCTTCTCTGCTTAAGCTGCTACCCCGCGACCCGACCTCGCATAAGCGGAAGAGGATGGATGGATGAATGGATGGATGGAGAGTGAAAAAACACAGAAAAAAAAATCCAAAAGAGTCATTTCTAGCTTTGCCTGAAGACAGGAGATCTTCCACCCATCTGTTCATTTTCTAACCAATTTAATCCTGTTTAGGACCGCAGAAACAAAAGCCTGCACCAGCAGCATCAGGATCAAGACAGGCACCAGTATGGCACTCATAGGGACACACTTACTTACACAAGACTGATTCAGAATTTCCAAATCAGAGTTATAAACATATTTGTGGATTAGATAGATAGATAGATAGATAGATAGATAGATAGATAGATAGATAGATAGATAGATAGATAGATAGATAGATAGATAGATCTATCTTTATTTGTCCCCAGGAGAAAATGTGTCTTTTTACAAAAGCTCTTTAAATAATTAAATACATGAATAGATAGATAAATTAAGTATACACATAATAGTGCTGAGTTTTGCAGAGTGTATCCCATAACTAAGCCTACCCTTTTTAATTAGCTGTTATAGAAGATGTGAAGGATGTCTCTTCCCAAATTAAAGGAATACACTCTCCTAAAGAAAAAAGAGCCTTCTCTGCCCTTTCTTAAATAGTTCCTCTATGTTCCGAGGCCAGTCCAACTGTCATTAATGTGGGCCTCAAGTACCCACCGTACTTGTAGGAGTGGACCACCTCTACATCCACTCCCTGAATTGTGACTGGACATGGAGATTCTTTAGTGCAGCAAAAGTCAATAACCAGTTTTTTGGTTTCACTAAAGTTTAGATGCTGACAGTTTCCTTTGCACCAATATTAATTTCTCATCCCCCTTATCAATACAACCTATAAGTGCAGAATCATCGGAGAATTTCTGCAAGTGACATGGCCTGGTGTTATATTAATAGTCTGAGGTGTACAGAGAGAAGAGAAAAGGAGACAGGAATGTTCTATGTGGTGCCCCAGTGTTTCTCACGTTTGTATCAGAGACACGGTCCTTGAGTCTCACAAATTGCTGTCTGCCTGACAAATAATCCGCTATCCAGGACACCATAGGCTCATCCACCTGCATATCTCTGAGTTTTCCCCTTAACAGAAATGGCTGGTTGATGATGAAGGCACTGGATAAATCAAAAAGCATAATCCTCACAGCGCTGCCAAGTTTGTGAAGGTGAGAATAAGCCTTGTGAAGCAGATAGATAATAGCATTCTCCACTCCAATCTTTGTCTGATAGGCAAACTGTAGTTGGTCCAGGTGGTCTACCTCAAGAGAGCTCATACAGTCCAGGACCAGTCTCTCAAAGGTCTTCATGATGTGAGATATAAGTGTCTCTTGTCTGCAGTCATTACATGAAGAAGCGTCTGCCTTCTTTGGAATAGGAACAATGCAGGATGTTTTCCACAGCAGCAGCAGCAGGCTTAGGGACAGACTGAACAGGTGACAGAGGACACCACAGAGTTGCTCAGCATAGCCCTTAAGAACTCGAGGACTGACTCCAACTGGTCCTGTAGGTCATTGCGATCTCATTCCATCATTTATTAACAGACAACCATTTTAAATACATTCATATTGATATACCCGCCTGCAGTGGGCTGGCACCTTACCTGGAGTTTGTTCCTGCCTTGTGCCCTGTATTGGCTGGGATTGGCTCCAGCAGACCCCTGTGACCTTGTGTTAGAATATAGCGGGTTAGATAACGACTGACTGATATACCCGTAAATGGGGAGCAGCAAACAGCATTAATATACTGGACATAAATAAACAGGTCTATATTTATGTAGCACACCTACCAGATTTTTTAAGAAACCTGGTTGGATCTTGTAATAAGAGAATACAATTACTGTAAATCAAATGTCATATGGTCAGTACCATGGGAACGATGATCAATATTCTTAAGACTGAAATGACAGAAAAGAACGGATGAACATTATTACTAAGTTTGTCAGACAGCGGAAAGCCATGAAGAACATCTGTGCACAAATGGCCATCAGCTGAAAGAGCTCATGAGAAAGTTATGAAAATTTACTATCTGCTCCATGATAGGACATCAACCCATTGGAGCTAATTCAAGTAAAAGTTCAAATTTTATATGATTGTATATGTTGCATTCTATTCTGTTCTATTTCTTTATTTACTGGGGGGGACAAGCACCCCTGGTGCCTAACCCCCAGTTGCAGCCAGCCTGCCACTCATGTTGTGATGAGGGGGGCTGAACGCAACCCAAGGAGACGCGGTCGCTCCTGTGAAACCCCCGCTTAAATGGTGATACAATGGGAAACAAATACAATTTGTTTTGTTTTTTTCTCCTCTTTGCTCAATCAGCTGCTGGCTTGCTGCTGCTGCGGTGCTGCATCTTCTGCATCTCGTGGGGCTCTTTGAACATTTAAAAGTCTGTACAGCAGCTGTCGTACTCTTTGTCCTTTATTTCCAGCCCCGGGCGTGGTTAAATCTCTTGGCACCCTTGGTTATGTCTCATCTCGCGGGAAGCGAGTTCTTGATATTTTTTAGTTTATAATTTAAAAACGGAATAAGAATTTGAAAATCTAACAACGATAAATTCTGAAAAGAACAATTCCAAACATATATATATGTAAGTTTTAAAATAAGCCCGATTTAAAGTATGACAAAAAAGTGACATTAAAATGTCACATGAAATCTTTGCACAAAGTCTTGCACTTTTAGGCTTAGGATTTTATATATATAGAGTAGATTTATTTATTTAAAATTTGTTCATCAGCTTAATTGAATTGTGTTTTCTATTAAATAACATGAAGTTATGTATTCTTGTTTATCATGCCGCTTGAGAGTGGCAATATGTTGCATGGTAGTTGGACATTTAAGTAACTATTTTACTGTACATGACAATCACACCACTACTAATGCCACTAAAGAAAAAGCCACACAGATATGAAGAGAATGAGACCACTTCATACTGCACTTGAACCCATGGGCAGTGTTGTGCAAGTTCACACCTCACAAGAACTAGTTCATGTTCAGTTCATTTTGTATTTTTTTAAGGAGTGAGAATAAATGACCCATGCGTTTACTTTTTCAGTTTTGCATGCCGCATCTTAGGCTATTACAGTGTTCTTGAATAATATACAATAATTATGAAAATGTTTTTATTCAAATACGTGTTCATGTCAGCGTGGGAGCTTAAAGATAAGCAGGCAGACACAGACAGTGCCTATTTGATTTTATGTTATTTTTTCTGAATACAAATAAATGGCAAAAAATTTGTACAAAATAAATATTTGTAAAAATCCACTATTTGTGCTGATCAGGATACCGTATTCGGATTTGGCTCCACCCCTACATTACAGGGTAAGGCAAACGTTTAATCTGGACCTAAACCAGATCCAGAATGTCACATAAAACTGAACTAGCTCACGTTCAAGTTCCTCACTCTTCTCTCTTCTGTTTCTTTTTCCAGTTTCGTTGTGATGGCGGTCTGCGCCACCACCATCTACTCAAAGCATCATTGATGGACTAAAAGCCAGAAGTCTAGTTGACCATTATCATCAAGTCCTTCCTTGAGAACCCTAAATCCAAAGAGGACTGTTTCATTTATGTTAGGTAGATTGCCCAGAGGGGACTGGGAGGTCTCATGGCCTGGAATCCCTGCAGATTTTATTTTTTTCTCCAGCCGTCTGGAGTTTTTTTGTTTTTTCTGTCCTCCCTGGCCATCGGACCTTACTCTTATTCTATGTTAGTTAATGTTGACTTATTTTAATTTCTTACTATGTTTTTTATTTTTCTATTCTTCATTATGTAAAGCACTTTGAGCTACATTTTTGTATGAAAATGTGCTTTATAAATAAATGTTGTTGTTGTTCACTTGCAAATATGTTACATTAGGTTCACTGTTCTTAGAAAAATGAGCATGTTCAATGAACGCACTCTTTTGAACTAGTTCATGCACAACACTCCCCATGGATCTGGAGCTTCGAGGCAAAAGCAACAACAACTGTGTGTTAGGGGTTCACCAGAGTGCTCTGCCCCTGCTGTCTGGCCTCTGTTTTCTGTTATGAATTTTGCTTGTTTTTACTGATTATTTTGTTTCTATTACAATATTGATGTTTTCATTAAGTCTTGTTTTTTTTGTTATTTGTTAAATGTTATGTTATTATAATTTATGTTGCATCTATAAGTTATGTTCCTTGTTTCTCTTTTGTTGAGTCTAAGATGTCTTAAAAATGAACTCAGAGGCTTCAAGCCAGTGTTGAGTCATTTACAATTTTCACTTTTTTTGGGCTCATTTTGGGTTTTGGATTTTTCTACTAGTGTTTGATTCTCTGCTTGGACTCTGCATTTCCTAAAAGTTTTTTTGGCTTTTTGATTTCAGTTTGATCCATGATAGGGTGCGCTGCTAACTGTATCTTCTCTTTCTCTACTCACAGCTCTGAGAAGACACCCTATTAGGTTAACTGACTCCACCTCTTCCGTTTGGAGGACTATAAGTTCAAGATACTTCTAAAAGGTGGTGTCTCATTTGGTTGTAGACTCAAACCTGACCACTCAAGACAGGCACTGCAGCTTTGTGTTTTGTTTGGCTTTTGTACCACCAAGCTCATTTTCTGTTGTTGCTAGCACCATTGTTATATGTGGAGACCCAGTTGGCACCCCAGCATTAATTCTGGAACTTGCATCGTACCTCACTCGATCACAATAACCATATTTTATTGACCATTTTTATAAGTTTAGTTGTTTATTAACCCCCTAATAGCAAAAGGGGTGTGCGGGCCTTTAAATAAATAACAGCAAGACCTGGACACTTCTGCCTTCGGGTTTCAGCAGCACCTCATCCCATGAAGCCTAGCACCTAATTCAAATAACAAGCTTTCCAGCCAGCAGGAGTGGGCAGGAGGAGGAGTATAGGAACCTAATCAAGGACTTTGTTAAATGGTGTGACTCTAACCACTTACACCTGAACACCAGCAAAACCAAGGAATTGGTGGTGGATTTTAGGAGATCCAGGCCCCCCCTGGACCCCGTGATCATCAGAGGTGACTGTGTGCAGAGGGTGCAGACCTATAAATACCTGGGAGTACAGCTGGATGATAAATTGGACTGGACTGGCAATACTGATGCTCTGTGCAAGAAAGGAGAGAGCTGACTATACTTCCTTAGAAGGTTGGCGTCCTTCAACATCTGCAATAAGATGTTGCAGATGTTCTATCAGATGGTTGTGGTGAGCACCCTCTTCTATGCGGTGGTGTGCTGGGGAGGCAGCATAAAGAAGAAGGACGCCTCACGCCTGGACAAACTGGTGAGGAAGGCAGGCTTCATTGTAGGCACGTAGCTGGACAGCTTGACATCCGTGGCAGAGCGACAAGCCCCTGTCAATAATGGAGGATCGATTGTATCCACTAAACATCTCCAGACGGAGGAGCAGCTTCAGCAACAGACTGCTGTCACTGTCCTGCTCCACTGACAGACTGAGGAGATCTTTCCTCCCCCACACTATGTGACTCTCCAATTCCACCTGGTGGGGTAAACATTAACATTATTCAAAGTTATTGTCTGTTATACCTGCATCTTTATCACTCTTTAATTTAATATTGTTTTTATCAGTATGATGCTGCTGGAGTATGTGAATTCACCCCTTGGGATTATTTAAAGTATCTATCTATCTATCTATCTATCTATCTATCTATCTATCTATCTATCTATCTATCTATCTATCTATCTATCTATCTATCTATCTATCTATCTATCTATCTATCTAAAATGGCAAGACAGAGGAAAAAAGAGGAATAAAAGTCAAAACGGATTTGCCTAAAATAGCCAGGTCACCATGAGATAACAGCCAGAGAACTGCCTCCTTTCTGTATATTCTAGGTAGAGGGGTATCTCCAGGATGGCATTGTGATCTTCTTTACTGTATTTAGATTTCTTGATTAATTTATCATGTGTCTAGCTCTTTGGTTTCAATATTTGGATTGTGGTGTGGTGTTTTGTTGGCTTTAGGCTGCCTTTCTTTTTGATTTTACTTTTTCTTAGAAAATATTTTTTTTTTGTTAATAAAGATTTCAATTCTTTGAAATCTACCCTGTTGGAATATCTATGAACCTGACGTTTCCTCTCATTGCTATGATATATTCCTTGATGATCATTAAAGATTGTGTTCAGTTTGGGCTCCTCCTCTATTGCCTTATTATTTAGTGGAAGAGCCCATTTAGGATTGTAGGCCTCAAACAAGCCTGAAGCTAGTTTTGGGTGGCAAGGCCTCATTCTGACATTTTTAATTTGTGGCCTGTAGGCTAAATCCCTTAGGCTCCATTTAGCAGATTAAGCCTCATATTTTATGTTTTTGTGCATGTTTGAGTTTTATGAGATAGAGAAATTACAACAAATTGTTTTTACAGTACTGGGACAGGGGTTTTTGGTTCCCCTTTCCTTTCTGCATAAGTTTTGGCTGCATATAGCCTGTTCAGGTTGCAAAGCCTTTAGTTTGAGGGTCTGCATTACTTTATGTATTTTAGGGCCTGTGTTATATTTTAGGCCTCATTGAAGCCCTTGAGGGCTTTTTTTCGATAAATCTTGATTTTAAGTTTCATGAGCTGACAATAAACAACTCTGCGCCTGTCTTCGTCTACTGATTTAAGGAACAGATAACAGCAATGGTAATGTAAAACTCAAATACTGTGCACCACAGCTAAGAATGTCTGTCTTCAAATGCAAAAGAAAGCAGTTGTGGGCTTCACAGGGAGGAGAAGAAGGCCTTTTACACCCAATTAGATGGTTAGTGTCAGACACTGACACCATCACACCTCTTTAGATGAAAGAAGACACGGGGTTCAATAATCAGGGTTGTCAGCAGCTAGTGCTTAAAATAATGAAAATGGTTGGATTATCTGAAAGAATGCATCTTGTCCTTGTGATGCTGCATTACCATCACTTAAACAGCACTTTTCCTTGAGCCTCCAGTTTCTGAAAGTATGCCACCCTGAAGATGACAACATGCACACGATGAAAGGGTAGAGATTAGGCACAGCAGAGTTTAGGCTCTAATGTGTTTACTCTTCTCACATTTCTGGAGACAATGAGCAATGTATTTACACTGTAACGGCACTGCATGATCTATTTGTGTTTACTCCTACATCATGACTTACAAGAATTTACATGCATTTGCATATTAGTAAAGTTATGTTTATGTTTTTATGTTTAGTCACTTATGGAGGAGGCCTCTATAATGGAAGGACCTGCACGGGGCACTGCTTTCCCTGGAGCGCTAGATGGTAGCCCCTTAGTGGGTTGCAGCAGTGCCTCAGATTCTTACAGGGCTTCATGGAAGTTGGAGTTCAGCACAACCTTATCGGTGCTGCCAGTGGGTGCTGCAGTGACTGCAGAGTCCTGCTTGGTCAGGCTTCTGTCTGACCTGGAAGTGCTTCCAGGTTTTGAATAAAAGAGGCTCGCTGCCACTGCTCCAGGAGCCAGAGTCGGGAGGTGGAGGACAAAGCTTGCTGGAAGAGGAGTGAAGGCAGAAGAAAAGAAAGAGAGAGAGAGAGAAAGAGAGAGAAGAAGAAGAAGAAAAATGGGTAGGTGGAAAATGGTTGAAAAGCATTTCCCACAAGAAAATAAAAACTTGCGTGTTCTGTATCTGATAGTGTCGGGTTTGAGGAGCTGAGCACTTCCTGCAGGCCACAACTTCTCTGACTGAGACAGAAGTACGGTTCAGTCCCACAGCAACTGGATCTGAGCTCATCCTCACCTTGTGTGTCTTCTGTGGTGAGTTTGTATGATCTCAATGTGTTTGTGATGTTGCCTCCTGGGACTCCTCTCTTATCCCGTAGTTTAAAGATTTGTGGTTAGGATGGATAGTGCCTCTCAAAAGACAGACAGCCCACCATGAAGGATTAAACTGCACAATCCTTTACTGGAAGGTCATTTTTAATAATCAGCATGAAAAGGTTTATTTTAGCCCTTCAAAGGACTGACTGGTACCTTGTCAAGACTTGGTTCCCACCCAAAAGCTGCTGGCTACCTGGAACGAATTGATGACTTGTTTTGCCCTTTCTATGTGATGTTTGTATTTTCTTTCTGTGTCCACAAGGTGTCCATCAACACCACAAATAAATGTATTGTGTGAATTAATGAAGTTACGTCAGTGTTTGGATCTGTGTCTTGTGATAGACTGCTGTCTCGTCATGATATTACCTACAGTACATTGCACCAGATGCTGCTTAGATAGATTCCAACTCCCCAGCCTGTAATGAAAAGGCGGAATTCATTCTCAGTTAATTGTTATTCACTTTCATCCATTTACTAAATGCCCAGCGCCTTCTTGTATTTATAGTTTTATATGGTTATTATTGTCACATGTTCAGAGTACAGTGACATTCAAACTTGCATGTACTAATCAACATGCAGCCTGTCTGCACTCTCTGGTGCCGTGATTAGTGAAGCTGACTACCTTCTGTCTTGTTGTTCAATTAGTCGGCAGTTTACAGTTCAATGTCTAAGCTATTAGGCGGCTGCACTACTAAATTAGAAAACACATGAAAAGGAAGATCAACAGCATGGACATTGTCTCTCAGTGTAGCCCAAAAGTTAGGGTCTCACATGCTCTTTAGAGTTACTACGGCTTGTATCTCAAATCTCACCACTTCTGCACAGATACATTTTACTTTATTCAGTGGATTGGTGTACACATTTGTTATAAACATTGTTGCCATGACCAAATTGGTATTAAAGCAAAGAGTGAATATTCTATATTTATGTAATTGAAATGACATTAAATGTCCATATATTTAAATAATGCTTTGTCACAGATTGAGCATCTTACATTTGAATCCTGATCACCATCCGTGTGCAGCACATCTCTCTGGGGTTTTCATTAACAAGCCAAATTGTCATTTTGTGAGTGAGTCAGACCATGGATAAGCTGTGCCCTGTCCAGAGCTGGTCCTCCACAGTCATGAACTGGGTTAGATTAAGCAGGTTTGCAGGTACTGTATAATGATATGCATTATTTTACTGATTTAATTACAAAAATGTTACTCAGTTATATTGTGTGTTGCTCAGAAATGACTGCACTTTCTTTTTTCTTTCTGTCTTTAGGATTTACTTTATCTTGTTTTTGGACTTACTTGAATGTTTGTAGGCTCCTCACCCATACCAGTCTGAACTCATACTAACCATCTCCTGCTCATCTGCTTAGTCTTGTGGTATGTGGGGCAGACTGTTGACGAAGACGGTCAAACAGAGAGTGGCTTTTGCTTCAGACATCTGTCTGAGATATTCGCACTCGTGCTTGTTCACATGTATTTTAGGAGGATGGTTTGTTGGTTGCGTTGTGGGTAGCATTTCTTTTCCTGTCTAGCTTACCTTGACATTGACACATTGGGTGTGCTTGTCATGTTAACTGTTAATATGGTAGATAACATAGTCATGCTTTACTAATTCTTTAAAATTCCCTTTATTGTCACTTACTGACCATTTTATCTTTTTGTGGAAGGAGTTTATTCAATATTTGATAATGTGTTTGAGCTATAAGGGAAATTTCCTGCATAATCAAACCCTCAGGTACCAGTACATTTACCATGGAGATGATGAGATGGTATAACATTAAACTGTTTATTATTAACTGTAGTATTTCTATGTAAGATGTTCCTGTTTAATAATAAGATGTGTACCAAAGACTTTTACTCTCTCCGGATAATTTGGTACCTTTCTATTAATACAAAACTTAACACAAATTATTCTAACCTGCAAAGGTTCAAACAATTCCACATTTCATCAGTCTTTTCTTAGTGAACTGAGCTGTATGCACGGCAGGACCCCCGTAGTAAAGTATGTAAATTGGAACCACTGTAATCGTGATCTCACCTGTTATTTAAAGGAAAATTCCCTGTGAACTAACATGTTCTAAATCTAATCTACCAGCAATACACCTTTTCTTTCTACATATAAAACAGAAATTTAATTAGAAGCAATCTTCCATCGTTCACCCATGTTTGTCCCAAAGGAGATATTGTCATGTCTGGATGAAGATTCAGACAGCATCTGTAGATTGTATCAACGACCAAGATTGTATTAGTCAAGGAACTGATCTCCTTGGGGAATGGGAAGGGTATCCATCCATCCATCAATCCATTATCCAGCCTGCTATATCCTAACACAGGGTCATGGGGGTCTGCTGGAGCAAATCCCAGCCAACACAGGACGCAAGGCAGGAACACATCCCAGGCAGGGTGCCAGCCCACCGCAGGGCACACACACCAAGCACAATTTAGAAGCACCAATGCCCCTAACCTGCATGTCTTTGGACTGTGGGAAAACCGGAGCACTTGGAGGAAACCTACTTGGACAACATGCAAACTCCACGCAAGGAAGACCCGGGGAACAAACTCAGGTCTCCTTACTGCAAGGCAGCAGCGCTACCACTGCGCCACCGTGCCGCCCATGGGAAGGGCATGGTTAATGTAAAAATATATAAAAGTATTGGAATTCAGCCATTCATAAAACAGATTATAGTTTAAGTGTGCCAAGCATACCATAATTTAACCTCTTTAGTGTTTCATTTTTTCTAAAAAAAAAAACATTTAAAAAGCATTTGGCTTGAAAAATGACATTTGTATTAATTCTACATTGTTCTACTGTAAAACATGAAAAAAACCTAAAAGTACAAAGTCAGAAATGTAAAAAGTGTACTAATGATACAAATAATGATAATGAATAATGATAATATGAAATTAATAATAATAATAATGATGATGCTAATACTGTATAAACTGTCAAAATATGTCTTTTGTGTAGTATATCTTTGAACAGGAAAACTGCTGAGGTGTATGGCCCATTTACCTAACACAGTTCAGCCTAACAGTTTGTCTCAGCAATTGTTTCAATCACGTCATCATCAAGAAAAAACTTCAAGTAAGTAGGAGGATCTTGGCTGTCAACCTTCACTTTTATTCCTGGCTGCCCCACAAAATCAAAATGAGGTGGTGCTGGCTTATATGATGCAGGGTCCACAAAACCCAAACGTGAGTGTCACTTTCGGATTCATCAGAATCACTTTCTGTTTCAATTTCACTGCCTGAAGACAGATTCACTTCGTCATCACTGCTGATGAGAGACTCCTCAACATCACTGCTCATTTCACTGTCCTGAGTGTGTGACACCTGGGCTGCTGAAAAACGTTTCTTATGAGATGCCATTATGAAGCTAGGAGAAGATGCGTCTACACTATTGCCCTGGTAACCCTAGGGCCTGACCCTTATGTAAGACATGCCTATACCACTGCCTGAGTCACACTCGGGACTAACGCTGTTAATACTTTTACTGCCTGAGTATTCCTCAGGTCTAACGCTTACGCTAGATGCATCTATACAGTTGTCTGAGTGACCCTAGGGACTAATGCTTTTAACAGTTTTCATAGCTTGAGTGATGCTTGGGTCTAACACTAAGGAGGTTAACTAAGAATTGTTCACCATTCATCGTTCAATGTCATCAAACACCTACATCACTAGGTCACATGTTTTATAAATATTTTAAACTAAAACGATTTTGGGCAAAAACATTTGTATATTTCTTGGATAAATAGATAGAAAGAAATGTATTAGCCTCCAGGGGAAAATTTGCCTTTTTACAGAAGCTCTTTAAATGGATAGATACATAGATTTCCCCTCAAGCAGCTCTAGAAATACAGAAATATTTTAGCAAACAACAATAACCCCCTAAAATTACAAAAAGGAAAAAAAAGCTTCTGGCTTGGCTAAAGCTAAAAACAGTTGTCCCAGTCACAGTGGGGCGTTAAAAGTCTAAAAGTACCCAATATTAGTGTGTCAGAGTGAGGGTGTGCAGCATTACTCATAATGGTCATTCTTTTAGAAGTTCAGCCTTAGATCTACAATCCCTCCTACATTATAACAACATTATTTTCAGTGATACCAGATGGGATAACACTGTGCTATGAAAAATCTGTTGTGATATCCTATACTACACAGCTTGCACGAAAACTCATTTCGCTCAGCTGGAAGAATCCTACTCCACCCTCTATAGCTCAGTGGGAAAGTAATGTTCTATATTAAAACAAATTGAAAAAATTTTGCTCCCTTTATGAGCATCTGTTGAAAATTGTTTTCAGAATTTTGCAAGAGTTCATGAATGCATTTCCAAAGTAAGCGTGCATTGGCCTGTGTTGAACCTTTTAATTTTATTTGCTGTTAAGTTCTATATGAAGAAACACTTGAGATGGGCCCGTCTTGTTGAAAACTCTCTGAGTCGAGTAGGGGTTGAATGGAGAGCTTAAAGGATTTTCTTCAGAACATGTGATTGCATTTTCTATGTTCTCTCCATTTCATTGGGTTTGTTTTTTGTTCTGTAAATAAAAAAGAGAAATAATCTGAGCATGGCTGGCAATTGTATGTAGGATTATGGATTTGAATGTGTATTTTATATAGCAGCTGTTCATCATCAAGAAACATATAATATATAAACATATAAGATAACATGCTGTTCAGGCAAAGACTTTATGCTGAAGAAATTGTGAACAAATACGAAAAACAAAGCACAATCCTAACCCTAACTGTTAACCAAGTCCTTTATCTTCCAGAAGTGTAATTAAAATGGAGGCCAATGCAATGTGTTTTATTGACATTCGGGTCTTCATTTTGTTTATTTCTCTTCAATGTAATTGTATTATCATTGACTTTTTCCTTAATTTAGTTGCTCTATAGCACCCCACATGTTCAGTCTTATCTGCATGTTGTCAGCTGCTTTAGGCTTACTAGAACAGCATAAGTAGACCAAACAATTAAGCTACAACCGTGCCAATCAGCAAAGCAGCTACCTGCTGACCGCACTGCTATGATTGGAAAACATCTTTTCCTCAGGCCGCTTAATGGCCTCCATTCAGCCACAACCACTTAGGTTCGGATGTCCATAACCTGGGGACTACCTATATTACTCTGATTTCCCCTTTTGTATTATTAACATGTAGCCTTTGACAGAATACTGTACCTCTAATCTCATAGACTTATCACTGTTTATAAAGTATTATACTATATAACTTCTTCCCACCTTCCCTTCAACATTTATAACCTCTGGCAATTACGTGTAGTAAAAGACAAGCAGGAGTTAAATTACAATTTAAATAATGTATTATTGATAATATTCATAAATAACAGCAATATGCAAAGAACAAGTGAAAACTGTTAAATGCTGATATGTAGTTTCAGCTGGCACACAGACTTGTTGTCTCCAGTTCATTTTTGGTCAGCTTTCTTCAAAACAGGCTGCATGCCTGTCTCAATATGGCTGCCAAGTTGTGCTCCTCATGGCAATGGTATGACAGAGAGATGCTTCTTCATTGTGATGTTTGTAAGGGAGAGAAGGAGGGGTAAAGCTAGCAAAGGTATAGGTTCTCTGTCCAGACCCTACAGCCAATAGGGTGTCATGGTACTTAATGCCTTCAGGCAACTTTAGACCAATGGGGCACATAATATCTTTCACACCTGCACCTAAAAACCATTTGTTGAGCTGATGTTTGCCAGCTAGGCAGTCTGGCTTTCCTGAGGGGGTTGACTGAGAGAGTCCTGCAGAGAATCAGTTGCCAAACTGGTTTGAGGCACTTC
Organism: Polypterus senegalus; assembly: GCF_016835505.1. Taxonomy (NCBI): domain Eukaryota; kingdom Metazoa; phylum Chordata; class Cladistia; order Polypteriformes; family Polypteridae; genus Polypterus; species Polypterus senegalus. The sequence continues at coordinate 147,209,016 of NC_053158.1, forward strand.
CCCCAACCCTGTCATAAATTTACAAAGAGACTCAGTCCTAAAAGGGTGTGGGGTACTTAACCATACAAATAAGGACATACAAAATATTTATCAACTTATATGCAAAATTTTACACCACAACAGGGCCCTTCTCCTTTGCGGCTCTCCTTGCTTTTCTCTCTCCTGCGCCCAAACTTAAAGGCCTGAATTCACATTTAGAATTAACAATTAATAATCAGTAAGAGTTTGCCTTCCTTAGGCTGTTTGTCCATTCTGATCCTAAATACTCCCGGCCTAATAAATGATGCCATTACAGCAATATATCAGTTATATATTTATATGTTCATTAATAAGTTACATTTATATTAATCTTGATTGACATTGCTGTTTGGTAATATGCAGTAGAATGTTAGTGAATGAGATTTTAAAGGGGAAAAAGGAAGTCCTTAAAAAGTTTTTTTTCATGATACTGACTCAATTTAGCAGCTAATAAAAAAACATTTATCAACATCTATGTGTCATCTGTATATTTTATAAGCACTATTCTGGCTACCCTGAAATCAATTTGTTTCATTTCTGGATTGTTTGTATAATTGTGTGTAAGCCAGCTTGCAAAAACCCAAAAAAGCGGCAGGCCATAAACTGAAAATTAATCCTTTATTGCCACATTGGGTAGGCCCCAGCAACAAATATTAGGGTGGCCACAAACTGAAGAAGCAGGCTTCATGGCTTGAACAGGCCTAAAGGAATATGAGAAAGACATATTGTTCTCCTCCTTAGTCCATCCCGGCCAATAGAAACGATGAGACAGCTGGACTGAAGTCATCAACTGCCCTGACCAAGTGTCACCAGTGTCCTGACCAAGGAATGCTATGGCTCAGGTACGTCAATGTTCTCGCAGACTGGAAGGCAGCATTAGTCTCTGCCCATGTTCATCTTGGTGGTAGGGAATGTTATCCCTGATGACAAACTGCTCTCCTGTCTTAGCTCGTAAACCCTTTGTGGCTTTGTCAAAGCATACGTGCTGACTGGGGTATTCCTGCTGAGCGTAAACAAAGTTCTTTAGTAAGCAACAAGTTTCATCTGAGGTGTCCAAAGGCAGTATGGGTTCGCCTTTCCTCTACGGAATGTCCCAGACCTCCTCACATCTCCGCTGACTCTGGGCTTTATGGACTGTATCATTACTATCAGCTTCCCCAAATGGCAGTAATTCCAAACCATCCTGGGCACTTTGGTTTGCTGCATGGGCCCTTGAGACCACTAGAGTCTGCTGAATGCCTGCTGAGTACCCTGGAGGAGGACTTTGATCCAGGCATGTCCAACCCTAGCAGTACTGGGTAAGGATTATTGTCAATGACACCCATTGGCAACTCAGCTCAAAGCCTGTATCTGTGTGATCACTATAACCAGAGGATAGGTGACCTCGTCAACATGGACACACACTCACACACACCACACACACCATTCACAGGAAAATTAATGGAAGGAATTATTAAGGATAAGATTGAGCAACACATGACAAGGACAGGAGTTATTCTGAACAGTCAGCATGGGTTCAGAAGGGGGAGGTCGTGTTTTACTAACATGTTGGAATTCTATGAGGAGGCAACAAAAGGATACGATCAAAGTGGAGCTTATGATATTATTTATCTGGACTTTCAGAAAGCATTTGATAAGGTGCCACATGAGAGGTTGGGCATCAAGTTAAAAGAAGTGGGAATTCAGGGTGATGTTTTTAGATGGGTGCAGAATTGGCTCAGACACAGGAAGCAGAGGGTGATGGTGCGAGGAACCTCATCAGAACTGGCTGATGTTAAGAGTGGTGTTCCACAGGGGTCAGTGCTAGGGCCGCTGCTATTTTTAATATATATAAATGATTTAGATAGGAATATAAGTAACAAGCTGGTTAAGTTTGCAGATGATACCAAGATAGGTGGATTAGCAGATAATTTGGAATCCGTTATATCATTACAGAAGGACTTGGATAGCATACAGGCTTGGGCAGATCTGTGGCAGATGAAATTTAATGTCAGTAAATGTAAAGTATTACACATAGGAAGTAAAAATATTAGGTTTGAATACACAATGGGCGTCGAAAAATCGAGAGTACACCTTATGAGAAGGATTTAGGAGTCATAGTGGACTCCAAGCTATCAACTTCAAACAGTGTTCAGAAGCCATTAAGAAGGCTAACAGAATGTTAGGTTATATAGCACGATCTGTGGAGTACAAGTCCAAGGAGGTTATGCTCAACCTTTATAATGCACTGGTGAGGCCTCATCTTGAGTACTGTGTGCAGTTTTGGTCTCCAGGCTACAAAAAGGACATAGCAGCACTAGAAAGGTCCAGAGAAGAGCGACTAGGCTGATTCCAGGTCTACAGGGGTTGAATTATGAGGAAAGATTAAAAGAGCTGGGCCTTTACAGTTTAAGCAAAAGAAGATTAAGAGGTGACATGATTGAAGTGTTTAAAATTATGAAGGGAATTAGTACAGTGGATCGAGACTTGTATTTTAAAATGAGCTCATCAAGAACACGGGGACACAGTTGGAAACTTGTTAAGGGTAAATTTCGCACAAACATTAGGAAGTTTTTCTTTACACAAAGAACGATAGACACTTGGAATAAGTTACCAAGTAGTGTGGTAGACAGTAAGATGTTAGGGACTTTCAAAACTCGACTTGATGTTTTCTTGGAGGAAGCAAGTGGATATGACTGGCGAGCTTTGTTGGGCTGAATGGCCTGTTCTCGTCTAGATTGTTCTAATTGTTCTAATTGTTCTAATTGTTCTAATTGTTCTACCTCAATGCAATGTCTGGTTCTGACTCCATCCCTCAGGATTACCACATCCACCCTTCTTGTACCAATTCAAACACCTGGTATAGCTTGAAAAAAATGTTCCTTTAGGTCACAAATTTGCTTCTGTGGCATTTTTCTTTTGCTGTCTTTCCTTCTTTCCCTGTTTGCCCTTCCATTTCTTCTCTGCCCCTTGCATCTTTTTTGTTGTTTTTATTTTCTTCCCTGTCTCTTGTATATACCTACTAATTGATCAGTTATTTTCTAGGGTTTCAAACTCCTATTAATTCCTTTGCCTACCTTTATCTGCTCACTTCCATGTATCCTTTAGATTGTAATGATCAAACTCATTTGGTGGCAGGCCTATTTGTCTAAAATGGCCTAAGATCTAGGTGGGCCTATGAACCTAGGCATGTGTTAATGACAAACGTTAACCTTGAGAAACAGTGGGATCTAAGAACTGGCTTAATTATAAACCTTTTTTATTGAAGACTATTCTGAGCAATGCACAGACACCAGTAAGCAAGTGATTTTAAAACATTGCGAGTTTGCTCTGATATTATTCTAGTCAAGAACATAAAACTGTTAATGTCAACTGAGATGCTGGATGTCACAACAATTAATTAGTTGTAACAATTTGTATTTGTTAATATGCTTCTGTACTTGCTTTTACTAATTTTCATTTGTGAGAGGATTTGAATGCAACAATATGTGCTACCAAATAATAATGAGATGCACACAGCAGACTTGCAAAGCCATGAACACAAATCCCGAGTTTACAGTCAGTTAAAAACAAGTAAAGCAACTGTGGTAAAATTATTTTTAAGTTCACCATTGCAATAGATTTCAGTTACTTCTGGCTACAAGACGTTTGGAGCATTGTCCATGTTAACCACAAAAGGAAAAAATTCAAAATCTGTGGTGCCTGAAGTCATAACAATGAGATTTAAATTTATCATGTAGGATGGCAACCTGAGCGACACTTCTGGCAAAATCAACACTTCTGTCTTAAGTCAGTCTGAGCCCGTTGTAATTAATTTAGATTATTGTAAAGTCTGAAGAATTGAGAAGAAAATAAATGAACTGCTCTGTTACAAAACTGAAATGAGCTCACCCAGACAGCCGTTAGCTATTCTGCTCTTCTGACTGGATGATGAAGCAATTGAATTTCACACACAAGTTGTGTTTCGAATGGCAGATTACCACTGTCAGTCTCACCATACACACACATTGTAGTACAGTACTCTGTTTGGGTCGACTAGAAAACCTCCTTCTTTCACATTTGTAAATGACACACTTTATATTGATTTGACCAAAGACCATTCAGGGCTGCTGCTGTCCACCAAATCCATTGCTGATAAATTTGTATAAACTTAAATTTTTTAAAAGCATACACATGAGATAAAAGTAGGCAAGCAGCTTACCTACACACTTCAGTGTTGCAGTTGCCCTCTATTTGTATGATAAAAGCTCGTTTTTTTTTAAATACTTTTGAATGACACTGCATTGTGCACTACACCTGGCAATTGCAGCAACTTTTTAAGAACACCTTCCGAGGGCCGGAACATTAGATATGTCTCTGTATTGCCTGGGGCTGCTCACTTCCATCCTATTGGACAGGCTGTAGTTTGCCCACTAGTGCTTTATTGGCTGAAAGGTGATTAAACTGCCCAATCATTCACCTTTATGCGCACTTTCAAATCATGTCATCAAATGGTGCTACACAAAACTCTGCACTGCTCTGTGCGCACATACAGTAACTGATCATTTATTTGATTCCTTTGTGTGTGTTGCCATTCAGCAGCCATGTGGGGCAAACCCAAGCACCTTATGTAGTTCTTTTAATGCCTAACTGCACTTTGTGTTTGGGAAACACAGTAGATAGATAGATAGATAGATAGATAGATAGATAGATAGATAGATAGATAGATACTTTATTAATCCCAAGGGGAAATTCACATACTCCAGCAGCAGCATACTGATAAAAAACAATATTAAATTAAAGAGTGATAACAATGTATTGAATTAAAGTGGGTCCTCCCTGCGTGGAGTTTGCATGTTCTCCCCGTGTCTGTGTGGGTTTCCTCCAGGTGCTCTGGTTTCCTCTCACAGTCCAAAAACATGCAGGTTAGGTGCATTACCGATTCTAAATTGTCCCTAGTGTGTGCTTGTTGTGTGTGTGTGTGTGCCCTGTGGTGTGCTGGCATCCTGCCCGGGGTTTTTTTCCTGCCTTGCGTCCTGTGTTGCCTAGGGTTGGCTCCAGCAGACCTCTGTGACCCTGTAGTTAGGATATAGCGGGTTGGATAATGGATGGATGGATGGAAGAATTAAAGTGTACTGCATATGTGATATTCCAAAGGTTCCAAAAAGGAACTACTGATGTTTCTTTGGAGTACTCTCCTGTCAAAACGTTTGAAGTGCTTGGACCTTTAATTAGCAATGAAAGAGAACTGCTTCTTGAGGGGTGCTACTTAGGAAATGTGACTACAATTGCTTGAAATTTTGAATATTGTCGGCTAATTTTGTTATATTCTTGTCCCTAGATAGTCATGATATGGATGTAATCCACAGATTAATAATAATAATAATAATAATAATAATAATAATAATAATTACATTTATATGGCACTTTCTTTCTACTTAAAGTGCTATTCATAGATGAAGGGGAACCAATTCAACCACCACCAATATGTAGCACCCACCTGGATGATGCAACAACAGCCATCATTGTGCCAGTATACTCACCACACATTAGCTTTTAGGCAGTGAAGGGGTGAGAGAGATGGTTTGGCAGTTAGAGACAGGGGATGATTAGGGTAGTGATGAGCAATTTAGCCTGGATGTTGGGATAAATTCTTCTCTTTTTGAATGATACCCAGAGATCTTTTAATGACTATAGAGAGTCAGTACCTCAGTTTTTTAGTCTAACTCTAACCCTAAAGAACGGTACCATATTTACAGCTTTGTGTCAATGCAATGGGGCGTTGGGATCCACACACAGACCACAGGGTATGCTCCCTTTGCTGACCTCGCCAACACCTCTTCCAGCAGCAACCCAAGCATTTCCTAGATGGTCTCCCATCCAAGTACTGGCTAGGTCCAAACATGCTTAGCTTCAGGTGGATGACTTGGTCTGAAGTGTAGGTGATATGGTTGCTGATAGATCAGTTTGTGATTCATAGATCTTTTCAGATTTTGTCTTTAGTTTGTCCAGATTTTGTCCATCTTGTTTCTAGAAATGCCTGCATGACTGTGAAGTGAACACTCAACAAAGCAATGGAAACAAGTGCGGTGCCAAGTTATTCGAAAGCACGCATTTTCATTCCAACCAGAAGAGGGGGCACAAAGAGCAGAAGTAAAATCTGATGTCACTGATCAGATGGATTACACAGGGGAAAGAATATCAGAGATTAATGAAATATGACTGATTTCAGAAAATGCAGCTTTTGTCTGGCTGTCCTATCAATTTCAAAGAAAACATACTCAGGGAAATGTAATAATACTAGTAATTTTCATTAGTATTGTTAGGCTCAAAACAGATCATAGATGTTAGAGATTGCTTTTTTTGGCTTTATTCATGGACTTTGCACAGTGCTGTCATACAACATAAGAAATCAAGAAAACCACATCCACGCTGAGAGTGAAATGTTGAGATGAGCCTCATTCTCTGTTCCCCAAAAACTGCACCAGAGGTTCAGCTGAGCATTGGAATTATGTTAATCACTTGTCAAATGTCACAATACTTTTTGTCTAAAGGTTTACATAATATTTGAATAAGGGGATGCCAGATATTATATTATAACCCATTACCTGCTGTGATAGGCTCAGTTCTCCATCCAATCTGAAATGGATGAAGTGAGTTCGAGAACATTACGTTAAACAGAACAGAGAGCTCAGCAAGGATGTTCATTTTAGCACTGAGCATTGCCATCTTTGATAGAATAAGGTTTTTGGTAATGCTAGTAGTTGAGACCTGTGTAGCGGAGGAGCATCCTTAGTAGAAACAAAATAAATTAAGGGCTGAAGTTCCAAGAGTTGTAAAAATGTATGTAATTTCAAGGTATTGTGTGTGATGAATCGGGTCTTTGCTCCTCTGACGGAGACGGGAGTTCATTCCACTATTGCTGTTATTTGTTTGCATTTTTAGACACTGGTACAATACCCGACATGAACATTTACAAATGTGTTTTGGATTCATCTTTGACAAAAATCTAAAACAAACAGATTTGAGCCAGAATGTTATTTTTCTGGCAGGTGAACCTGACAAATTTCATTGAGGAGCTAATGGATGTCAAACAAATGCTGCAGTTTTATGTAGCTGCCTTGTCAGAAGGAGGGCCCATTCACTGCAGGCTAATCTGACAGCAGAGAGGTTGCTGAAGTAATCTAATGAGGACTAGCAACACTGATTCTCTTGATTAGGCCTCTACTATTATACCCTAATATACTGTATATTGTTAATTCACTCAATCCGGTATATAAGATTTGCTGATAATGCACAGACATAGTTATGAAGCTGTTATCCAGAATGACTTGCAAATTAGATTAGACTGGGCAGATTCCAAAAACTCCAAGGTATTGTTATTGTAGTTAAATTGCACTTACTTTTGGTATTCATATAAACTTTTCATATTTAAATTTAAAAATACTGTAAATGCATAGTTATTACAATAAAATATGTTGCCAAAACATAACTGCATGATGAGCAATAGCTACAAAACAAGTATGACAGGTGACAGGTACAATTCTTATCCCTAAGGGTACAGAAGCAACTGCCATCTGTTCTGTCATTCAAGTCTTAAGTTTCTACTCAATTGTGGGTACGCAAAACTGCACTGGTTTATAAGGTTAGTGTAAGGTCCTTCTCCAGGCCCACTTCCACTCACATAGGGGACAATTTGGAATTGTGAAGTGATGTAACCATTATGTTGGCTCCAGCAGACCCCCATGACCCAGTAGTTAGGATATAGCGGGTTGGATAATGGATGGATGAATGTAACCATTACGTCTTTGGGGGATTTGGCAGAAAAACTGGAGTACATGAAGGAAAACTCATACAGGGAGCAGGGAGAAAGTGCCAGCTCTACACAAACAGGCAATGGACTCTAAGGCAGGGCACTGGATCCACTGCTCCGACATGCTACTCCCCATGCTAACGCATATTGTGCTTTATTTGCTAAGTATGAACTAATTCTTTGTTAGGTATTATTTTGCTGTGGAGACCCCATCCCAAGGCCTTTAGCAAGTACAGTAATTTAGCACAGGTTTTCTTCTGTGTGCATTACAGTGGGGGTGTAGGCAGGATAAGTAAGACTTGTAGGGTCACTCAAATGAGTCAGAGGTAGGGTCTCAAATGGCAACCCTATGCAATGAAGGACCACTGTTATGGGAATATCGCAAACCTTATGGGAGTCCATTTAAAGGGGACACAGGGGAAGGATATTGAGGATACACCACACTGTGATTGTATTTCCTTTTCCTCTAACAGGTGGGAGGTCTCCAAGCTGACCTGCTGTTTGTTACACCCCATATGATTGTCAAGCATAAGGAACCAGTAGTGATGAGTGAAATAATTTGCATGAAATTGAATTTGCAGGGAAACTCAAGTGTTTCACTTTGCAAAAAAAACCATTCAAAATAACTTGCATTTCACTTCTTGGGAAATTCTTGTCACTCCCATAAGTAATGAGGTGTTTTCTTCCCCCCGGAAGCATTTTCATGTGTTAATGTAATTCCAAATGCATCTTCCCATCATTTATTATTTAGATAATGATCTCAAGTGCGAAAAGAAAAATCAGGCAAATGTGCATATCCTCAACTAGGATAAGGTGATTACTAGGTAACTGCACTGGGCACTGGCAACTTTCCGCGTAGTTTTCCTATGAAGAAAACTGAGTAATGTGCATAATGGTGTGTTTTGGTGTGTCTACATGTGCAAAATATGCAGCATGTCATATTTTTATTTGCAGTAATATAAACAACTGGCATTAATGTAATTTATTTTACTGGTGTGTTACAGATTGTATGTTTTATGCAGCTGCAGAAAAGAACACAGTTAAACACAGAAGCTTGAATGTGATTTAATAACAATGAAGAGACAACAGGGTGAATTGTAGACGTCTGTAGGCAAACCCTGAAATCTCAAAGAAGAAAAAAAACAACAGACGTAGTAAGCATTGAAGAAAAACAAATTTTCAGATGGGAGTCAGTTTCTGACTATCCAAGATGGCCGTTCCTCCAGTTATGATGGTTTCTGGCAGGAAGAGTTGGGTCCCGGCAGAGTGACACCAGAAGTGACATCAGCAATGCTGTCTATCTTCCAGTCTGCTGAGGGAGGAAAATAAAAAGTAGAGTGCCAAACCCTGGTGCAGTGGAGAATTACCATCACCAGAGTCCTTAAAGTGCCCCACTAAGTGCACACACATGACAGCGGCTTTAGGGAGAAATGTTCTGAGTTGTTCACCCAAACTCCAAACAACTCTTTAGTGAGTTTCACGTTTCACAACTGCAAAATCCATCCATCCATTTTCCAACCCGCTGAATCCGAATACAGGGTCACGGGGGTCTGCCGGAGCCAATCCCAGCCAACACAGGGCACAAGGCAGGAACCAATCCTGGGCAGGGTGCCAACCCACTGCAGGGCACACACAAACACCAACCACACACTCGGGCCAATTTAGAATCGCCAATCCACCTAACCTGCATGTCTTTGGATTGTGGGAGGAAACCGGAGCACCCGGAGGAAACCCACGCAGACATGGGGAGGACATGCAAACTCCACGCAGGGAGGACCCGGGAAGTGAACCCGGGTCTCCTAACTGCGAGGCAGCAGCGCGACCACTGCGCCACCGTGCCGCCCCAACTGCAAAATTCACTAACAAAATAAATTTTAATGGCATTTTTGTGAAACTGTAATATGAATCACAAATTGCCTGACTTGCTCATCACTAGGAACAAACAGGTGCCAGTTGTGACCAAAGCAGCTGTAACCTGTAACCTGTAATGAGAGAGTTTTCTTTATTTTTCGATCTTTTCCTAGTCATCAATAAAAGTTCTTTTAATTTTAGAACCCTAACTCTTTTCTTGTGTTTCTGTGACTCATTTGACCCTTTGAAGCCCTTATTTTCATCAGACTCAAGTTCCTTTTCTGTCTTTTGTTTCAATTTAATTTTTCCTCCCTTTTTCTGTTTTCTTCTTTTTCTTGCACTTCTTCTTCTTTTCCTTCCCCTTTCTTGACAGGCTGTTTATTTCCTCAGCTTCAATAGAACCAAAGGCCCCATCTTTTTAACACTAATTGGAACAAGTTAGTGGTAGTCTGTGATTTTTTTTCCTAAAGCGCCTATGATTTTAATGTCTGGCTCCTCTTGACTTTTCAAGGCTGACGGTCACTTGAGCCTCACTTCATTGCTGATCTGCACATAAGCTCAAAAGGATGTCGCTCACATCAGGTAAGGGTGAGGCAGAAGCAGGAGAGCAACTTTATTGACATTCGTCCAAGTGGAAGATTTCTGAAACAAGCCCCAGCCCTGCAGATTTCACTGTGATGGCGTGCAGTTGTTTGTTTACAGTTCATTCAAGGTAATTTGCATGAGAGCACGAGGGGGGGCATTTCCTCTTTTAACAGACGACATCACACCGCAGAGACGCTTGTTTTTGTCCACAAACATTAGTATTGGTTCAGGGGGGGTGTTATGATGTGTATGTACAGTGTGGTGGGAGATGGGTAATAACGTGGTGGTGGGGTGGGGGGGGGAGGGGGCCAATGTGGATGGCTCGTTTTCTATGTCTTCTAAAGAGGTGCTCTCATACTCTGACAGCTGCTGCTAGAGTTTCAGTCTGGCGGTGTGTAAACTGAGCAGAACTGCTGCCAAGCCAAAACTGTCCGCACTGTTCAAGCAAGCAGAGCCTCTGGCGTCTTCATGCATGTCACTGAGCTTGAAACAGGCACTTTCTAAATTAAATGAACGGGCTACGATGCTGCTTGGTAATATCTTAATTTGGGTGTGACATCTTAAAGATGAAGGGACAGGAATGAATCAATGAAATCTGCCGCCCACCCTCACCTTCAGTCCATTCATGTAATGTGCTGTAATCAGAGTTAAGTGTAGTCATTAATTATACCAAAGCCAAAGATCAAGTTGCCTAGCATAATCATATTCTGATTTTATATTCATAATTATCATATATTTCACCTTAGTAGTTATATAACATAAAAAGTAAAGTGTGTGTGTGTGAGTGTGCCAAAATGGAATGAACACTCTTTACAGTTTATGACAAGAACCAACAGGCTATCTTTTACATGCTATATCATTCAGGATTTTTATTATATTATTATAAGTATGGTTTGTATAATGGAGAAGTGGGGTAGTCACCTACACTGGTGCAGCAAGACATATATTTTGTGGAGGGAAAAGGCACATAACTCGATAAGCAGCCATATTACATGCTCTTCAGAACAGGTCATCAACTGAAACTAAGCATGTCCAGACCCAGCCAGTACTTGGATTGGAGACCATCTAGGAAAATCTTAGGTTGCTGCAGTAAGAGGTGTCGGTGAGGCCAGCAGGGGGCGCTTACCCTGTGGTCTGAATGTGGAGTGACCAGGACACTGTGTGCTTTAAACATGGTGCTGTCCTTTGGGTGAGACATAAAACCAAGGCTCTGTGGTCATAAAAGATCCCTGGGCATCCTTCATAAAGACTATGGTACATCTCAAGGTCCAGGCTAAACTGCCCTCCATGGCTTAGTCATTTTAGCCCAACCAGAATCATCCCCTGTCTCTAATTGGCTCTCTCTCTCACCACTTCAATACCTAACAGCGAATGTGTGGTGAGAGTACTGGCGCAAAGATGGCTACAGGTGGATGCTACACATTAGTGGTGGTTGATGTGGCTCCCCACTCACTATGAAAAGCACTTTGAGTAGTGAGAAGAGTGCTATATAAATCTAAAGAATTATTATTACTATTATTAAAGGAACAAGACAGTGGAAGATTTCATTGCATGATTCATTATCCACTTCCTTGGGTACGTTAGAACCAGTGTTAGGGAGTCACATTAGTGCTCTAGTGCTTGCTAAACACTAACGTCTTACTCTGTTTCTCTGGAATATGAAATACATTAGCTATATAGAAAGCTATCATTTAAGATATGCTATCTTATGGAGATAAATAACATCATACATGAATATAAACAAAAGTCACATCTCCTGGTACTTCTGACCAGCATAGCACAGAACAGCGACTCTTCATGAGATTTATACACTTTGACACTGTCTGTGGGATGACTAATGGCTATTTTATCATGTAGATTACGGTAACTGCATGCTTTGAACCAATATGTCACACTTCCAGGGACAGTCACTGCAGCTCTAGTTAGTTAAGGGCATGGAAGGTAAAGGTTCATCAGTTTAAGAATGAAGCCATGTTGTCCAGCTACTTGAATGCTGTCAGTATCAGCAATCTCCTTCACTTTCTACTGTCTACTGTCTCATCCTTCAACATCTCAGACAGCACTGGTGGCTGCATGCAGCTCCTATTTATACTTTTTCACTTAAAGTATTTGCACTCTTTTAAGATTTCTCTTGAGGCTTGTCAAATGATGTGCCACTCTTTACTACTAGATGAAAAGCAGCTACTCAAACATCCTACCCATGTCCAGCTTCTGAAAACTGTCAGCTTGCTCCTTCAATACCTTGCATAATTAATAATGGACATTCATTTATAATGCCATAATATGTTTTGAAATTTATGTTCAGGGACCCCACACTCACAAATTTCATTTTCAGGCTTTCAAATGCCACCAAAGAGTTCATTGGGGAGTCCAGACTCCTTAGGCCGCCCCTATATTTTGCACCAAGGTTTGAGCATGTGAATCTAGTTCCCCCACCTATGCCATTGACCTCTTACCTTTTTCAAATTAAAGCCTGACTTGCCTTCAATCCCGAGTTGGTACTAATCTCTAGAGGAGCTTTCCATGTTGCATTAACAGGCAAATCTAAATAACACTTAGTGTGGCTAAATATTTAGAGCTGCTTTCGGTCTTGTATCAATTGCTATTCTGTAAAAATATGGAGAAAATAACTGAAAGTTATAGTATGTGAAGATGTGGAAATGCACTCAGGTTTGGCTCAGGGCACTACAAATTCCAAAATCAGTGAACAAGTCTTGAAATCAGCCAAAGGTTCCATGCACAACACAGGCTTTTATTAGGTTGTGGGAATCTCTTCCCAATCATTTCCCACAATAAAGTACCAATAAAGCACACAGTACGTTCTCTATGCCTTGTCTTCTCTTTGTCTTTGTGTCTTTCTCGCTCCTTCCACCTCCACTCATCCTCCAGCAAGCTGCTTCTTCTTCTCCCTCCTGAATCTGTCTCCTGGAGCAGTGTCAGCAGGCTTCTTTCATCCTACACCTGGGAGTACTTCTGGTGACCTGATAGTTTGGTCTGGAAGCACTTCTGGGTGACGCGGGAGCCTGATAAGGTAGGGCTCCCATGAAACCCAACAGGACTGTGCTGAGCTCCAACTCCCATAGAGTCCTCTGAGGCACCACTGCAATCCAGGGGGGCTGCCATCTAGCACTTTGGGGAGATAATGCCCTTTGCATGTTCTCTCCCCCTGTCCTTCCATTACCAAGGTGTCTGGCCAGGTAAGAGCCCTGGCCATCCACCACACTATCTATCTATATCATCATTCATATCAATCTGTACATGCAATGGAAAATTATATTCAAGCTTGTGTCAGTGAAGCGTGACTCGAGATCACAGAAAGAGAGAGTTGAGAAACCTGCAGTTCTAACCTCAGCTCTAACCACCTAATGACCTTTGCTAACATTTAACAATAATAAGCCTTCGTCTTTAAAATCGCATGTGTAGTTTACTCACGCTTAACATTGTGGTGAATGTTCACATGCAATCTTATAAACAATGTTTACTACACAGCAGAAAAAAAAAAATGAGACAGGCCTGATTGTTGAATTAAATGGCATACTGTGAAAGTCAACTTCCATCCGCTACTGTATGTGGCCTGTACCAGTTTTGTTTTCACTTTGTATCCAGTAGTACAGAAGCATTCACTCGGATGACAATGGATGTCTTATGACTGATTTTTGGTCTAAAATCAGAGACCTTGTCTATATAACTATATTTTTGTTTAAAAAAACAGAAATTAGTCCACACTACCCCAATATTTTTAGCAGATAAAAATGGAGACTTTTGAAATTGTTCTCCAGAGCTACTGTATATAATTCGAAAATGACGGCTTGATTTTTAAATATGTTGGTCTCTAATGGTGCTCTGATTTGTTTGTGCTTATTAGATACGTAACTCTTTCTGATCAGATCCTGTTTATTACAACATCTCATTCCCTGATTGGTCACCTTTACAAAAGAAAATCATATTCCCACATAGCAGTTCCTTTCTAAGGTGTTTGCTGTGTACATTTTACATGGTTTGAATGCTCCTTACATGCACAAAAGTCAAATAATGTACAACTACACATTCTACAGTTTTGTGATAAATTCCCTTGCAATTTAAAGGATTTATCCACTGATGTGCGTATGCGAATGTTTATGTCATATGCATTTTCGGTTGTTTTTTTGTTAATAGAGATACTTCCGAAAATGATGTGAAAACACTAATGTGGATGGAGATTGTTTTCATTTAAGAATGCTGTTTTAAATGAAACCGTAGTAGTGTGGACATAACCTGAGTTGATCTGATCTCTTTTTAATTTAATTCCATGTTATTAAATATAATTCCAAGCTGTGCCATTTCGTGTGCTGCAATAAGGGGCCGTCCCTGTCTGGTCAGATTTCTAGACCCAACCACTTAAAATTTTTTAATGAGAAAAAAAATGTTTTCACCAAAAAAATAATATCCTCTTAAATAATAGGCTACAGTGGCTGTCCGTTTGTCTGTCCAGGATTTTAAATCACCTGTACCTCGCAAACCGTTTGACCTATTGACATGAAATTTGGTACACATATACTACGTGATGTCTACTATCCATGATCATTGACCGCCAAGGTTATTCCTCTTTTTATTTTTATTTCATTGTAGAATCAACTCTGGGCGGCACGGTGGTGCAGTGGTAGCACTGCTACCTCATAGTTAGGAGACCCGGGTTTGCTTCCCGGGTCCTCCCTGCATGGAGTTTGTATGTTCTCCCTGTGTTTCCTCCTACATTCCAAAGACATGTGGGTGTGTGTCCTGTGGTGGGTTGGCACCCTGCCTGGGATTGGTTCCTGCCTTGTGCCCTGTGTTGGCTGGGATTGACTCCAGCAGACCCCTGTGACCCTGTGTTCGGATTCAGTGGGTTGGAAAATGGATGGGTGGATGGAAAGAATCAACTCTCGGCAGCAGCCAGCAGTGCATGCGTATGGGCGCCGCTCTCATCCCTGCTATCTTCGCTGTCACTTACCCTACCTCTTCATATCTTAAATCATTCTTGGGGCAGATTGAAGACCTAAGTGCCAGCTTAGGTGGAAAAATTAAGGAAAACATACTAAGTAGTTGCAACACAAACACTGACTTAATCAGTTTTTAAGGTGAAAAGATGCAGACGAAAGAAGAGAAGAAGCAGGCCGCTAGGGTAGAGAAAATAAGAGCTGCTCAGGAAGCAGCAAGCACATCAACCTCTGAGCAAATGAATGCTAAACATACAGAGAAAGAGTATGAAAGACAAATGGACAGCCACAGTGGTGTATTATATAAGAAGATTATAAAGTCTTTTTCTCAACCAACACTTGGATTAATTCCATTCTATATGGGAAATTCATATTGACTATCCAAACACCAGGCTTAAGATTGGGGGTCTGGGTTACATGTGTGTATGAATTTGTGGTTGTGTGATCAGACTTCATCTTCTAAAGGGGTTTTTCCTGACTAAGAAAAAAATAAAACACCAGCAATGAAATGTTACATCTTTGTTTTATGTTTGTCATCATTGGAAGATCATGAATCACAATCTACAAAATAACAATGACTCAACATTCAGCATTTATCTTTCTTGCTTTCGCCACAGCTAACAGTTTGTTTAAATGGTAGTCACCCAAATATGGTCCTCAATCACAATCCTGCAACTTGAAGAATCACAAGCAGTTCATGTATGTCTTTGGCTCCTGGTTGCCATCAGTTTTATGAATAGGCCAACTCTGAGATTTAACATTTCACCTGAAACCTTAACGTCACTTTTTTAAACTGTTTCAGAAAACGAAGAAACATTGGTTAGATACTAAGTGAGGAACCACCACACCCAAACTTTCTGTCATGGATAAGAACACTAAAGAATGTCTTATTGGAGCATGCACAAAATCAGCCTCATCCCGCTATAGCTTTGTCATGGTATCCCTAGGAGTACAATCCATTGTAAACCAACTGAGATATTATAAACCTGGAATCAGTGGCTCATGCTTTCATTAATATGTTTGTGTCGTAGGTTTTTACGTGGACTCATTTAAAGGGGGAACGATGGCAGCATTAGAGGCTACATTTTCTTCTTTTCCTTTTTAGCCAGAAAGCCACTGGCCCAAAGAAAGAACTGCAACCCTCTTCCAAGCACTGCCCTCTGCTCCACCCCTTCTGAGCCTTCATAATATCATCAGCTATCTTTTGACCATCGTGGAAGATGCGTGAAGGTGACAAACAGTATCGATGGAAGTGATCAATTGTCTTATGCATTGCCATAAAAATCTCTGGAGGCCAAATTGTTTATATGATGTTTTATGTCATTTTTTTCACATTGCAGAACAGCTCAAAAATGACACCTAACTGTTGTGTAGGCCCAAAATACCTCCAGGTCAATATGTGGGTGCTATTGTCACTTACAGTGCACTGCCTGTTACTAAACTGAGAAAGTTATTTACTTTCCTCAATAAACAAAATTGCACTTCAATTAATATGTTCACACAAGCAACATTTTATGTTAATTATGATCTTCCAGTGATTTGTATTTATTTATTATTAGATCTTACATTACAATTAAGTAATATTTTATATTAAATCATTTCAGGGAAACTGGTCTGCCTAAAGTGTCTGGTGACATTTTGCCAGCACAGTTGTTGGTCTGAATGCCTATGTTTATCTGTAAACCTGAGAATTAATTCTGATATGTTATGTGAAAGCTTGGAATGGCTGTTTTTTTTAAATGTACACCCTCTTAGTCCACCGCATGCTTTCAATACTGAGCCTAAAAAACTTTGGGATTTATCTTTTAATATCTGAGTATTTTAAATCCTTTGGATTGTCTTCTCCTTTTAAGGCTGAACAGACTGTGTTGCTTTAGGCTGAGAAAGATGAGCGGGAGGTGTGTTTTAATCCGTCAATGCATCTGCTTACACTTCAGTGTTGAGTTTGTAGTGTCTTGAGGGATTTTGTGCAGAATGATGACAAGAATTGTATAGTTTTCAGCAGCATCTTAAAGAGAAATCATCACTTTTCACTTCAAAGGATCCTGAGTTCAAACAATCTGCAAACATCCTGTGTCATGCATGTGTGTCGGAGGATCACCTTCCAGGTTTATTGGAAGTGAGTGAAACCACCCCAGGGCGACAGGGGGCACTGTTGGTGACAAATAAGTCTGCCTCTTCCGGCCAGAGTCCTATAAAAGAGCAGATGTCGCAGAGAAGGGTGGAATACTTTTGTATCTGAACTGCCATCAGACTGCGGTGGGATGGTGTCCTGCCTGGGGATTTGTTCCTGCATTGCACCCTGTGTTGGCTGGGATTGGCTCAAGCAGACCCCCATGACCCTGTGTTAAGATAAACAGGTAGCGGGTTGGACAATGGCTGGCTGACTGACTGACTGCCACCAGAACAGAACTCCCAAGGAAGACCTTTTCTATTGAACTGCTACCTTTGAAAGAAAAATCACAAAGGCTGCTTTTTGTTTCTGTTTACTTACCATGAATACCATTGAGTGTACTTTTTGTTTAATACTATTTGTGATTGGTTTAAAAGGGGTGACCATGTTGGCACCCCAACATTTCCTTCACATCCACGAGTGTCCTTCCACCCATCCACACCTGTTATTTAAATGATGTACACAGACTACTTTCATAATTGAAGAATTGTAAAGGAATTTCCCATCAGACCCAAAACTTACCAAATACCAATTTTTCTCCAGTGTTTTCGATATTCTTTAACCCTGTGGTCCCTAATGGGCACTGCACATCCCCGAACTCCTGACACAAAAGGCCTGGACACAAGTTAACCAATGAATAGTGTTTTTTTATTGTGGGAATATCTTCCCTGTAAGCGTTTCACACCTCCCAACCACGCTAATTCTCTTTTTCTTCTCTCCTACTGCAAGCTTAGTCCTTCTCCTCCCAACACTGATTCACTGTGTTTAGGCGGGCAGCTCCTTTTATATAACACTCTTCCGGTGTCCCGAGACTATGGCTTAGAAATAGTTCTTAGTGAGGATGGAGCACGATCAAATAAGGCTCGCGTGTCTTCTCAGCTGCCCCCTGGTGGCATTCATGGAACCCAACAGGGCTGTGGCAAAGAACTACTGTTACCAGCATGCCCTGTGGGACTCCATAGTGGTGCCGTAATCCAGGGAGGCTGCCATTTGGTGTGATGGAGAAGACAATGCCCAGAGCAAATTATCCTCCCCTGTCCTTTCATTATACTGGCATCCCAGATGGGTAAAGGCCCTGGTAAGACTCTGGCTGTGGTGCCAGTCCCAATGTGACGGCACTCACAACTCATAACAATGCCCCTCTGATCTTGGAGCTAAAGTCATTAAGCCTCACACAGTCACCTCTCAGATGGCATCTCAACCCGCTTCTATTAGCAGATGAGAATTGTACAGAATTTATATCCAAGCAAATCAGTATCTTCCTAGAGACAAATACATCATCAGAGATTTCTACAGGAATACTTTGGGAAACTCTTAAGGCCTTCTTAAGAGGACAGATTATTTAATATCTTTCCCACAGAAATAAATTAGAAAACAAGAAAGTATCAGAGCTAAGAAGCGAAATTTCTAGAATAGATGAAGAACATGTCAGGCTTCCAAGTGAGGCTCTACAGAGGAAAAGGCAGGCTCTGCACTAAACCTCTTGACAACTAAAGAAACTGAACAACTAATTTATAAATCCAGACATCATTACTATGAACACAGAGAGAAAGCTAATAAGCTTTTAGCTCAACAAATTCACAAGCAAGAAGTCCGTAACGCAATCCCAGTAATCACCAACACGAACGGAGACAAAATCATCGACCACAGAAATATAATGCACACATTTAGAGACTACTATAAATCCTTATATTCTACTGAGTTTAAAGAAGACAACACACAATCTAATGCATTTCTGGATACATTACAGATACCACAAATAGACACTTTTAGTGCGGAGGAACTCGATAAACCTCTGCCGTTATCAGAATTACTAGATGCTATAAAGTCACTTCAAGGCGGGAAAGCAGCAGGCCCTGATGGCTACCCTGCAGAATTTTATAAGAAATTCTCCACTCAGCAAGCTCCCCTCCTATTAGCAACATTTACAGAAGCCAGAGACAATCAAGCTCTTCCTCAAACTTTTCACCAAGCATTAATTACAGTTTTTCCTAAATAAGGACTTATTACAATGTGCATCATACAGACCAATTTCACTTTTGAATAATGATGTTAAAATACTCTCAACAATCATAGCTAGAAGGATGGAGAAAGTGATCCCTTGGGTAATATCACAAGATCAAACTGGATTTATCAAGGGTCGACACTTATCTTCAAATCTTCGACGCCTGTTTAATGTAATATACTCACCAACTAAGTCAAACACCCCAGAAATATTATTATCATTGGATGCAGAAAAAGCATTTGACATGATTGAATGGAAATACCTTTTTACTACATTAGAGAAATTTGGGTTTGGCCCAAACATTGTGCATGGATCAAACTACTGTATACCAATCCAGAAGCTTCAGTTTGTATCAACATTTGTTCTGACTACTTTAAACTAGAACGAGGTACCAGACAAGGCTGCCCCTTGTCACCACTGCTGTTTGCAATTGCCATTGAACCACTGGCAATACATTGTCGAAATACTGATCCGATAAAGGGGATTAGCAGAGAAGGACTGGAACAGAAAATTTCTCTATATGCAGATGATATGGTACTGTATATATCAGACCCACAAAATTCTGTGCCTGCAGTCTTAGCAGCACTCACAGAATTTCAAAAGATCTCTGGTCTCAGAATTAATCTGAATAAAAGTGTACTCTTTCCAGTGAATTCTCAAGCATATAATATTAGATTAGACACCCTACCTTTTATCATTGCAGAACAGTTTAAATACCTGGGGTAAACATCACAAGTAAACACAAAGCTCTTTATCAACAAAATTTTGCCGTCTGCATGGAAAAAATTAAGCAAGACTTGCATAGATGGTCAACCCTTCATCTCACTCTAGCTGGAAGAATTAACACTGTTAAGATGAATATTCTTCCTAAGCTCCTTTTTTATTTCAAAACATTCCAATATACATCAATAAATCATTTTTAAGCAATTAGATTCAACAATAACCTCATTTATTTGGAACTCAAAACATCCACGTATTCAAAGAGCAACCCTGCAAAGACAAAAGGCAGAAGGCGGCATGGCTCTACCTAACTTCCAGTTTTATTACTGGGCAGCAAACATGCAAGCTATAAAAACCTGGACACAAATAGATGAACATACACAGGCCTGGTCCATAATAGAACTATATATCTAACTTTATACTCCCTGCTCTGTGCCCCAATAAATGCAAGTTATCGGCAATATACTAATAACCCAATTGTGCTTCACTCACTCAGAATATGGAACCAATGTAGAAAGCATTTTAAGATGGAGAAGCTTTTATCAGTGGCACCTCTGCAAGAGAACCACCTCTTTCAACCTTCGCAAACATATGCAGTTTTTAATATCTGGAAAAATTTGGGATTAACTTGCTTAGAGATCTTTATATAGACAACGTCTTTGCATCCTATGAACAATTACATTCCAAATTTAACATTCCAGCTACACATTTCTTTCACTATCTTCAAATTAGGAACTTTGTTAAACAGAACCTGCCGATTTTCCTCATCTTGCACCCTCATCCACGCTGGAAAAAATATTGCTCAATTTCAAGGACTTAGACACCATCTCTGCAATATATAAAATTATTTTTACAGTCCCTCCCTTTCAAAGATCCAAGAGAACACTGAGAAAAAGATCTCTCAATTAATATATCAGAAAAGGAGTGGAAAGTAGCAATGCAGAGAATTCACTCGAGCTCCATATGCGCAAAGCACAAAATTATATATCAAGCACATCTGTCTCGCCTAAAACTCTCCAAAATGTTTCCAGGGCAAGATCAAACCTGCGAACGCTGCAATCAAGTCCCAGCCTCACTGGGTCACATGTTTTGGGCCTGCTCCAAATTAATGTCATTCTGGACCAAAATTTTTAATTACCTTTCAAACAGCCTTGGACTCACAATCCATCCTAACCCATTAACAGCTATGTTTGGTGTTCTTCCAGATGAGTTTAAAGTGGAGAAGGACAAACAAACTGTGATTGCATTCACTACACTTTTGGCACGCAGACTTATTCTGATAAACTGGAAGAATCCTAACTCTCTTCTTTTAAGTCAGTGGGTAACTGATGTTTT
Source organism: Polypterus senegalus (assembly GCF_016835505.1). Taxonomy (NCBI): domain Eukaryota; kingdom Metazoa; phylum Chordata; class Cladistia; order Polypteriformes; family Polypteridae; genus Polypterus; species Polypterus senegalus. Next base: position 147,230,429 of record NC_053158.1, read on the forward strand.
ATACTATTTGAAATTGGAAAAAATCAAATACTCCGTTAGAGGATCTGTGCAGATTTTTTTCAAAACATGGCGGGATCTAATCAGTAATATTTTAGAATAAGCTCTTAAAGCACAGAGGAAGCAATTATTTCTGTATTTCTTTTTCTTCTCATTTCATCTCTATTGGCCTATCAATTTACATTATATTGCCAGAAGTATTGAGACACCCCTTCAAATCATTGAATTCAGGTGTTTCAATCACTTCCATGGCTACAGGTGTATAAAATGAAACACCTAGAAAGGGTGGGTCGCTCTCAGGAGCTCAGTGAATTCAAGCGCGGTGCCATGATAAGATGCCACCTGTGCAATAAGTCAATTCGTGAAATTTCCTCACTACAAAATATTCCACAGTCAATTGTTAGTGGTATTATAACAAACTGGAAGCAATTGGGAACAAAAGCAACTCAGCCATGAAGTGGTAGGCCACATAAAATCACAGAGCGGGGACAGCGTATGCTGAGGTGCACAGTGTGCAGAAGTCACCAACTTTCTGCAGAGTCAATAGCTACAGACCTCCAAAAGATCAAGAACAGTATGTAGAGAGCTTCATGGAATGGGTTTCCATGGCCGAGCAGCTGTATCCAAGCCTGACATCACCAAATGCAATGCAAAGGGTCTGATGCAGTTGTGTAAAGCACACTACCACTGGACTCTAGAGCAGTGAAGATGTGTCCTCTGGAGTGATGAATCACGCAAACCGATGGACGAGTCATGGTTTGGCAGTTGCCAGGAGACTGGCACTTGCCTGACTGCATTTTGGCAAATGTAAAGTTTGGTGGAGGGGGATTATGGTGTGGGGTTGTTTTTAAGAGGTTCCAGTGAAAGGAACTCTTAATGCTACAGCATACAAAGCCATTTTGGACAATTTCATGCTCCTAACTTTGTGTGAACTGTTTAAGGATGGCCCCTTCGTGCCATGACCTTTCTTGACTGCACACCAGTGCACAAAGCAAGGTCTATAAAGAAATGGATGAGTGAGTTTGGTGTGGAGGAACTTGACTGGCCTGCACAGAGCCCTGACCTCAACCTGAGAACACCTTTGGGATGAATTAGAGCGGTGACTGAGAGCCAGGCATTCTCAACCAGCTTCAGTGCCCAACCTCATAAATAAGCACCTGGAAAAATGGTCAAAAAGTTCCCATAAACACACTCCTAAACTTTGTGGAAAGTCTTCCCAGAAGAGCTGAAGCTGTTATAGCTGCAAAGGGAGGCCCAACTGCATATTAAAGCCTATGTATGTTAATGGAATGTTATTAAAGTTCATGTGTGTGTAAATGCAGGTTTCCCAATAACTTTGGCAATATAGTGTATGTGTAAATGGAGGACAGAGGGACTTAAATAAAACAATCCCTCTATTTTCCAAGCCTGACTAGTCCATTATATCATCTTGATTGGGTACAAATCAGGAATCGCTTTAGGCCTGGAGGCTAGTCAATTTCAAGGTACATTCACGTGCACACTTACTCATATAAGACAAAATAAAAGATGCCAGTAAACCTAATGTGCACATTTCTGGGATGTGCAGGAAGTAAACCAAACAGACAAAGGAAAAATATGAAACTCCATGTGAAGAGTGAAAAGGCTGGGCTTCAAATTGTCACATTTACTGTACATCCTCACTTGGAGCTGCAGGACACAAACTTGCCGTGCTGGATTCAGAACATCTTAGCCAGTTGAGCTAAAGGGAAACTCTTCTCTAATGACCAATCAGGTTTCTAACTGTGGTGAAAGCTTCTTTTGTGGTGGGCCCTCTGCACTTCAGCCTCATTACAGCCTGCACTCCTCTTGCTACATAAATTCTGGTCTCTAGTTGAGGTAGCAGTGTTAGCCACTGAGCCACCAAAGGAGGCAAAGAATCAGAAATCTCTGACATGACAAAAGAAGGACTTTTAGTTAGACATCAAACTACATTCAGCAATATAGCTTACAGGAAACAACAGACCAGACACAAACTCCTAAAAGAGGTATTGCATATATTCAGTACATAGAGGAAGGTGATCAAGTAAGAAGAGGCCACCTCTGTGTTCCTCTTGGTATCCATTTATGTACCGGCCTCAAATTACTTACATTTTTGTCTGTGAAAATAGTGCTGAATATTATCAAGTTATATATCAACTATGATATTTATTAAAAGCAGAAACTAATCAGAAATATCAAACTTGCACTTTGACACAACCCCTTTGTTTTGAACTCCTAAAATGAAAAAGAGGAAATTGTCCTTGCAAAGGATGTTAAGCAATTTGTTTTGTCTGGTTTTACGTGACACCCATTTGTTGGTCAGAGAACATCCTTGCCAAGTCATCATGCAATATTCTTTTTTCAGTTGTTATTACACTTCCAGTCCAACAGAGATGACCTCATATTGAAGGTGCTAGTTCCCTTTTATTGACTGGCAAGTTTCAAACACTTTGCATGGAAATTCTGTAATTCACTCTTGGTGACCTTTTGTGGTGTTTTGATTCTCGTGGCCAGTAGCATGTGATTGTTACTTAGTTGCTGTTTCATTTGTTTTATATTGTAAACAAATAAAAGCTAAGTGTTTAAAAAAGGGTAATTTTCCAAAAAGTTTTTACTTAGTTTTCATTTTTCCACACATTATAAAATCAGGTTTATCAGTCAACTGTTCACACTTCTGTTACCTTTACAGTACACCTACAGTTCTGTTTAATAGGACTAGGTGTTTACATCCATAATTGCATACATGAGACCTTCAGCTTAGATTCAGTGGAATTGTCAAATGAGTGATGGCACCTTTCTGGGTTATCATGTGGGTGCCCCCCTTCCTCAACATTTCGCTGATAGGCCCACGACGTCTCCAGATGGTTCAGCAGGCTCACCCCCAAGATGCCATCTACCCAGTTGAGGCCCAGCTTGAGTTCTTCCTGTTGAGCCAAAGCCACTGACTGCCCTTTTCAGCAGCTCTGGATAGGTCCTTCAATGCCTGCCAGTGAGCCTGTCCCCGCACTCCCAACTCCTTGATGTTGCGGTGGCAATAAACCCTCTGCAGTCTACCTCGACTGGTCGGACCTTAGATTTCCCAGCCGCATTGTTGCACATTGGTTGTGAGATTGGCGTATCTCAGCTTCTTGTGCTGAGATACTGTTTATTTATTTATTTGTTCTTTATTCACAGGTTTGTTTTTCAAAACTTGAAATTTGGCACACAGCTTTAATACACGTTAATTAAATCTAACTTTTTCCTTTAATTAAGCATTTCCCTCATTATTTTTGTCAGGGGTGTAAGCCACCACGCATGAAGCCATATTGTCTCTAGAGTTATTTAGTGCAATCTGGGGTCACGAGTATAATTGTTTGCCATTATGCCACCATTATAACCTGCCCGGCACTGTTTCCCTGTTATATCTGAACACACGTAAATCAAATTTTTGACATTTTCCTTTCGGTAGAGGAGACATGGGATTGGAGAAAGTGGTCAAAACCCCACAGCAGACTCAAACCTCGCACACATTGTTTTACAATTTATATTTATAGGAAAGTTTGGAAATAATGTCTGGACAAAACTGTAGAACAGAACTAGTATCAAAACAGCAAGTTGTATGAAATACTAGACTGTGATCAATCAACAGAGAAATGCTTGTGATGAGAGTATGATGGTTAGCCGATGCCAATGATACTCAGCTGTACCTGTCATTCATTCCAGCGGACAACGGCGTCTCAGCTTGTCTCACTGATACCTCATTTTGTACGATGGAACACCATTTTCAGCTTAACCTAGCAAAGATGGAGCCAGTCTGTCGATTCAATGCCTTATCACTGTAAAGTTTGTCTCTTTATCACTAACATCTATCAAGTGCACCTCTATATTTGAAAATACAGGAAGGGACTGAGACATAGTAAAAAAATAAAACACTGTAAGGCCATAAAAAGAAACAACAAAAGGCCAATACATGAGACAAAAATCAAAGCAAAATGAGATTAGAAAGACCTAAAAAATCAGGAAGTACAAAAAGGGTTTGCTTTAGGTTTGATATCTCAGTTAAAGTGGTGACCATCACACAATACGAGGTGAGACACAAAAATAACCAGATTGTTAAAAAAATATATATATTTATTGATGAATTACAGCATTCTAAACATTGACACCTTCTATATACCTCCCCTCCCGATCTCTACACCGCTCCATATGTATCTTCCATTGATTGAAACAGTGTTGGAAGTCTTCTTGCTTGAGGCGCTTCAACAGGCTTGCCGTTTCTGTCTTCCCTTCATCCATTGAAGAAAAATGTGTTCTCTTCAGGTCACTTTTGATTTTTGGGAACAAGTAAAAATCACAGGGAGCTAAATAGGGTGAATATGGAGGATGATCGTGGACAGGAATGGTTTTATCAGTCAAAAACTACTTTATGGAAAAAGCAGTATGATCATTTCGAATAATCTGATTCACCGTTTTGATGTTTTCATCCGTTCGAGATGAGCGTGAGCTCCTGGGTGTTGAGTGTCTTCCAAATTTTCTTGTCCTTCCTTGAAACGTTTGTGCCACTCAAAAACATATGTACGAGACAAACTGTTATCATCGTACACTGTTTTATCATTTCATAATTTTCTGTGGCCTTTATGTTCAATTTCACGAGACATTTGATGTTGATTCGCTGTTCGATTTTTTTCACCCGACATTATAGCGGCAACTCATGTAGAGATTGTTGTGCAAATACTGACTGGGCTATTCACAGGATATATCTAGCCGGTTGGCGGTTTGAGAGGGCGTGTTGGAGGAGATAAAGTTCTATGATTCCCATCCGGCCGACATCCAGACGGTTTTCCAGGAAAGCCCCAGGCTCAGTCCGGTTATTTTTGTGTCTCACCTTGTAGATGTCACAAGCTGTGGACAAACTAAAACAACAAACTGGTAGCACCCTGTAAGGAAACAAAATGGCTTCAGAAAAGGCATGAATTAAAATGAAAAATCAGAAATACACTTAAATAATAAGGATAGAGTAATCCAAAAAAATTCATCAAGAGTGTTATCAAAGAGCACGGACAAAATTAAAAAATAAATAATTCATGAAGCAGCTCATAACATCAAGTCATGACCTTTACTGACCACACTGCAACTGTCTCTTGTTCCTGCAGATTTATTCTGTATAACATCTGTAAGATCAGGCCATATCTATGCAGCGTAACATCTGCTCAAGCCATTAGTCTTGTCAGTTCCGGACTACAGTGGCACATCTTGTACTTAATCAGCCATGATGGGTTCATTTTAACTCCTCTTTTTAGGCCACCCCATTGGCTCTCTGTAAAAGCATACATTAAATTCAAATCCTTGATGCTTTCCCAAAGGGCAGGCAATTGGTCAGCACCTATGTATATGGAGACACTCATGAGGTCCTATGGTTCTTCACACCCACTCGGGTCTGCTAGTGACTGGCATCAAATCTCAATCCTGAGCCTTTTCATGTTTAGCTTCTAGTTGGTGGAACAAGCTGCCCGCCACCATCCTAAATGATGACTTCCTTAGATGTTTAGAAAGCATTTGAAGATCCTCTTGTTTTGCGAATCTCTTTCTATGTAAGAATTGCTTTCACGTGAGGTTCTTAAGAGCTAAGATAAGAGTAACTAGTCTTGTGTTATTCTGTTTGATTGAAAGCTCTTCCGTGAATTTTGTAACTTTGTCCTGTAGCACTTGTTTTAAAACAGTCCCAAGGCTGGTGTTTACTCGATTATATTGACTACGTTAGTGAGTCGCTTTGAATGAAAGTATCCCTTAAGTGAATACATGTAAATGTAAATGTTAGAAGCCTTGCCTTTCAACCAAGAAATCCAAATGTTATTGCTGTCCAGTACATTTGACTTTATTCTTTAAAAAAGCATTTCCCTCACAACGTTTGTCATGGACCCAAGCAACCCTTGTTATGATTCTGTGTTTATATTTTATTTTTTCCTTGAACTTAAAAATGTAATTTCTGTGTCCTTATGTATTTTTTTTCCTGGGGTTGTGAAGTATGTAAATTCCAGTTTTACATCTTTAAATTGGTTTTGATTAGCCTGATTGGTCTTTTCACTTTGTTTTAATTTATCGCAATGCTCTTTTTGTTTTTCCTGGCGGTTTGCATGTAATATAAATATTTCAGTGATTGCCATATTTGTAATCCCTTGGTGGATAGAACTCCGTTAAAAAGAAGACTTAGTGTTAGCCAGCGTTAAAAATTTCGAGCCAGGTTTCATTTTGGTTTTGACCTTTCTTCCGTCCATGACTTGAATTTCTTTTGGCCTTTAGAAAGAAAGACATTTTAATATTGTAGCCATGGCAGGTTCTGTTCTCCTTGCTCCTTTGATTATTAATTGGCCTAGCACTCCATTTAGCATTTCCCAGCCATATTTTCCATTTTGCTCATGATGACTTTTGGTCTTTTGGTGCTCTTGACAACCCTGGGTATGGATGTTTTATCTTTGGAGATATTTATTGCAATTTGGGGTCCATTACACTAAATGTTAAAATCATACATATAGAATATGGTATACTTAGGTGATTTCCAATGCTAGCAATAGTTATGTAGTAAATGTAACAGTTTCTAATTACACTTTACCTTTCCACCTTTCCACTTTCTCATCTGGTTAACACCAGGTAACTCATCTAGTCAGCCTTAAATAAAAAGCAATTTCAATTTGCTGCATTATTCATATGACTTTTGTTTTGTTGCATTAGTAGCCACATATGCCAGACCTGAAATTGCAGAAGTGGGTACTAAAGATGACAAAGACTCAAAAGACAAACAGAACCCTAGCACTTGACAAACCATCATTTGTGGGTTTCACCTTTTCGTAACGCTACGTCCACTGGTTTTCGTTTTATCTGTGAAACTGGATTAAGATCTCTGGATCTTAATTGATAATGTAGTTTGTGCACTTATCTTATAGAGTCAGAGTTTCTGAATCATTTTTCTAAGAAATCATTTTTTTTACAGTACATAAATACATTTTTTCTTCTTGAGTCAAATATCAGTGCCACCCACAAAGAAGCAGCTCATTCATTTTCAATAGCAGCTCCGTATGGATAGAGGGGTTATTCACCTGTTTAATATATTTTATTTTGGTAGGTCGGAAAACATTTTGTTTTTGGTATTTTTTGGGAGGAGTACTAGAGGAGTGCTGGGTAATTCATAACAATCATACTAATCCCTAACATTCTACTCAGTTTCTTTCAGAGACTATCGGACTTATTAGGCTGACTCTTCTATTCCATGTAGGCCCTTACTGAAGCCCCAATTCACACGTTCATGTTGCTCATAATATTTTCCTTAAAGTCCATTTAAAGTTTCACTAAATAAGTGAACACACAGACTGAGTGTAATTGCCTTCCTTTTTGTCCACTTTTTGTGTCTATGTAGGCAGAGCCAGGATTGCTTTATTTACTTCAGCCTGGAGGCGTAGTAACAGGCACAGGTGGTGGTGGGGTCTGCTGTCTGTTACTGCCAGCTGGTGAGGATAACATAATCATTTTTGATGTTTGTCTTGATAATGCCTTTATTTTAATTCTTAATCTGCATAATCTGTCGTTGTTGTCATTGTAAATATAGGATTTGCTTTTGGAAGTGGAGTCAGGCATTTTAACAACATACTGTAGCTAGTCCATTGAAGCTGATTCTGAAAGATGGTGGTGTCTCTTTAATGAAATCATGTGGACAGACATCAAGACTGTTAGCAGGATCATTGCACAATAATTGTTTTACCATGTTACAACTTTGAAATAAAAAATGAACCACTTTTCAAACTCATTTTTTTCTCTATTACCTGGTTTTCTATTCTCTTGTTCCATTATCATTAAATACCCCACAAAGGTCTTGTCCCTGTTTGTTCAAAGTTTGGAACCTTCTTCTTTTGCAGCATGATCGTGATGATTTCACAAACCACACAGTTTGTGTGGTCACAAAATGACAACATCCATGCATTGTGAAAATTGCCAGAACATCTTGCCAAATAAAAATCTTTAGTATTAAAATGAATTTATTTAAGAATTCAATAGCACAAAATTCAAGATTTCCAAAATCAAAATTCAAAGATGCAAAGCAATGCAAAGGAAAGAAAACAAGGGTTAAAAAAATAAAGAAAGAGCTACTAAATGAATTAGTAAGAAAAGGTCAACATATCCAAAATTCACAAAAAGTCATAAATCAGCAATGTTCAAAAACTGCTCCACCCACAGAAAGCAGAGGTATGAAAGAAAACGACTGCTTAGTCAAATCAGTGCTAAAGGCAGTAGTCAAAATGGGGCACTCAGGCAACTGCTGGTTTAGTCAAGGAAACTCCAAAGAGAACTGGGGTGAGGGAAATGGGGTCAAAATAATTCAGTTAGCACCACACACACACACGTGCATAAGGGGCCGTTTCAGGGTTTCTATATTAATTGTAATTTCACTCCAAACCAAGGGTTGGAGCTATCGCTCACATCTTTCACTCAGAGTGTCCTCAGATTCAGTGGCTGCAGGCTGGATGATCGCAGATGTCACTTCTGCTCATCCTCCACAAGTCCGACCTCTCCTGCCTTACTTAAACTGAAGCTCCTCTTTTAGTAGGCAGTTGTAACGTTAACACATCTGAACAAGATGTTTTCATCAGACCAGTGTACTTGCACTAGTTTATTTTTTGGCACAACATCTGCCATTATTCACGGTTCACCCCGTGGTGCCCCATCCATTCTTCTCTTACAGGAGACAAAATGTAAACTAGCATCAGACAAGGGGAAGTGCTATGATTTGGGTTTGTTTTAAATTTTTGTTTTTAGTTTTGATATGATTAATTAATATTTGTTTAGTTTTGATATATGTATATTCAGGAGTCTGTTCATGTTTTTCCTATTAGGATTTATTGACTTTATTTGAATTGTTTTTGCATCTTTTTCAAAGCCATTTTGGTTATCACTGACACTGCCATTTGCTGCTGTTGCTTAGGAAATGTGCATTATACATCAACTATCTGTCAGTTGTAGATGTCACATGGGCTGGATGGACATCCCAGCCAGAAGAGGGGATGGTTCCTTACCCGAACGGGAGGCTCCTAACAGGCAGAAAGGCATCCCGGCCGAGGACGAGAAAGAGATCAGACTCAGAAAGAAGGACCAGAAGGGATGGACAGACAGACCCCCAGAAAGAGAAGTCGTCACTGGAGGCTAGATGGCAGCAATGCCCAGTTGGAAGCCTGCAGGGTGTGCTGGGAGATGTAGTCCCGGTCACTGGGTGCCGCAAGAGGATACTGTAGGGAGACAAGCTCCTAATTCTAATGGACTTTCATATGACCCGGAGGTGCTTCCATCGGGCAGTGGCCCTGACACCGGCAGTACTCCTGGCTCCTTAATAAATGGGTCCATACTCCCTTATCCAGGCAAGTCGGAGCTGGGAGGGCGAAAGGCAATACTCAACTGGAGGAGGAGGAGGAGGGCAGTGCAGTGGTAAGAGTTGGAAAGAGAGAGATTATTGTGTATTGTGGAGAGAGAAACTTGTGCTTGTGCTACTTTGTACTATTGTTGAAGGAATTTGGATGAATAAACCATCCATCATTTAGACCTGGGACTCTTTGTGTGTTCGCGTTGGGGTTTTGGGCTGTTAACACCCTGGTTTCCATATCCTAACATCACGTCATGGAGTTTACAGAGCAAAATACAAAGAGCTGCATGCATTTGTTCAGTTGATGTTGCTGGCAAACTAGTTTAGTGCATTTGAATTTTTTGACTATGATTTTGGATTCTGATATTTGATTGATTGATTGGCTCTTTATTTGTCAAATACATAATTATACAAGTACAACATGTAGGGAAATGTGCTCTGAATCAGCCATAAGACTGCAATAAAATCTACAAATAGATTAAATTAAAATAATAAAAGAAATTTTAAAAGGTAGAACTATGGTGATACAACATATAAAAGGAAAAATATATTCCAAGTAAGCATTACAATTATAAATAAAAGCTGAGTAATGTGCAAATGTAATAAAATAGAGTATCTATATACTATATATAAATATATATACAGTATATTATAATAATATATATATAAATATCTGGGAGTGCAGCTGGATGACAAATTGGACTGGACTGCCAATACTGATGCTCTGTGTAACAAAGGTCAGAGCCGACTATACTTTTTTTAGAAGGTTGGCATCCTTCAACATCTGCAATAAGATGCTGCAGATGTTCTACCAGATGGTTGTGGCGAGCGCCCTCTTCTACACGGTGGTGTGCTGGAGAGGCAGCATAAAGATGAAAGACGCCTCACGCCTGGACAAACTTGTTAAGATGGCAGGCTCTATTGTAGGAGTAAAGTTGGACAGTTTAACATCTGTGGCAGAGCGACGGGCACTAAGCAAACTCCTGTCAATCATGAAGAATCCACTGCATCCACTGAACAGGATCATCACCAGACAGAGGAGCAGCTCCAGTGACAGACTGAGGAGATCATTCCTACCCCACACTATGCGACTCTTCAATTTCATCCGGGGGAGTAAATGCTAACATTATACAAAGTTATTGTCTGTGTTATTTACATGCATTTTTATTACTCTTCAATTTAATATTGTTTTTTGTATCAGTATACTGCTGCTGGATTATGTGAATTTCCCTTTGGGATTAATAAAATATCTATCTATCTATCTATCTATCTATCTATCTATCTATCTATCTATCTATCTATCTATCTATCTATCTATCTATCTATCTATCTATCTACTGTAAAATACAGTGAGCGAGTTTGCTGGTTATTGTAAGTAGACTTAAATGACATGGTGGCAGATGAGATACAATAAGATTAGAGAGTTTAGTTTATGTTATAATAAACAGTTGTAATAAATTTGTGGTGGCATGTCAAGGTTATAAAGTCATCTGGACTTTGGAGAGAAGCTCATCCTGAACCTGTCTGTTTCGGCCATACTACTCCTAAAGCTTTTGCCAGATTTCAGCAGGTCAAAGAAATAGTTGCTGGGATGAGATGAATCACTGATGATCCTAGTTGCTCTGGTCCATCAGATCTGGGTCAGTGTTCTGTCACCCGGATCACTCTGTAGTTCCTTAATGTCCAATGCACAGCTGTTCCCAAACCAGGAGGTGATATTCTCTGATATTGACTGATATCAGGAGGTGATATTGTCTCTTTCTCTCTTTCTTTCCTAGGTGACGAAGCGGAAGTGAGATGAATCGCGTTGCTGTCGTCGTCGAAGAACTCCAGGCACTTGGCAAACAGATTCAGAAACTCCTGTCCAGACGAAGATACCTCAGAGACTTGAAGGCTCGGCTGCTGGACAAACCACACTCAACAACTGAAGTCGACGTAACATCAACCCCATCTCGTGCCGCTCAATTCCAAGGGCAAGTAAGCTTCACCCCCGCGCCTCGTAGGAGCAACAACAAAGCAGATGAAGACCTCGACGGGTTTCAGCTTTGCAGGCGGGGTTTCAAGGCTAGAACACCTCCATCGGCACAGGCGAGCATCCCAATCCAGAACCGATTCGACCCTACATTAACTATTCATAGTGGCTCCAAAATCCGTACTGACCCCTACTCTCTCTTCTGTTTCTTTTTCCGGTTTCTTTGTGGTGGCGGCCACCCACACCACCACCTACTCAAAGCATCATGATGCACCAACATTGATGGACTGAAAGCCAGAAGTCTACGTGACCATCATCATCAAGTCCTTCCATGAGAACCCTAAATACAAAGAGGACTGTTTGATTTATGTTAGGTAGATTGCCCAGAGGGGACTGGGTGGTCTCTTGGTCTGGAATCCCTACAGATTTTATTTTTTTTCTCCAGCCTTTTGAGTTTTTTTTTGTTTTTTCTGTCCACCTTGGCCATCGGACCGTACTTATTCTATGTTAATTAATGTTGACTTATGTTTATTTTTTATTGTGTCTTCTATTTTTCTATTCTTCGTTTTGTAAAGCACTTTGAGCTACACTTTTTTGTATGAAAATGTGCTATATAAATAAATGTTGATTGATTGATTCTGAGTTAAGACACTTTCTATAGCACCAGACTTAAAAGGCCTTAGGATCGCTGAAGAGATGCAAAACTTCCTCACCTGACTCAGATGATGAAGATGCTGCCTCGCCTTTTTGGCCTGGGCTTGAAAACAGTATGTTCAGTTATTTGATGTATGCTTTTTTGACTTTCAGTTACAAATTCTGACCCATTTTCTGATTATTATCTTTATCTTCTGTCCTTACCTAAATAATTCCTGTTGTTCTTGCAGTCAGGCAGAACTAGAAAGGATCAATCACAAAAATAATAAAAAATGAAAAGAACATCAAAAGCAAACTTCAACCCTGAGACCATAATTTTAATCTCATAATGTGCTGGTGCCCATTGGTAAACACAGTCACAAAATAATGAGGTAGAGGTTAAAAAATTGAAACTATGGAAAATTAAAATTAACAGTTTGGTGTAGCCAAACAAAATGTTAAAGGATTAATTATATAACTTTCTTGATAAACATCAGAGGTCAGATTTATAAAACCGGTATACACACAAAAAGAGGCTCAAAATGTGTGCTTACAAATTTCCATGCAAAAGTCAAGATTTACAAAAGAAAACTTGACTTGAGGACTTGTGTATACTTAAGACAATTCTGACATATGTGTACAGGCAGTCCCCAGGTTACGTACGAGACAGGGACTGTAGGTTTGTACTTAAGTTGAATCTGTATGTAAGTCGGAACAGGTACATAAATTTAATAAATGCTATTGTTCACCGACTGTAACTAAGTGCTCTGCCAATGAATGATGGAGTTTCACCCCTCTCTGACCTTTTTATTATTTCTACTTTATTTTCAATGGTGATGATTTTTCTCTTCTTTACTGTATCACCAGCACTTGCATCAGATTTGTGTTTCAGAGACATTATTGAAGGGTGAAGACAAAAGGTTAAGAGGAGCTTTTCTGCACAGCACTGTACAAGCTATCACAGTAGGATGGCACCCCTCGTCAGCATGTCTGGTGTACTGATGAGAGACAACTTCCTGCTATGTACGTAACAGTACAAGCAGGCTTGCTATTGAGAATGAATGGGGGCATCAAGGGGCGATCCACCACACAGTCACCTCCACTTGCATACAGTATGCTGCCTGCAGCATCATCCCACCGAGAGCAAGCAGGGTGCAGCCAAAGGCGGGTAGTGAATCGCCCACCACCACCCCCATTCAACAGGCAGCCACCCGAGGCACTACAATGCTGCTCCCTGCCACCCCATTCACCCTGAATGGCCTCCATTCAGCACAACCAGGTCACTGCTTACAGGATCACCAGCCGCCCACTGAGAACAAACGGGGCAGCCATTCAAGGGACACTGCAAGGCTGTGTGGTGGGCGAGCAGAGAAACACCCCCTTCTGCCCCACCTAGCCTCTGTCCAGTCAGGAGCAGTAGCTGCGGCGGCATGGTGGGCAGGCAGGGAACCACCCCATCAAGCCTTAGTCCTACACACGAGAGCTTGCCACACATCCAGCCATCCCCTGAGAATGAATGGGGTGAGGCCCCCACCACGCTATTCATCAACTGGAGCCGCCCGAGGAACACTACACTGTGCGAGCAGCGAAACCGCCCCCCTCCAGCCACCCCTTGCAGCGTCCCCAGGCCAGAGATGATGGAGCGGCAGTTACTGAAGAGCCTGCATCGCGTCCCCCAGACAGATGAAGGAGTGGCTGCGGCCCCGTTCGCAAGTCGTATGTTGGATGTCCGTAACTCGGGGACTACCAGTACACATCGTTTCGTAGAAAGCAGGAAACAATGACTCCCTTTGTCAAGGAGGGAAATGCAGCTAAACAAGCTACCGAGCGATTACCGAGCTATTATCATAATGTGTAATACTAAGAACTTTTTTGTTTTTTCATCAGTTTAGACTACCTGTTATCCTTTCTCAGGATGAGAAACCAAAGTGCAGTAAAAACACAGATATGATTCATTTGCTTTGTAAAGAAATCTAGAAATCTCATGTCCTACAGCCTAATAGTCCCACCTAACATGGCTTGTTTGGCCCTGCTTGAAACGATGTAAATAGTCAAATAGAAAGGGAGTGAGCATGTAGGCACCAAAAGGATTTTTTTCTGCCCATGATGATGACTGGCTTATCCCAAGATGACTGACTTTATATTCCCAAATGCCATTTGACTTTCCTAATGTAATCAGAGCAATTGACAGCACCTATAAGAATAAGGGCCCCGGTGAGAATAAAACTACTATTGTTAACTGTTAGCAGCTACATTCTATTAACACACAGGACATCTGTGATGCCAAGATGAGGCCGACGAACATTGTGGTTCAGTGGCCTGGGTCAAACCGTGATATATTTATTTCGAGACAAAGTAGCATTGGCAGATGACATATTTATTATATTGCTGTACGTGATATCTGGCTTATTGGTAAGGTGAATGGCTGAACCCTCAATGTTTCATTTGGCCTTTACCAGTGGTCCCCAAACAGTCCTGGGGACCCACTGTGGCTGCAACTAACTTTTGTTTTTAATTTTGACTCCTAGCCCAATTAAGTGAGCTATAGTTTCCCAGTTTCTGTGCTTTGGGGTGAATTAATAAATTGGCAAACTAAGATTGGTAATTTTTTATTATATTGTACTAAGTAGTTATAGGGAAATAATGTCATTATATTATCCTTTTTAACAAAATTTTCATCCTGATTATTATTCTGCTTTTCCAACTGCTCTGATTATGTAATCAATAATTTACAAAATAGTTGGTTTGCCGCTTAAGCAGCTGTACCCTTTCATTGCTAAGTGTTGCTTACCCGGGTGTCTCTGCTTGTTTTTAAGTGTCATTTTTAGGATACAAACTACACAAAAAATGGCAACATAATAGGAAAAAAACAAGTTAATCATTTAAAGCTGTACCAAAAAAAATATTTCTAAATGTCTTATAAATGTAAATTTTTTGAATGCAGAATAAGAGAAAAAAGGACCATCTAATTAAATTCTTATTCACTAATTGTGACTCACTTATTCACTAAATTGTGTACAAATGTGTGTAAACCTATTTTCATAAATCAGGTTTATTTTTTGAGTATTCATTTTCCTCCTTTTTTGCCGTACGCATAGTTTAATGGTCAAATCGATGCAAAGTTTTATAAATGAGACCCCAGGGCTTTATGGACTCAGAACTCTTAACTTCAGTCCTACACCACAAAACCAAAACCTTGAATCTTGTCCCAAGATTTCCATAGGATTTCCACTGGAATGCAGACCTTTAAATAAAGGCATGCTGTTTGTATAAACTACATCAATCCACTCTTAAAACAGCTGAAGAATTTTTAGATGTGGTGATACCCTCGCTATCCTCTGATTATTCTAGACAGTAGTGAGGTTGCACGATGACTGCTAGATAGATAGATAGATAGATAGATAGATAGATAGATAGATAGATAGATAGATAGATAGATAGATAGATAGATAGATAGATAGATAGATACTTTATTAATCCCAAGGTACACTGAAACATCAGTGGTGTGCAGCCATAGAATATCTGGTCACCTAACAATAAGGATGAAACTTTGTGACCAAGTCTTTCAAACCTGGAAGAAGATGTTGCAGCAAGCTCAAGTTGGCCACAAATTGCTAGGGACTGGCCGAAAAACCTGTTTTCTAGTGGATTTATTGTCAAATAACTCTAAAGGACCTATTTCTGGGTGACATTAAACAGATGTAGTGGAAGGCCCACTAGCCCATAGATCAGAGCAAGATCCTATGGTTGCCTGAACAACATTTTAGCATTTTTCCAGCATTGAGGAAAAAGCAGCACATGTCTCACTCAAGGAGACAGCTGAGGCACTACTCTGCTAAGAGTGTTAACAATTGAAGCTCACAATGACAATGGTTAAACAGATCTCAGCCAGTGATCAGTCACTGAGTTTCAGTTATTATTTATTGAGTTTCGATAATTAATAAGCTAATAGATAC
Organism: Polypterus senegalus; assembly: GCF_016835505.1. Lineage (NCBI taxonomy): Eukaryota > Metazoa > Chordata > Cladistia > Polypteriformes > Polypteridae > Polypterus > Polypterus senegalus. Next base: position 147,246,369 of record NC_053158.1, read on the forward strand.
CACATTTACCTACAAGCCTAAGCACTGTCCAACTGTGAACGCTGGTGAAGGAATTATTCCATTCCTTATGGTGGACATTGAATTCATTGAATTTAGCAGTCTGGACATTACCGTCATCACATGGGACCAGCCCTTTAAAAATACAGGGTATGTGTTCAACAGTTGTCTTGTTTAAATTATTTGCTAATTTCCTTTGCATAGTGGAAACCTCATTTGAGTAGCCAAACTAGAGAAGGATATGAGTCAGATTGTTTGTCACATAAGGTGCAAGAATCATCTGAGAGTGAGTGCAGATGACCTGACCTGGTGTTATATTTCAAGTCTGAGTTGTACAGAGTGAAGAGAAAAGGAGACAGGACTGTTCCTTGTGGTGTTCCAGTGTTTCTCAAATTTTTATCAGAGACACTGTCCTTGAGTCTCACAAACTGCAGTCTGCCCAATAGATAGTCCATTATCCAGGGCCCCATAGGCTCATCCACCTGATTATCTCTGAGTTTGTCCCTTAACAGGAATTGCTGAATGGTATTCAAAGCTAGGTCTAACAAGTTAGATCTAGCACAATTGCAACCGAATGTCACAGTTTCCATTTGAACTTTGTAATGGCAAGACACTAACTTTTGAGAGATTTTCAGTTGGTTGTGGTTCTACATATTTGAAGTATTTTTGTGAAAAATAAATGTTATCCAAAAATGGCTAACGAAAGGAAACTAACTGAAGGTGCAATATTCACTTTTGTGATACCACACTGATTTTTCATTCTTATTTGAGATGCACACTACCCTGTATTTACATGTGTAACCCAGGAATATTTCCACATTTGTCACTTTAGCCCTGAAGATAGTTTATGAAATACTGGTATGTGTCATCCATCTATAGATTGCCTGCAATGAGTTAACTCATATTTAGCAATCAAACTGTAAAGGCAGCAAATACAAGTAAAGTAACAGAAATGAACAAAGGCAAGGAAAAATACAAAAAGATAAAGACAAAGATGAAATACAAATAAAAAACAGAAACTGCACACTGATACAAAAGCAAATGGGCAACATTCAAGAGCTGCTTGTGTGATGTTCTCTCCTTTAATTTCTTAACCATCTCCTATCACATGACTGCTGCATAGTTATTGTTGCATAGCAACATGTAAAGTAGACAGGGTTACAAGCTTGTTAATACATGAAAGGTGTGCCCAATGGTGGAGTGTACGGCAATACCTGAGAATATGCAGTAAACTTCCCGACTTACATGTCTAAATCTCTCTGAAAAGCTGGAAATCTTTGCTCAGATTAGATATGGCTGGCTAGAAGAGTCCAGAAGGCCAATCCAGGTCAGTGCAATGCACAGTCTGAGAGGAGACTGAGACAAAATGTAGTTTTTAAGGTGAATACCAGACACCAAGAAATCTAAACCCAGTGAATAACTTGCAAATGGTCAACTTTTTCATTTTTCATTTTTATTACTATTTAATTTAATATTGTTTTTTTTTTGTATCAGTATACTACTGCTGGATTACGTAAATTTCCCCTTGGGATTAATAAAGTATCTATCTATCTATCTATCTATCTATCTATCTATCTATCTATCTATCTAACTTATCAATGAAACTCTGATTGACATTTTTTTCTCAGTAACTTATTAGTATTTCATTTTTGGTATTTCTGTTTTGTGTAGATATATTATTATTTTTATGTCAGTTTTGATTTTTTATCATTCTTGTAGTGATATATGCATGCAAAATGTGTGACCTCATTAAAAAAAGGATGGAAGCATGTACAGCAGTTTAATTCAATGAACTTTAATAAACTGTAAGGAAAGACATTTATGAGAGATTTAGTACTTGAACAACAAACCAAAATATTTAATTAATTAGGATATGAATTTTTGGTTTTGACTCATGTTTCAGGTTTCTCGTTTTCGTCCTGATATTCTCCAGGTAACAAGACAAAAAAGTCATAGCAACTTCTGTTTTCAAGTCTATTATAATTCTCCTGCTTACTCCTGAAAGAAACACCTTGAAAACTTCCGGCTGCTTTAACATGTATTCCCCTTGGACCCCTTGTTCAGTCCTTTTGAGCTAGTTATGGTTATACCAGAAAAAGTTTTTATCTGAAAATGCTCTTTAAAACTGATAAAATCATGATATTTTCTTTTTACTGAAATATTTCTAATGACTACAGTGCACCATACTGATCTAAAAAAATGCATGTTCATTGTAAATTGTTAGAATTTTATAAGCCACTTTTTAATAAGCATTTAAGACCGCCAGACCAGGCTTAATCCACATGGTATTAGAGATTAGTGTGTAAAATAAACAATATTTCTTTCTCATTTGCTGTTGCTAAATTTGAAGCAAAATTTACAATACTGGAATAAGCTCAAAAAACACAGAACGTTGGCTAGGAGCCCAATAACACTAAACTGTCTAAAGACAAAGTAAATTCCCCTTTCACAAACTAGAAACCAATACCACTGGCTTGACTTCACACCACAGAAAGCGATCCCAAACCAAATGTCATGAAAAGGCCACAAACAAACAACAAAAGGGCATCATTACTGAAGAGACCACAGAGGGACAGAAACGATCACATGCTTCAAGGTAACTCTGACTGTGCAGAATAATCTGACTTAACAACTAGAAGCAAGGGTTTGGTTATCTTGCTTTTATTTTGTTTGTTTAGTGTTCAGAATGCCAACAGCATTTGAAAAGACAGAACAATTGTGTAAATTCCCTGCACAGCTAGTGCCTAAGAACATTTATACAATCTAGTAGTGCTTGTCTGATGTGGTTACATCTTTCAGCATAAAGATTAGGAATATTTACAGCATATGGAAAGGAACCGTAGACCACCTATTGTAGGCCTTTCAATCATAGCAGAATTGAATTGTAACTCATCATAATGATTTATGGTCACATGGACTGACTGCTTCAGAACTCTTCACATAAATTCATTATGATGAGTTTAAAAGAAATGATGAGACTGATCAACAGACTGTAGTCATTGTACGAGACAGCAGTGGAAGTCAGCTAGAGGGAAGTCCTTGGCTTAAACTCTGGATTTACTAGTCAGACAAATTCTCCAACTTTATTTATTCCCATGAGTTTTGTGACATAACTTGCGAAAATAAGATCATGAGTACAAGTGTCAGAATTTTAAGTCCTTAGTCTGTGTGAAAAGGAGAGTCTTTTGTAATAAAGAAGGACCTCATCAAGACAAACAGGTGCCATTTACCATTATTTAGACAACTAGGAGGAAACAGACATATATGTAAAGGGTACACTGAGCAAGTCTCAGCTGATCTGGATGTGTCTGGGCATCCTCAACATGGATTTGCAGACTGCTAGTGATCCTGGTGATCCAGCTGCTGCTGCTGGGGAGAGGAAATCTGCCCTTATTAACAATAAAACTCTCAATTAAAGAAACAGACAGAGAAGTTAAATGAACTCAAGGACAATGAGTGGCCTTCAAGTCAACTTAAACAATGACCAATATGCTGTGCTAGCCTACCGCGGGGTCATTTTAGTACAAAGAACATTTTGAAGTTTTAAATACAGTGTGTCCCTAATGTGTTTCTTTCCTAATGTTCCACTATTTTGTTTCAATGGCATAAACACAAAGCTATCATACAATTTCTATGTGAATTGTTTAAGCTTAGGTTATGCTACGGAAATACATGGGCAGGCATATTTTTAATTAGAACTAGAGAAGCATAAAAGGAATAAATTCCTGTTCTTTTAATAATGTGGTTTTATTTTGGTTGCTGAAACCACATGCACAATTGTTCAGCTCATCCTACTGTTGATATACGGCCTTATAATTACAGGGTGTCTGACAGTGCTCATTAGGAGGATCAAAAGCCGACAATGTCATTTATAGCAAAAAGCAAAACTGTTAAAAGACCCAAGGAGCAAGCAGTTATGGGAGAGTTGTTCTGCATATTTCTTTTTTAACCTACATTGCCATACCTGTTAAATTTAGTAAAAACTTACTCCTCATAAGTCTGTATAGCAATACCCAGCCATTTCCCTACATGCTTATTCTAGCGCAGGGTTGTCTATGAACTAAAGTTCAGTTTCATACACATAAATTCTAAAAACTGCTTAATCCAATTCAGGATTTGTGGGGACACAGCCAATCCTAGGGTCGAAACCAGCTCTGAACAGGATATCAGTGTTTTGAGGATACAATGCATACATTACTCTTCTTCTTTAGTTATCTGTCATACTTCTTTCACCAGTTCCTTCATTTCTGGGTATGATATATAAATAAAAAGCATTCATCCATCCATCCATTGTCTAACCCGCTGAATCCGAATACAGGGTCATCTGCTGGAGCCAATCCCAGCCAACACAGGGCACAAGGCAGGAACCAATCCTGGGCAGGGTGCCAACCCACCGCAGGACACACATAGGGCCAATTTAGAATCAAAACCTAACCTGCTTTGGATGTGGGAGGAAACATTTAAAACCCACAAAAAAAAAAAAAAAAACTATAAAAATAAACTGCTTTGAAATGCAGTAAACCATAGTGGGCCAATTTGAAGCCACTAATTAACTTAACATGCATATCTCTGAGGAATGTAAGAGAAACTTTCACTCACACACAGGGAGAACATGCCAGATCCACACAGACAATAATCACGTATCACATTTGAACCCAGGATGTTGGATCCACAAAGTAGCTGAGCCAATCATTGCACCACCATGCCAGATCAAGCTTCTACTGTATATACATAAAGCTGTAGCAAAGGCATAACATTTAAATCAGTAAAGCCTGTATTCCTCTTTTGCCTTCTGAATCTAAAGTGTCTTCTCCTTTTGGAAGGGCGAAAACTATTTTATCGTTACATTTTAAAAAAGAAGCTTTTTTAGTGTTCTTCAAACAGTAATGAGATTCTGAGAACTCCAAATATATGTGACTTTATCTTCGCTAAATGTGCTGAGAATCCTGGTGATATTTTTACACAAATAATTTGCACAAACTCAACAATAAAGATTAGTTTTCGCCAGGCTTGAAAAGAAATGAAAATAAAGATTTATTACTGAGCATGAAACAGAAAAAAACAGTGTAGTTCCTTAGTTTGTCACAAGCAGTTGTTGACTGTTGTAAGGCTTTATTATCAGGAAGCTGCTGGAAGTGGCAAGGATGGTAATGAAAACTACACCTAATCAGATCACTCTCATTCCCAGATATGATTCCAACTAGTTTTAATGTTCCTAGTTTCATTTAAAAGACTACCTGCTTTCCTTACATATAAGTTGGGTTATTTTAAAATAAAACGGTTTTCAGTTCACATTATAAAGAGAAATTCAGTCATCCAGAGGAATGTTTCCCCAACGATTTTTTGGAACACTCTGTGGTCTTCCGAGGAACCAGAGGGAAGCAACAGAGAGTTACAGTCATGTTCCATGCTTTCTCACCTGGTTTTGTCACACTAAAATGTTGGGGCTGATTGAAAAGGCAATGGCATCTGTGTGGTCCTTATGGTGAGCTGCACTCCTTTTAAGAGGTTCTTGATGAAGTGCTTCTCGAGAGGCTAGATCAAGAAACAGAAGTACTCGCAAGATATCTCTTGAAAGGTCCTCTTGCCCTTCTGTCAGACAAGCTTTGAGTTGGAAGCAATTTAGAGGCAAGAAGATGGAGGAGGAAGAAGTGGAGAATATGCCAGTGTTATATGTGACAGGAGAAAGTGGAGGTGGAAGATTGGCTCTTCCCTTTGCTGTGAAGCTGGATATGATCTTAGGTTTTGTGGCTTCCCCTAACAGCAGTTCCACAGCATGATTTTGGATAATAGCAGACCTATTAAAGCAAATGCTTAACTTCATGAGACGATTGATGCATATGTGATCAGATAGAATGTGATAGTTCTAGGCCAGGGTACTTGACCTTTTTCCTTGGCATGCCACCTTCAGGATGTGAAATGTTTTGCGCCACCATTTTTCAGACTTAAATTGTAACTCTTACTAGGCACAACTAAAAGTGATGTTTCTCTAATCCCCACTCCTTAATATTGCATTTGGGAATTTTAACTAGAGATTATTATGTGGGTCCATGTTTCTTAATTTTCCATCCATACACCAAATGCTTTTTTACTGTTTTAAATTATTAAAAATAATCCATTAATACAGCTGTTCTCAACCTGTGGTATGTGAACCACTAGTGATACATTATGAATTACTGGGTGGTACGAAAGGGAAAATGCAAGAAAAATCCCAACAGAGAGAGAGAGAGAGAGAGAGAGAGAGTAACTGTGGAAAAGAAGGAGGAAGAAAATGTCATGATTACAGTTACACTTCAAGGAGCACTTCAAGGGCTTGAATTTTGGTGAAGGATTTCAGGTGCCAATTATTTAAAAATTTGATGTGGTTTGGCTTAATAAAGTTGGAAAATTCCACTATGCTTTCATGCCAAAAATAGGCTTTTATTGTTGCCTCCTTTATGCTGTTATAGCATTAGTTGTGAGATAAAAACACGATTCGTGCATTCTTTGAAAATTGTGAATGTTCAATCAAGTGTCAAGTGACGGGATTTTTCATTTTTAAATACAGCATCATACACTGCCACAATAAATGAATGGAAGCTTTACATTTATCCTGTGATCGTTATAAACATGGCTACAGTTGTCCACTTTGTGGTACTCAGGTCTCACCTCCAAACATCATCGATGGTCTTACCACTGTCTTAAAAATCTTAATTTTAAACTCTGTCTTAATTCTTTCATCATATAATACTCCTGAAGCTTACTTCCAATTGTTCTGTCCACACTGCCACTCTGTGGGTTATCTCTGCATCTAATTTTCCATCTTGGGCTATCATTGATCCTAGATAGTTTTGTTAAACTTGACTTGCTTGTATGGAATGTTATTTGATTTTAATAAAATCAATAAAATGCAATAAATAAAGAAATAAATCCACTCTTTTCAATAGCTCTCTCTGCAGGCTAACTTCTGAATCCTGACCTGTATTACACCTCATATATTCTATCTTCTTAATATTTACATTCAGAATTTATCTAACAACACAATACAACATTTATTTAATTAGTGTTTCTTTCAAGAATAACAATTAAAATTTGACTAAAGCACATATGACACATACACTCACCTAAAGGATTATTAGGAACACCTGTTCAATTTCTCATTAATGCAATTATCTAATCAACCAATCACATGGCAGTTGCTTCAATGCATTTAGGGTGTGGTCCTGGTCAAGACAATCTCCTGAACTCCAAACTGAATGTCAGAATGGGAAAGAAAGGTGATTTAAGCAATTTTGAGCGTGGCATGGTTGTTGGTGCCAGACGGGCCGGTCTGAGTATTTCACAATCTGCTCAGTTACTGGGATTTTCACGCACAACCATTTCTAGGGTTTACAAAGAATGGTGTGAAAAGGGAAAAACATGAAGTATGCGGCAGTCCTGTGGGCGAAAATGCCTTGTTGATGCTAGAGGTCAGAGGAGAATGGGCCGACTGATTCAAGCTGATAGAAGAGCAACTTTGACTGAAATAACCACTCGTTACAACCGAGGTATGCAGGAAAGCATTTGTGAAGCCACAACACGCACAACCTTGAGGCGGATGGGCTACAACAGCAGAAGACCCCACCGGGTACCACTTATCTCCACTACAAATAGGAAAAAGAGGCTACAATTTGCACAAGCTCACCAAAATTAGACAGTTGAAGACTGGAAAATTGTTGCCTGGTCTGATGAGTCTCGATTTCTGTTGAGACATTCAAATGGTAGAGTCAGAATTTGGTGTAAACCGAATGAGAACATGGATCCATCATGCCTTGTTACCAGTGTGCAGGCTGGTGGTGGTGGTGTAATGGTGTGGGGATGTTTTCTTGGCACACTTTAGGCCCCTTAGTGCCAATTGGGCATCGTTTAAATGCCACGGGCTACCTGAGCATTGTTTCTGACCATGTCCATCCCTTCATGACCACCATGTACCCATCCTCTGATGGCTACTTCCAGCAGGATAATGCACCATGTCACAAAGCTCGAATCATTTCAAATTGGTTTCTTGAACATGACAATTAGTTCACTGTACTAAAATGGCCCCCACAGTCACCAGATCTCAACCCAATAGAGCATCTTTGGGATGTGTGGAACGGGAGCTTCGTGCCCTGGATGTGCATCCCACAAATCTCCATCAACTGCAAGATGCTATCCTATCAATATGGGCCAACATTTCTAAAGAATGCTTTCAGCACCTTGTTGAATCAATGCCACGTAGAATTAAGGCAGCTCTGATGGCGAAAGGGGGTCAAACACCGTATTAGTATGGTGTTCCTAATAGTCCTTTAGGTGAGTGTATTTGAATGGTACAGAAGGGAATGCATTGTTGTCTGTAACTGCGACCAATTTCTGCATTTAGAGTTAATTAAATTCAGTGATTAATTACTCATTAATACACCAGCATAAGCAACAGCAAAGTCTGATCACTTATATGGAGTAACTTGAAAACAACAAAACAAATGCTGTTGTAAATTAATTCTGAATAGGAAGGGAAAGATTTGGAGAATGAACACATCAGGTGTGTGACATTTGAAATTGGCATTAATTTGACCTGTCCGTTAGATATTAACCTTCATTAACTTTTACTAACCAGCTAATATCACGTCAAAACACCAATGCAGTCTACCAACACCAAAAATCACATCCCTGATTTGAAAAGTGTGTTCTTATAAGAGAAGCTTTAAAAAATGTGTGTGAATTATTTTGATATTTACTAATTCATATAGCAGTGACATAACAGTTTTTGAATTTTTAGTATTGGTTTTAAGCAAAATGTTTTTCAAGTTAAGTTGGTGATGTGTGGGTCACCGACTTCAGGTGAGTCCAGGTTTCTGAGAAAATCAGCTTAATTGCAGTGAAATTCGCAGTATTTACCGTATATACTCGCAGATAAGTTCCCCCATGTATAAGTTGGGGATTGATTTTACCGTATAATTTCCAGTATTTTATAATGTTGGTCATATAAGTCGAATACAGAAAACTCACACTGTTGGTACCTGAGAGAGTAATCACGGAGCACACTGCCTTTTTTTTCTATGTATTGTGCCCACGTGACCACACGGTAATACTCTAACTATTCCGAAGCAATGTTTGCATTGATTTGTGTTTTTTGTATTTTAAACCCTCATACACCTTTATTGTAAGAGCATTCCTTATCTACGAAGGAGGGTTCAATCAGAAGAAAATATGAAGCTGGTTTTAAATTAAAAGTCGTTGAGGTGACAAAAGAAATTGGTAACTGCGCTACTGCAACAAAATTCAATGTGTCTGAAATATTGATGCGAGATGAGGCAAGAAGATAAAACAAAATTAAAAAATTAAGGGTCGCATTTTTGAACGGGCGTATAAGTCAAGGTCTGATTTTATGATCATTTTTTTGTGTTTTACGACCCGACTTATACGCGAGTGATATGTCCACAAAATCCTCAATTATCTTTGCCTCACCCTGGCTCTGTATTTAACACCCCCTAATTACTCAGTCTTTTAAATTTGAATATGTGTAGCACTAGGGTGTTGTACCGTGTTAGCCATTATGGATGCAATCAGAAGTCAAGCAAAATGACACCTTTTATTGGCAAACTGAACAGATTACAATATGCAGGCTTTCAAGGCAGCTAAGGCCCCTTCTTTAGGCAAGATGTTACCTGAAGAAGGGGCCTTAGCTCTCTCGAAAACCTGCATATGGTAAACAGGTTTTTGTAAGCTTTAGCGCTGAGAACATGCACTCACAAGCTGCAGTGCTAACAGGTAAAACAAGTGCAGTCTTACAAAGTTTAAACAACCTGTGAAAAACACAAGAAACAGATCGTGTGAAGTGACATTTTAAAACCTACTGTTCTTTTTCCTTTTAAACATTCTCTGCTCAGTCTTCTGATTTTCCACTGTCTCCTTAGTTGCTTCATCATCCTCGTTTCCAACCGTCTCTGTGGTCTTTTTAACAAAATGTTGTCAATTGTTTGTTCTTGTTGACATATATTCATAGACTTTAACCTCACATAAACACACCGCAATTCACCACAAACATACAATTTTAACTTCATTGACATTTAACGTCATTTTAGACTTTTGATTGTGTTATTGTTAATACTAAATGAAGTTTATTTTAAACAGGCTAAACATCAATGACGTATAACATCTACAGGCTCAGACTGCATTCAAAAAATAGGACCATGTTGGTGTATTAGGGTCAGAAAACAAAAAAGCTTATCCTGCCAATCTGCCAACTACTATATAATAAAACACCAAGTGTCTAGGGCAATCTAATTGGTCAGTTTGGTTTTGCCATGATTGGTCAATTTGGCTTTGTTGACACAATAAAAGAAGAAATACAAGAGTGAGATGCATGAGAAAGAGTAAAACCGTAGGAGAAATGCTGAGAGAGTTGCCTTCAAAGATGGCATGTATAAAACCGGACAGGAGGTGAGAAAGGTGACTTAAAAGTAATGACAGAGTCTGTGAAGCAGAGGGAGCACTGGTGAAGAGATGTTAGTAAAGGTGTGGGAGTCACAGTGGAAGAGCTGCTTTTGGAGATGAGGAAAACTAAACCTCCAAAATGATCTGACAAGCAGGCTTTACAGGAACCCACATGAGAGAAGGAGTGCTGGAGAAGACACATTACTAAAGGCATAAGAGGCACATTTAGAGGGTCACCTTCAAAGACTGGACAGGAGGTGAGAAAGGTACCTTGAAAATAATGACAAGCAGGCTTTACACACAGAGGAAAGGCAATGAAAGTACACGTAGGACAAGAGATAGTCAGATATTTTTAAATTATTCTATTACCTGTCTTTGACAAGTACCTTGGCTAGTTGACTCTAAAAGGTGAGAAGTGAGGCCATCAATGACAGCAAATAACATAACTAGTTAAGTTACTTTCTGATAACCTTACTGGGAATAAAAGTAAGCAAGAGTGAAAAATAGGATTTCAATAAGAAACCTCACCTACAAAACCTGCCCCATCAGAAGATTCAGGCATGCATGGACCTGATCTTCTAAACATTTCACATTAAATGCAACATGAACATTGCGGAAAGTAGAAAAGCGAAGGACAGACTCCTATAAAAGTCTCCTTGCTTGCCACTCCAGAGGAGAACTGAGACAGCTCTAGTTTATAACTAAACTGACACAGCACTACTTTCATGCAACCATTGCATACCATTTTCAGTTATGTTTATTTAAAAACTATCTTTATCGACAATCTTCAAAATTAAAACAAATTTTCTTTTTAAGAACATCAACCTTGCCAGGAGTGCTATCGATCCCCAGGCACTGCTTGGTGGACCCTCAGAAAGCTGCAGCACCCAGATTGAAAACCATTGATGTAAAGTGAAGCCCTGAGTGGCACAGAAGTTATTCTTTTCCTTTTGTGGATTCTGGTGCTCTTGTACCTTCCTGAAAGTCTATTCCCCGTTCAGTAACTCCTTTGTTGTTGGATTTTGTAGCGTCAAAGTGTCAATCTGGATTTGGGGTTTGCTCAAGAGTGTCTTTCTCATCGATCACGCATAATTCCCATTGAAAGAGTATTGTGATACGTTTAATCATTAATGAAGACCCAGCACTAGTTTATCATTACATTTCTGTTAAGCTCGTCACATCCAACCAACTTTCAGGCTATTTTTTATTATTTTTCATCTGTCCAGAAACGCTGTCATTAATGTCAAATGTCATTGGAGGGAATCACACCACATGAAATGCCACTGCTGCAGTATGTTTGGACTTTTTCAAATGAGTACCCAGGAAGGAGCTTGCACACTGCCCATCTGTTTGGCCTTTCCCTTGGATTGTGGACTCTCAGGAGTTTGCTTTTTCTCTGTATCTTCTTTGTTCAGCAGTTTTAACTTTGTTTTTCTTAGTCACTTTTTTATACCCTGTATGTTTCTAAATCATTAATTTGGACTTAACTTCCTTAACAAGTTTTTAGAAACCATTGATGGCCACTGTATTGTCTCTGCTCTCTTTCCGTGCACAGGATTGCAACATAACTGACGACAAAATGAAATTGCCATTGTTTGTGGAGTCATCCTCAGTTTCTTATTTGCAGACTTACTTACAATATGTTGTGGTTTAAATCTGTCCTTTTAAATATCTGGCTAAATTTGAGTCACAGCAGTGGTTTTCTTGCTCTGTCTGTCACCTTGCCCACTTACCATTGATAGCACCTTATCTGAGAGTCCCACCTCCAGACACCTAGATGTCCTAGATGAATCCCTTGGAACCTCTTTGTCAACTGGATTAAGCATTGCAGCTCTCACAAACTTTAACATTTATGCTAATCATAAAAAGCAGTTAAATATTTAAGGACACCTCCCAAAAGGATATATAATAAAGCCAAGGGAGCAGCAGGCTTTTGGCTTTTTCTGCTCTCTTCTTCTTTGGGTCTTACTTTGTGGTTTGCTTGAAGGCAAGCAGTGGTTCCCTATTCAAAGCTACATTTCTCTGTCTAACTACAGCAATATCTCTGCAAAGATGAGCCACCCCTGCCCCTTAAAATAAACTCAATATTTGTTTTCATGAAATTCAAGAAGATACAAAGTATGCCAACACATTTAACTCTTTGAGGGCTGAATTATTTTTCCAAAAAACTCATGTTTTCTGTAAAGCACACAAAGCAATGGTTTCACACACAAATCAACATAAAACGTCTGTTGCTGGTGCATGTTCAGCATCACAGCAGGAGGGTGGCGGTGGCGGTCTTAGTGTGACGCAATATAGTTTG